>NC_044033.1:91683861-92043583 GCF_901765095.1 Microcaecilia unicolor | reverse complement strand
TGGATTCTAGATCCTGAACAAATTCTGCAGCACCGACTGCCAAGCATGGGCATAAGTGAAGGAAACGCAATCTGCTAGCCAAATGGAAATGGTGCGTTCCCGACAGCAACTCCCCTTCGGTTGGGATAGAAAGAAACAAACATTTGGGCAGTCCAATGTATGCAACTGATGTTCAGCAGGGTGGGTATGCGGACGGGGAAAAATGTTGGCAAGACAACTGACTGGTTCAGATGGAACTTTGACACCACCTTCGGCAAGAACTGAGGGTGCGTACGGAGGACTACTCTGTTATGATGAAATTTAGTATAAGGAGCATGGGCTACTAAGGCTTGAAGCTCACTGACCCTACGAGCTGAAGTAACCGCCACCAAGAAAATGACCTTCCAGGTCAAGCACTTCAGATGGCAGGAATTCAGTGGCTCAAAGGAGCTTCATCAGCTGGGTGAGGGCGATGTTGAGATCCCATGACACTGGTGGAGGTTTGACAGGGGGCTTTGATAAAAGCAACCCTTTCATGAAGCGAACAACTAAAGGCTGTCCAGAGATAGGCTTACCCTCTACACGATAATGGAAAGCACTAATTGCACTAAGATGAACCCTTACGGAGTTGGTCTGCAGACCAGACTCTGAGAAGTGTAGAATGTATTCAAGCAGGGTCTGTGTAGGACAAGAGCGAGGATCTAGGGCCTTGCTGTCACATTAGATGGCAAACTCCCTCCATTTAAAAGAATTACACCTCTTCGTGGAATCTTTTATGGAAGCAAGCAAGACTCGGGAGACACCCTCAGAGAGACCTAAGGAGGTGAACTCTATGCTCTCAACATCCAGGCTGTGAGAGCCAGAGACTGGAGCTTCGGATGCAGAAGCACCCCTTCATTCTGAGTGATGAGGGTTGGAAAACACTCCAAACTCCACTGTTCTTCAGAGGACAACTCCAGAAGAGGGAACCAAATCTTATGCAGCCAAAAGGGAGCAATCAGAATCATGGTTCCGCGGTCTGGCTGCAGTTTCAGTAAAGTCTTCCCCACCAGAGGTATGGGAGGATATGCATACAGAAGGCCCTTCCCCCAATGAAGCAGAAAGGCATCTGACGCTAGCCTGTCATGGGCCTGAAGTCTGCAATAGAACTGAGGGACCTTGTGATTTATCTGAGTGACGAAAAGATCCACCAAGGGGGTGTCCCACGCTCAGAAGATCTTGCGTACCACACCCGAGTTGAGCGATCACTCGTGAGGTTGCATAATCTGCTCAACCTGTCGGCCAGACTGTTGTTTACGCCTGCCAGATATATGGCTTGGAGAAAAATGCCGTGACGGCGCCACATCCTGACGGCTTCCCGACACAGGGGGCGAGATCCGGTGCCCCCCTGCTTGTTGACGTAGTACATGGCAACCTGGTTGTCTGTCTGAATTTGAATAATATGATTCGACAGCCGATCCCTGAAAGCCTTTAGAACGTTCCAGATTGCTCACAACTCCAGGAGATTGATCTGAAGATCTGATTCCTAGAGGGACCAAGCACCCTGAGTGTGGAGCCCATCTACATGAGCCCCCCCCCCCCCCCCCCATCCCAGGAGAGATGCATCCGTGGTCAGCACTTTTGAGGCTGAGGAATTTGGAAGGGAAATTGGATCGAATTGTCCACCACTGAAAGGAAAGAATGGCTCAAATGCTCTCCTCCAGAGTCGCTGTCGAGGAAGGCTGTGGGGCCGGTACCGGAGTCAAAGTCAGAATCTGTGAAGGCCTGCGAGGCGGTACCGGGCTGTCCGAAGATCGACACACCGACACCTCTTGTATGGAGGGTGAGCGCTCCTCCTGGCATCGACGCTTTCCGGGTGCCGAATCCTTTGACACCCCAGAGCTCCCAGTACCGTGTCTCAAAGGAGACCGGTGCCAATGCTTCTTCGCCTTCGCTCGAAGCACGTCACCGGTACTCCTCGGTACCGACAAGGAGGACGTGGAATCCACACGCCTCCATTGGGGTCGGTCCGACATCGGTCGGTCCCGGTGGGCCTGCACAGCAGGAGCCTTCGAGACACCACTCGATGGCTCATTACTCCCAGCTAAAGGTGAAGTTCGGACAGCCATTACCTGCGCTCCCAATGTTGATGCCATCCCCGGTGCCGATGTCGAGGAATCAGTCGGAGCTCCGAAAAGACAGTCCCGAAGAGCTCTGCTCGACACCTGTGTCCATTTCTTCAAACTCAGACAAACTTGCAAGCGTCTGGGCAATGGCTGGGCCCAAGGCACTTGATGCACCAGGAGTGTGGGTCAGTGCCCGAGATCGACCGCTGGCACCGAGCACACTTCTTGAAGCCGCTGGGCGGCTTCGATGACATCAGTGGAAAAATTGCGGCGGCAAAAAACAAAAAGAATGCGATAAACACAGGCAAAAGGTGCCTACGTTTTTCCTGGGACCTGAGGGAGAGAGACCCGACACGCAGCCACTCTCTCAAACGCGGAAAAGAAAAAACTGAGGCGGAAACGGACGCGCGTGGGTGGGAAGATGGCCACGCATGCGCAGTACATCCATCCCACGTCCTACTGGCTGTCGCAGAGGTTTTTTTAGATTTTGCAGGAAAATCTCCCTTCCTGGGGCCGCCGTGGACACCGACCCACATGTGAGAACAAGCAGCCTGCTTGTCCTCGGAAAAAACAATACTTTAGTGAAGTTAAAAAGGTGTTCATTATAGGCAACAGAAAAGTGATTTGGATAATCTGTTTTGGTGCATATAAGAAACTTCATGCATTCTCAGAAGGAAAGCTCTGTCTTTTAAAAAAAAAAAAAACCTCTAGAAATTTGATCCATGCTTCAGAGCTTGCATTCATCAGTGTGATTGGTGATAAAGAAAAAACTGATTTATATCTGAAGAGTCCCTAAAGCAGGCTGCATTCCAACCATCATCTGCATATGTGTATTGTAATGCTATTTTAAGTATTACCTGCATATCCTTAAAACCCAGCTCATGAAGTGTCTTCTCATCATAATCTGTGGTAAGTTCATGCCCAGATGAAATCATTCTCACAGGTCCCATGAGGCCTCCTGGAACCAAAAGTAAACAAAGATTTTCCAAGAGAAATTTTACACGCAGCAATGCCTTCACTGCTGAAAACAGTTTTATGTCACAAAACAGGTACTAACAATGATTGCGGTGTTACATTATAACATAAGGAAAGCCAAAAAAACATCTGTTTCTAGTATTTAGTAGGTGAAAGAAGAGTACAGAAAATATGTGAAACAACACATAGCATTTATGACATTCTATTAATACATTAATTCTTGCAGTAGAAACCTCATTTTTCCAACTAAAAATGAAAAAGGGATTCCTTAGAAGCACTTTAAACAATATCCTTTGCTTCATTAAAAAAACATCTCTTTTAAATATTTTATTGCAGCAGATATTGTTTATAGTTTACCCTCAGAAGCCTAATGCATCAAGCAGGTAGTACAGTTTAATTTGAAATTCCATGTCACAGATTATCTGAGGCAAACTTTAGGGCACAGTTTTATACATTCTGCAGTAGTTCTATGCACATTTATATTGATTTGCTGTGAATTCCTTAATAGGTAGGAAAAATCTAGGTTTTACTGAAAATCTTTTACTTAATTTTTGTTTTGCTATAGTTAATTACAGTAGTGTGGTAGGCATGTTAGTCCACTTTTAAAGGTAATTAATAGAAATAAAACAAAACATAGGAAAAGAAAAGATGGACTTTACAATGGTGGACTTTGGTCCTGGGGAACTGGGTTCGATTCCCACTGCAGGCACAGGCAGCTCCTTGTGACTCTGGGCAAGTCACTTAACCCTCCATTATCCCAGGTACAAATAAGTACCTGTATATAATATGTAAGACGCATTGAGCCTGCTATGAGTGGGAAAGCGCGGGGTTCAAATGAAATAAAAATAAAAAAATAAATGATAACTTTTTTATTGGACTAGCTTAAAACATTTTTGATTAACTTTAGAAGGTAATACCTTTTTCTTCAGATCAGAAAATCCTTTTAAAATAACTGTATGAGCCTCTTGTGTCTGGTTTACATATTTTGCTCTTTTCATTTTGTTCAGTATCTATCCCCCCTTAATTATTCCATATGGTTCTTATTCATATTCCTCCCCAACTATCCTTCCCAAAGCATTGCCTATTAGTATTTTAAAAGGCAGGCTTCCTCGGTCACTAATGTTACCAGCACATGGCTCCACAATTTAGTGCCGTGACAGAAGCAGCATAGTAAAAGATTGAGACAAGGGTAGTCATGAGGGTAAAAAACTGGACTATAAAGTAAAACCAAATCTACCAGTCAGAAGGAGATTCTTTTGTTCACAGTTGTGCAGTGTATACATTGCCAAGGAAAGCGTTACCTTGCAGTTTTGATATCCCTGATAGACAGCAGAAATATACAGTTTATAGCAACTGTAGTGGGTTGGCTAGACATGAAGTAACCAATCTATACAAAACCACTGGAGTCAGCAATGTATCTTTAGAATGGGGAAAGATAGTAGCCTAGGTAACTACACTGACATCAGGAGTACATGTCTGAGCATTTCTCCACTATTTAAAGAGAGAACCACAGTTACAATTTTAAATTAAGCAGCTCTGCAGTTCTAAAGAGGACAGCTAGCAGCTTCAGTTGATCCCCTGACACCTACTAGTTTCAAGCTTTCCCATCCCTCTATTTGCTTCCAAATTCTGAGGCTCATTTTTCTCTTGTCTATTAATATTTGCAAGCACTGTATAAGCTATTTACATATACTATGTTACAACCTTTTTCATAATGTCTGATGGAATCTGCTAAGCTTCATTTTTGAATATCTCATTTAAGGTCATTTTTTAATCCAAAAAGATTTTAACCCTGTTCTTCAAATCCTCCAATGTATGGGCTAGAGACAAGAAAACAGTACAGAGGCAGGAGACTCTAAGAAACAGCAGAAGTGGGAGAATGGTGGAGAACCTACAGCAGAGGCAACAAAAGAGAAGTCTGGGATGGCTTCAGCAGTAGACAAAGGTCAACAAACAAGAGGGTGAGGCTACTGGTGATGGGACTGTACAGAGGATGCTGCAGTAACAGGAAACCTAGACAATATGTAGTTTTGTGAAATTCTATGACAAGAAGCATATTTTGCTGCACTAGGTGTGGCAAAAAATCTAGCAGCTTTGCTTTTCAGAGCTATTGTATTTTCTACAACGCCTTGACAACTCAATTAGAAGGGCTGTATATCACCTGCAACAAATAAACATATTGGCCAGTGCCTCCCCAGAGCATAAGTACATAAGTATTGTCATACTGGGACAGACCAAAAGTCCATCAAGCCCAGCATCCTGTTTCCAACAGTGGCCAATCCAGGTCACAAATACCTGGCAAGATCCCAAAAAAGTACAAAATATTTTATATTGCTTATCCCCAGAAATAGTGGATTTTCCCCAAGTCCAACTTAATAATGGTCTATGGACTTTTCCTTTAGGAAGCCGTCCAAACCTTTTTAAAACTCTGCTAAGCTAACCGCCTTTACCACATTCTCTGGCAACGAATTCCAGAGTTTAATTACATGTTAAGTGAAGAAATATTTTCTCTGATTTGTTTTAAATTTACTACTTTGTAGCTTCATCGCATGCCCCCTGGTCCTAGTATTTTTGTAAAGCGTAAACAGATGTCACATCTACCCGTTCAACTCCACTGATTATTTTATAGACCTCTATCATATCTCCCCTCAGCTGCCTTTTCTCCATGCTGAAGAGCCCTAGCCGCTTTAGCCTTTCTTCATAGGGAAGTCATCCCATCCCCCCTATCATTTTCGTCACCCTTCTCTGCACCTTTTCTAATTCCACTATATCTTTTTTTAGATGCGGTGACCGGAATTGAACACAATATTCGAGGTACGGTTGTACCATGGAGCGTTACAGAGACATTATAACGTCCTCATTTTTGTTTTCCATTCCTTTCCTAATAATACCCAACATTCTATTTGCTTTCTTAGCTGCAGAAAGTTTCAACGTATCATCAAAGACGACACCTAGATCCCTTTCTTGGTCAGTGACTCCTAACGTGGAACCTTACATGACGCAGCTATAATTTAGGTTCCTCTTTCCCACTTGCATCACTTTGCACTTGCTCACATTAAACGTCATCTGCCATTTAGACGCCCAGTCTCCCAGTCTGGTAAGGTCCTCTTGTAAGTTTTCACAATCTTCCCGTGATTTAACGACTTTGAATAACTTTGTGTCATCAGCAAATTTAATTACCTCACTAGTTTCTCCCGTCTCTAGTTCATTTATAAATATGTTAAAAAGCAGCGGTCCCAGCACAGACCCCTGGGGAACCCCACTAACTACCCTTCTCCATTGAGAATACTGATCGTTTAACCATATTCTCTGTTTTCTATCCTTTAACCAGTTTTTAATCCACAATAGGACACTACCTCCTATCCCATGACTCTCCAATTTCCTCTGAAGTCTTTCATGAGGTACTTTGTCAAACGCCTTCAGAAAATCCAGATACAGAATATCAACTGGCTCCTCTTTATCCACGTTTGTTCACTTCGCAATGTGCTTTCCAACAGGAAATTTAGACATTTCAAAACAATTTTAATCGAAGAGAATTTTTAAAGCACTTTAAGGAATTCCCTTTCCTTTTTCTTGCAAAAAAAATCCCAGTTAAATGCCAGGCTTACAGTCCAAACAAACCATTAGCTAATCTTCACTTGAAATGATGTCTTTACTGCTGACAGAAATATCCATTCTGCTTAATTAGGGCCACAATCAACAATGTCACAATAGGGAGAACCTTTCAATGTGTTTGATCTAATACTTGTAGCACAATCAATAAAGGGTCATTCTACAGAGAAAGTAACTTAGTTCTTTTTGCATCAATTACTATTATTCAGCTAGAGCAGAGGTGGGCAGCCTTTACACATAGAGGGCCATATGAATGTCTGTACTATCCCTAATGGGCCACAACATTATGTAATGTTGGAACTGGAAATGCAGAATGCTCCACAGACCTTCTGTGATAAGTAAAAATTAAACTCCTAGAATGGCTATGCTGAAAATAATTGTGAAATACAGTATTTAAAATTGCAAAAACTCTGGTTAATGACATTTTCTATGTAGAAATTGTTAAGTAGTAGTATAATTCCCATGGTTTCATAGCTAACCCAGAAGACAACTTCATTCTAAAAGGACAAACAGAACCAAGAAGGGAACCAAGAAGTCCCTTTCATGGTCAGTGACTCCTAACGTGGAACCATGCATAACGTAGCTATAATTCGGGTTCCTCTTTCCCACATGCATCACTTTGCACTTCCTCATACTAAATGTCACCTGCCATTTAGACGCCCAGTCTCCCAGTCTCGTAAGGTCCTCTTGTAATTTTTCACAATCCTCTTGTGAGTTAACGACTTTGAATAACTTTGTGTCTTCACCCAAATTTAATTAACTCACTAGTGACTCATCTATAGATCATTATAAATATGTTAAAAAGCAGCGGTCCCGGCACAGACCCTGGGGAACCCCACTAACTTACCCTTCTCCATTGAGAATACTGACCCTTTAACCATATTCTCTGTTTTCTATCTTTTAACCAGTTTTTAATCCACAATAGGGACACTACCACCTAACCCATGACTCTCCAATTTCCTCTGAAGTCTTTCATGTGGTACTTTGTCAAACGCCTTCTGAATCCAGATACACAATATCAACCGGCTCACCTTATCCACATGTTTGTTCACCCCTTCAAAGAAATGTAGTAGATTAGTGAGGCAAGATTTCCATTCACTAATCCATGTTGGCTTTGCCTCATTAATCCATGCTTTTGAATATGCTCTGTAATTTTGTTCTTTATATAGTCTCTACCATTTTTGCTCGGCACTGATGTCAGGCTCAACGGTCTATAATTTCCCGGATCTCCTCTGGAACCTTTTTTAAAAATTGGCGTTACATTGGCCACCGTCCAACCTTCAGGTACCACGCTCAATTTTCAAGATAAATTACATATTACTAACAATAGTTCCGCAAGCTCATTTTTTGATTCTATGAGTACTCTAGATGAATACCATCCAGTCCAGAAGATTTGCTACTCTTCAATTGTCAAATTGCACCATTACATCCTCCAGGTTTATAGAGATTTCATTCAGTTTCTCTGCTGGTCAGCTTTGAATACCATTTCTGGCACCGGTATCTCTAACAAAACTTCCTTGGTGAAGACTGAAGAAAACAAGAACTAATTTAATCTCTCCACTATGGCTTTGTCTTCCCTGATTGCCCTCTTTACTCCTCGGTCATCTAGCTGTCCAACAAGGTCTTTTGCCTGCTTCTTACTTTCAAAATACCTAAAAACAATTTTTACTATGTGTTCTTGCCTCCAATGCAATCTTTTTTTCAGAGTTCCTCTTTGCCTTCCTTATAAGCGCTTTGCATTTGACTTGCATTACTTATGCTGTTTCTTATTATTTTCAGTCAGTTCCTTCTTCCATTTTCTTTTAGCACTAATAGCTTCCTTCACCTCACTTTTTAACCATGCCGGCTGTAATTTGATCTTCCTCCCACCTTTTTTAATACATGGAATATATTTGGCCTGGGCTTCCAAGATGGTATTGTTGAACAGCATCCACGCCTGATGTAAATTTTTGACCTCACAGCTACTCCTCTAGGTTTTTTTTCACCGTTCTTTTCATTTTATCATAGTCTCCTTCTTGAAAGTTAAATTCTAATGTATTGGATTTCCTGCATATACTTACTCCAAAGCCGATATCAAATCTGATCATATTATGATCACTGTTATCAAGCACCCCCAGCACCATTACCTCCTGCACCATAAGTACATAAGTAATGCCACACTGGGAAAAGACCAAGGGTCCATCGAGCCCAGCATTCTGCCCATGACAGCGGCCAATCCAGGCCAAGGGCACATTGCGATCTTCCCAAACATATGAACATTCTATACATGTTATTCCTGGAATTGTGGATTTTCCCAAGTCCATTTAGTAGTGGTTTAGGGACTTGTCCTTAGGAAACAGTCCAAACCCTTTTTTAAACTCTGTCAAGCTAACCGCCTTCACCACGTTCTCCGGCAACGAATTCCAGAGTTTAATTATGCATTTGGTGAAGAAATAATTTCCCCGAATTGTTTTAGATTTACTACACTATAGTTTCATCGCATGCCCCCTAGTCCTAGTACTTTTGGAAAGCGTGAATAGACGCTTCACATCCACCTGTTCCACTCCACTCATTATTTTATATACCTCTGTCATGTCTCCCCTCAGCCGTCTCTTCTCCAAGCTGAAAAACCCTAGTCTCCTTACTCTTTCTTCATAGGGAAGTCGTCCCATCCCCGCTATTTTCGTCGCCCTTCGCTGCACCTTTTCCAATTCACTATATCTTTCTTGAGATGTGGCGACCAGATTGAACACAATACTCAAGTTGCAGTCGCATCATGGAGCAATATAATGGCATTATGACATCCTCACACTGTTTTCCATACCTTTTCCTAATAATTCCTAACATTCTATTTGCTTTCCTAGCCGCAGCAGCACACTGAGCAGAGGTTTCAGTGTATTATTGACGACAACACCCAGATCCCTTTCTTGGTCTGTAACTCCTAACGTGGAACCTTGCATGACGTAGCTATAATTCGGGTTCTTTTTCCCACATACATCATCTTGCACTCTGCACATTAAACGTCATCTGCCATTTAGTCCGCCCAGTCTCCCAGTCTCGTAATGTCCTTCTGTAATTTTTCACAATCCTGTCGCGAGTTAACGATTTTGAATAACTTTGTGTCATCAGCAAATTTAATTACCTCACTAGTTACTCCCATCTCTAAATCATTTATAAATATATTAAAAGTAGCGGTCCTAGCACAGACCCCTGAGGAACCCCACTAATTACCCTTCTCCATTGTGAATACTCCCCATTTAACCCCACTCTCTGTTTCCTATCCTTCAACCAGTTTTTAATCCACAATAGGACATTTCTTCCTATCCCATGACCCCTCCAATTTCCTCTGTAGCCTTTCATGAGGTAACCTGTCAAACGCCTTTTGAAAATCCAGATACACAAAATCAACTGGCTCCCCTTTGTCCACATGTTTGTTTACTCCTTCAAAGAATTGAAGTAAATTGGTCAGGCAAGATTTCCCCACACAAAAGCCAGACCATGTACCAGACCATGCGCTCCACTAAGGACTAGCTCTAAAATTTTTCCTTCTCTTGTCGGCTCCTGTACCAGCTGCTCCATAAAGCAGTCCTTGATTTCGTCAAGGAATTTTACTTCCCTAGCATGCCCTGATGTTACATTTACCCAGTCAATATCAGGGTAACTGAAATCACCCATTCTTATTGTGTTGCACAGCTTGTTTAGCCTCCTAATTTCCTATAACATTTCTACATCTGTCTGTTCATCCTGGCCAGTGCGGATGGTAGTACATCCCTATCACCTATCCTTTTTCCTCTTTACATATGAATTTCAATCCATAGGGATTCCAAGAAGTGTTTTGTTTCATGCAGAATTTTCAATCTATTTGATTTAAGGCCCTCCTTCACATACAATGCTACCCCTCCACCAATTTAAACTAGTAACATACATAGTAGATGACGGCAGAAAAAGACCTGCATGGTCATCTAGTCTGCCCAAGATAAAACTCATATCTTGAATTTGTACCTGTCTTTTTCAGGGCACAGACCGTATAAGTCTGCCCAGCAGTATTTCCCGCCTACCAACCACCAGTCCCGTCTCCCATCACGGCTCTGGCACAGACCATATAAGTCTGCCCTCCCCTATCCTAGCCTCCCAACCACCAACCCCTCTTCCCCCCACCTGCTCCGCCACCCAATTTCAGCTAAGCTTCTGAGGATCCATTCCTGCTGCACAGGATTCCTTTATGCATATCCACACGCATGTTTGAATTCCGTTACCGTTTTTCATCTCCACCACCTCCCGCGGGAGGGCATTCCAAGCATCCACCACCCTCTCCGTGAAAAAATACTTCCTGACATCTTTTTTGAGTCTGCCCCCCCCTTCAATCTCATTTCATGTCCTCTCGTTCTACCGCCTTCCCATCTCCGTAAAAGATTTTTTTTGCGGATTAATACCTTTCAAGTATTTGAACGTCTGTATCATATCACCCCTGTTCCTCCTTTTCCTCCAGGGTATACATGTTCTGGTCAGCAAGTCTTTGGTCATACGTCTTGGAACGCAAATCCCATACCATTCTCGTAGCTTTTCTTTGCACCGCTTCCATTTTTTTAACATCCTTTGCAAGGTACGGCCTCCAAAACTGAACACAATACTCCAGGTGGGGCCTCACTAACGACTGTACAGGGGCATCAACACTTCCTTTCTTCTGCTGATCACACCCTCTCTCTATACAGCCTAGCACCCTTCTCGCTACGGCCCACCGCCTTGTCACACTGTTTCGTCGCCTTCAGATCCTCGGATACTATCACCCCAAGATCCCTCTCCCCGCCCGTACCTATCAGACTCTCCCCGCCTAACACATACGTCTCTCGTGAGTTTCTACTCCCTAAATGCATCACTTTGCATTTCTTCGCATTGAATTTTAATTGCCAAACCTCAGACCATTCTTCTAGCTTCCTCAGATCCCTTTTCATGCTTTCCACTCCCTCCCGGGCGTCCACTCTGTTGCAAATCTTAGTATCATCCGCAATAAGCAAACTTTACCTTCTAACCCTTCGGCAATGTCACTCACAAATATATTGAACAGAATCGGCCCCAGCACCGATCCCTGAGGCACTCCGCTACTCACCTTTCCCTCCTCCGAGCGAACTCCATTTACCACCACCCTCTGTCGTCTGTCCGTCAACCAGTTCCTAATCCAGTCACCACTTCGGGACCTATCTTCAGCCATCTAGTTTATTTAAGAGCCCTCCTGTGAGGAACCATGTCAAAAGCTTTGCTAAAATCTAAGTAGATTACGTCTATAGCACGTCGATGATTCAATTCTCCAGTTACCCAATCAAAAGAATTCAATGAGATTCGTTGGCACGATTTCCCTCTGGTAAAACCATGTTGTCTCGATCTTGCAGCTTGTTGGCTTCTAGGAAATTCACTATCCTTCCTTCAGCATGGCTTCCATTACTTTTCCAATAACCGAAGTGAGGCTTAACGGCCTGTAGTTTCCAGCTTCTTCCCTATCACCACTTTGTGAAGAGGTACCACCTCCGCCGTTCTCCAGTCCCTCGGAACCTCTCAGTCTCCAAGGATTTATTAAACAAATCTTTAAGAGGACCCGCCAGGACCTCTCTGAGCTCCCTCAATATTCTGGGTGGGATCCCGTCCGGTCCCATGGCTTTGTCCATCTTTAGCTTTCCAAGTTGTTGATACACAGTCTCTTCCGTGAACGGTGTGCTATATCCATTCCATTGTTCAGGTGTACTTTTGCCAGTCCCTCGCGGTCCTTCTCCAGGATTTTCTTCAGTGAAAACACCGAACAAAAGTATCTATTTAGTAAATTGGCTTTTTCTTCCTCATTATCTACATAGCGGTTCGCTGTATCTTTTAGTCTCACAATTCCCTTTTTAGTCCTTCTTCTTTCACTAATATACCTGAAGAAATTTTTGTCGCCCCTCCTTACATTTCTAGCATTTGATCCACCTATCACTACAATGTAATTTGTACTCGGTATGACAGTGTCCCACTGGTTATCCTCCTTCCACTAGGTCTCAGAGATGCCTATTATATTTAATTTTTCATTTAGAGCACTATATTCTAACTCTCTCATCTTATTTCGTAGGCTTCTGGCTTCACATATAGACATTTCATACTATGTTTGTTGTTCCTATTTACATCACACGCTCAGTACTTGACAGTATTGATTTGAAATCTTTTGTCTTATTTTTTATTTTAGGCCACCTGATCTACTATGGTCTCTTTTGCAAACTCACTATCAGGATACCCCATCCTCCCTGTTTTGGTGATATCTTTGAAAGATGCCTTATCCGAATCATACGCTTTTGAGTGACTGTCGGCCTTCCCAAGTTTCTAGTCTAAAGGTTGTTCTATCTTCTTTTTAAATGCAATGCCGCAGCCTGGTCCCACCCTGGTTAAGGTGGAACCCATCCTTTTGGAATAGGCTCCTCCTTCCCCAGAATATTGCCCAGTTCCTAACAAATCTAGAATACTCCTTCCTGCACCATCCTCTCATCCACATATTGAAACTCCGGAGCTCTGCCTGTCTCTTGGGCCCTGCGTGTGGAATGGGTAGCACTTCAGAAAATGCTAACCTAGAGGTCCTGGATTTCAGCTTTCTACCTAACAGCCTAAATTTGGCTTCCAGAACCTCTCTCCCCACATTTTCCTATGTCATTAGTACCCAACATATAACAAAGACAGGCGGCTCCTCCCTAGCACTATCTAAATCCTATCTAGGTGGCGTGTGAGCTCCGCCACCTTCACACCAGGGAGGCACGTGACAGGCAATCCTCACCTAGCTATCTACATGCCTAATAATCAAATCACCAACTACAACAGCTGTTCTAACCCTTCCCACCTGGGCTGTAGCTCCTGGAGGACACATCCTCGGTGCGAGAGGATATTGCATTCCCTGGTGTGCTGGTCCTGGCTACAGGATTACTTCCAGCTGCACCAGGGTGATGCTCTCCCTTTAGAAGGCCTCCATCCTTTCAAGGCAGCACAGGGGCTGCCAGATTGGAATTGGGATTTCTCTACAATGTCCCTGTAGGCCTCCTCTATGTACCTGTCTCCCTAGGTCTTCCAAGTCTGCTACTCTAGCTCAAGAGCACGGACTGTTCTCTGAGAGCTAGGAGCTCTTTGCATCGAGCACACACATATGCATCTCACCAAATGGAAGATAATCATACATGTGACACTCAATGAATGCAAAAGACAGGATAGCACCCCCTCTCGCTGCTGGACTACTGTCTGCACCTTAGTTTTATAGAGTTCTTTAACTAACTAAGGTACAAGGGATATTAGATGAATATAATGTATCCTTATGACTGGTGTAATTTAAATCATTTAGGGTCTGCTTCTTAGAAAATAATTAAATGTAATTAAAACTCTAATGAAATTCCCTCCTTATATTTTAATTAGAATAATTGACTATAAATGAAAAGTTGAGATAGGGGTGGGTGGGAATGAGGACTGAACTGGGCCTTTCTGTGCTTTCTATAGACTATGTATGTGTATAAGAGCATGTGGATTGAGGACAAATAAGTAATGATAGATTGTAACACACTATCTGTTAATGATGTGGCAGAACTTCAAGTTTAAAACATGAGGAAAAGGGTCTGGAGACTAGCTAATAAAGTTTGCTTTTTTTTGTTGTTGTTTTTTTTTTAATTCTGTGTTTATCAAATCCTACAATTCCTCTTTTAAACCCTAATCTTTAAGTTACCAAGATCAAAATAAATAATGTCACTTACCCACAGAGATGTCCTCTTCTCTCAGAAAGAAAGTTCAGTGGGACCTTTCCTCTCTCTATATAGTTTGGATTCTAAGGAGACTATTTCAAACAAGACCTTTGAATCTAGCCCAGTAATCAATTGAATGAATAACTCAGCCTACATAACTATATTTCTTTTTTTTTTTAGGGGGGGGAGGTATGGAAGGGTTTGTCTGAAGGGATATACTTACTCATTTTGGTGGGGGGGGATGGGAAAGGGGATTTTTGGGAATTTGGGGAAAACAAGGGATGTGTATATTGACAGGTGTAAGACCTTTGTGATCAGCAACTGTTTGCATGTTGGCTCTCATCGATCTGTAGATTACATTAGACCAATTTTATCTGTTTTGTTTATATTATGATGTATTATGGTTCAATTAACATTGTTAACCTCTAAATGTTAGGTGTTTTAAATTCACCCTTTGAAGCGTCAACTCCTGTTTAAGGAGTTGTGAGAGCGGATGTGGCTCTGATCTAGGAGATACATTTGTTGTCAATGCATGAGCAATTTTGTGTATATAAAAATACCATAACCAAAAGAGGGTCTAAATCTCCCGCAAAGTGCACAAGCAACCACAAGAAGAGCGGAAGAAACCAAAAGGACCAGACTGAAGACCACAGATAGTAAGAGCACCAAATAGTTTTATTGGGACCCGTATACAGTCCGTGTTTCGGCCAAAAAGGCCTTCCTCAGGGGTCTTCAAACTGACGTTACAGATGTTCCTCCAAAGCTTTTACAGGCATTAGTGTCTATGCTCTGTTTCAGATAGCACCAGCAATTTTTGTGCTCAGTTCATTCTTCTACCCCCATGTAACTTTGGAGAAACATCTGTATACGTCAATTTTGAAGACCCCTGAGGAAGGCCGTTATGACCGAAACACGGACCATGTAGGGTCCCAATAAAACTATTTTGGTGCTCTTACTATGTGTGGTCTTCACAGTCTGGTCCTTTTGGTTTCTTCCACTCTTCTTGGTGGTTGCTCATAAAAATACCCCACAATTTATTTTTCATCTAACAATCTCCGCAAAAAAAGCTAAGAGGGGTAATGACAGCTTTGTCATCTTACATGTCTGGGAGATTAAGATAGCGAGGGACAAGGTGGCCAATTTGACACCCTGTTCTGATGATGATTATATATTTTCGAACGAGAAAGACGCCCATATTCGACCAAATCGGGAGATGGGCACCTTTCTCTCATGGGCGCCCAAATTGGTATAATCGAAAGCCGATTTTGGGCGCCTCCAACTGCAGTCTGTCACGGGAAGGAACAAAGTTGACAGGGGCGTGTCGAAGGCGGGACTGGGGCGGTTTATCGGCCAAGGAGAAATGGGCGCGCTCGGCCAATAATGGAAAAAGAAGGGCAGCAATAGCGAGAATTTGGGCCGCTTTTGTTGGACCCTTTTTTTTCACGAACAAGTCCCCAAAAAGTGCCCCAACTGCCCAGATGACCACCGGAGGGAATTGGGGATGACCTCCCCTGACTCCCCCAGTGGTCACTAACCCCCTCCCACCCAAATAAAAACTTTTTTTTGCCAGCCTGTATGCCAGCCTCAAATGTCATACCCAGCTCCATCACAGCAGTATGCAGGTCCTTGGAGCAGTTGTTAGTGGGTGCAGTGGACTTCAGGCAGGTGGACCCAGGCCCATCACCCCCCTACCTCTTACACTTGTGCTGGTAAATGGGAGCCCTCCAAACCGCCCCCAAACCCACTGTACCCACATCTAGGTGCCCCCCTTCACCCATAAGTGCTATGGTAATGCTGTAGAGTTGTGGGGAGTAGGTTTTGGGGGGCTCAGCACCCAAGGTAAGGGAGCTAGGGACTTGGGAGGTATTCTAATTTTTTTTTTTTTTTTACTTTTTTACAAATGCCCCCTAGGGTGCCGAGTTGGTGTCCTGGCATGTGAGGGGGACCAGTGCACTAAGAATCCTGGCCCCTCCCACGACCAAATGTCTTGGAGTTGTTCGTTTTGAGCTTGGTGGCTTCGGTTTCCATTATCGCTGAAAACCGATACCGCCCAGCTCAAATCCGCCCAAATCCGATGCATTTGCCCGGCACCAACCGTATTATCGAAACAAAGATGGACGCCATCTTTTTCGAAAATACAGTCTGTCCCGCCCCTTGACGGACCCATCCTCAGAGATAGTCGCCCATGGAGATTGGGGGTTCGTGTTCAATTATGCCCCTCCATATCTCCCAATTCTCCTTCATGCTTATCCCCTAGTCCTTCTTCACCATCTTCCCTACACAATACCCCCCCATTCCCTTTTCTTTTACTTACACTTTCTTTGTTGCACCTTTCCGTATTCAATTCATATATTCTTAAGGCATTTACTATGTTTACTATAGTCATATGTAATATTTCTCCTTACAAGAACTTTGTAATTCTATTTATTTGTTACATTGTACCCCGCACTTTCCCACTCAGGGCAGGTCAGTGCGGCTTACATAGTAATAGGGTTACAAGGTATTGCAGAGAGAATACAAGCTGTGGTATAACAGAATAATGAATGCAGATATCCAAATAGGTGGGATGTGAGTGGTCGGAGGAGGGAATAGTTTGGGGATAGCATAGAGGGAGCTGATGGAGGACGTGGTCTAAGTGATAGTCAGTGTGAAGATTTACTATGTAAGCCGCATTGAACCTGCTACCCCTGTTTCCCCGAAAATAAGACATCCCCTGAAAATAAGACCTAGTAGAGGTTTTTGCTGAATTGCTAAATATAAGGCCTCCCCCGAAAGTAAGACCTAGCAAAGTTTTTGTTTGGCCCCAATGGGTGCCCACTCTCTCCCACCAGAAGCTCACTATTTGGCAACTAGCCACCCAGCCCAGTTCCCATTAGGTGGAGGTAGTGATGGGCGATATGGTACTGTGTTGTGTGTTTATGTAGGGGAGGTTGTTTGTTTTTTTGTGTCCTTGTGAGAGCCGGACGTCTATAACACAAAGCAACACATTCTTTCCTCGTTCTTCCTCTATCAGGGGCAATCGTTGGGATTTTTTTTTTTTTTGTATGTGTAATCGTTTGGTTCTCTAGTGTGGTGCATTTGGGTATGGCTTGTACGCATTTTCGCCGAAAATAAGACATCCCCTGAAAATAAGACCTAGTGCATCTTGGGAGCAAAATTATATAAGCACTGTCTTATTTGCGGGGGAAACACGGTAATGTGTGGGAAAGCGCGGGGTACAAATATAATAAAATAATAAATATATTTTTGTTGTTGTGTTAGAAGTGGGAATTGCATGTTATACATTAGTCTTATACAGACTTATACAGTCTGTGCCAGAGCTGGTGGTGGGAGGCGGGGTTGGTGGTGGGAGGCAGGGATAGGGCTGGCCAGACTTATACAGTCTGTGCCCTGAAGAGGACAGTACAAAATAAAGTAGCACATATGAATTTATCTTCTTGGGCAGACTGGATGGACCGTGCAGGTCTTTTTCTGCCGTCATCTACTACGTTACTATGTTAGTCAATATCTATGTGCCTAATGAGACCTCTTATGAATCAAGCTGAAGGGGAGATACTTAATAGGCAGGGATTTTAACTGAATATTACATCCTGTTTAGATAATATAGCACAGATAATACACTATACTCAGTTAATTACTCTCAAGCTTTTGGCTCACTGGGACCCACTAGACTTCTGGAGAAGTCTCCATCCTTTACGGCTAGGGCCTTCCCATATTCAACCATATACCTGGTCTGATCATACCCCAGTATTACTTACTATGGAGATTGCCCCAGAATTGGTGGGAGTTTGACATTGGTATTTAAATAAGACTATTCTTAGAATCTCTGTATATTACTCAGATAGAGAAAGACATAGTAGAATATTTTGAAATAAATGAAACTGATAAAGTGACCCCAGAAGATATAGTAGAATGTGTTCAAATAAATAAAACTGTGATCCCAGAGGTATTGTGGCAGGGGTTTAAAGTGGTTATGTGTGGTAAACTTCAAGCATTACATGTTCATCTAACAAAGACTAGATTATCTGCAGAAAATAGATTGCTCACCCAACTAGAAAACATGGAGCAAAAACTTAAGAATATGACTTATACCCCCATATTGGCTCAGCATATATATAAAATTAGAATGGAACTTCATTAACTTTGACTAGCTCAGATTGCAGAGAATTTGCAGAGGGTGTGTCAGGTCCATTTTGAATTTGGGAATACAGCAAGACATCTTTAGGCTTCCACATTACAAAAACAAAGAACAAGGAACCATATCCTCACCATACAAGATGAGGCTGGGCTGTTTAGAACAGGACCCAGCCCATACATGATGTGTTTTTGCATTGCTATACCCAGCTTTAAAGGCCTGACATAACAGCAACAGATTTGGATCTTACCAATTATCTTGACACAGTATCTATGCCACACCTTTCCCAAACAGAGGTGGCGGCCTTATCTAGTCCAATCACTGTACAGGAAATACAGAAAGCCATCAAGGATCTTCCAATGGGTAAGATCGCAGGCTCTGATGGTTTTCCCAATAGGTTTTATAAATGTTTTGGCAGACTTTAGCTCCGGTGGTGCTTTGTATTTTCCATAAATTACTGGAACTACAGGAATTACTTATTACGGCGACTAGCACTCATTACAGTCCGCCCTAAAACTGGAAAGAATCTTCTGTCTGCGAGTCTTATAGGTCTATTCCTTATTGAATTCAGACTATATGCTATTTACAAAAATTTGGCTGCTTGCCTTCGGAGAATTGTACCCATGATTATTCGTGAGATCAGGTGGGATTTGTTCTGGGGAGGTATACCTAACATTCACTAAACACTGCATTTACTTTATCAGGCCAGAGTTAAGGGCACCCCTATGCTCTTGCTTTCTCTCAATACCGGGAAAGCATTGGAGTGAGTGCATTGGCCCTTTATGGTTTGGTACTGCAATGCTTTGAGGATAGAGGACACTATTTACAATGGCTGAATCTTATATATATGAACTTTCTGGGAAGTTCAAGATTAAATGGGGCTTGCACCCATGCTTTTGCATTCCATTGGGATACAAAGCAGGGATGTGCACTGTCTCCCTTGCTTTTACTACTGCTTGTAGAACCCTTGAAACGGTCAATAAGGTCCCATTCGGGGCTATGGGGTGCCTTGTGGGGATCTGAAGAACATAAGATTTTACTATTTGCAGATGATATCTGCTTACCCCGATTAGGCCTTGTGATCCCCGTGTTTGCATAGTAGATTACTACAATTCTATGGCCAGGTCTCAGTTTTAAATTAATATGCATAAATTTGGAAATTCTTATTACTACAATTGACCGGTCAGAGGTCGCTTTTTTGCAATAACAATTTCCTGTCCATAAGGCCACTCATCAGATTATCGTTATTTAGAAGTCAACATTACAACCACACTTGATAACTTCTATGAAGCAATTTTCTCTCCAAATTACGGAAATTGTTTGCAGATTTAGACAACCAGGTCTCAATCTTCATTGAACTGGATGGGTCTAAGCTATTAAATGTTTATCCCAAGTGGCTTTATTTATTTTTGGCTCTTCCTTTGCCCATACCCGAGTTGTTTTTTTATTAAATTGCATAAGAAGGTTTTTTTATACATACGGAGGAGGCATTCTTCAAGGGTCCGGAGCAGGGTTCCCTCTAAGGTGAACGCATGAGCGATCGCTCATACAAACCAGGAGCATCGCTCACTTCAGGCCAATGTTTTGCTCACTGTCTGTTCCTCCTTGTTTTTCCTCCAACTGACGCCCCGACGCACCTCTTCCCTTGAGCAGTTTGGTCATTACCAGACCACAGGCCTCTCCTTTCCAAAAGGAAGTAGCCTCGTGTGACCAGGAAGCATGGTGGTCGGTGCTGAGCAGCGAGAGCTGGGTCATACAGCCCGAATGCTCCTTGGCTATGCCGTGTGCCTGCAGATGCTACACCAGACTGTCAGGACTCACTGCAATATGTTTAAGTGGCAACTGGGGGACTAGTGCAACTGCAGCCTGCACCGAGCATCAAGCACATCCCCCAACCCCCATAGATTATTTTGCATAGGTTAGAAGCCTCTTGGGAAGGGACAGAAGTACTTCCAAATTTGAAGCTGTAATTTCAACAAGGCATCATGAATGTACAGTGCAAGCGTCGTTTTGCTGGAACCATCTTGTGCCACTGTGAAAAACTAGTGTTTAAAGTTGTTTCTGTCTGAAAATTGTTCCTCTGTCTGAATAAAGTGTAGGTGGCTTTGCCTGGAGAACTACGGTTAATACATGGCTTTAGAGCAGTACTGGAATATCAATTTATTTAGACAAATTTATGGGTAGGACACCTGAGGTTGTGCCCATTTTGGAGAGGCATATTCTTTTTTTTTTTTTTTGTATCACATTTTATTAAAGTTTTCAAAATACAATAGAAAAGTATACACCAAAGCAAACAACACAGAACAAAAAGAATGGAAAAAAAATCTTATTTCTGAAGATTGTCTCCTTTGGCTCCACAAATATCCTGCTGGGCCGGTGATTTTAATCAGGTGCCAAGATCTCCTTTGGACAGAAAATCTAAATGCATCTCTAGAGTGTCGAAAACTCTACGAAAGATTCAGGACCTTAAATCTACCCTGGGCCTAGTAGATCCTTGGCGTATTTTTCATCCCATGGTGAGGGAATTTTACTTTTACTCTCCTCCTCATGGTAGTTTTCTCCAGAATTGATTACTTTCTACTCCTCAATATTTGTTGTCTCATACAGGTACCACAGAAATACTTGGTAAAGTTATCTCAGATCACTCACCAGTATCTCTTAGTCTACATAACGTGGTCCGTACCCAGAGTAAACCACCCTGGAGATTTAACTCTATATTATTAAAGGATGTTAATTTATTCAATTTATTAAATCCAAAATGGATGAGTTTTTTTACTTTAACCTCCTGGAGGAAAGTAAAGCCCTCTTGTGGTGGGCTGCTTTTAAAGCAACCATTAGAGGACCACATAATTAGCTATTCGGCCATGGTCAATCGTAGGCATAGAACGAATTGTCGGATATAAAACTGCCCAGCTAAAATTATTGGAAACTCAGTTCCTTGCTGATAACGATCCAACGACTCTTCTATGTTTACAGAACTTAAAATATGGCATTAATACCACTCTCTCTAAAGAGGCGCAGGAGCTGATCACGCTTCTAAGTCCACACTTTATGCAGAAAGTAATAAGGCAAGCCACCTTCTTGCGCAATACCTTCATACTAAAAGAAGTAGGTGTCGGATCTCACAAATTGTGGACTCTGCGGATGTTATCCACACCTCTGATGAAGCCATTGCCTCAGCAATTCCAAATATATTACAACAAATTATGACTCTGAAGTTCCTTTTTCTGCAGAGTCCTTTGGAGATTTTGGGAACCATCTGATAGGCCTCTCTTAGACGTACCTCAGAATCAGTCTTTGGATCGACCCCTCTCTCAGAAGGAGATATTGGACGCTATTCATTCTCTTTCTAAAGGTAAATCACCGGGGAATGATGGTTTCACTGTTGAATTCTATCAGGCGTTTTGCAGATCTTTTGGTGCCCCAGTTTGCATGTCATATATAACTCTCTTTTATTACATGCGGGTCAAACTGGCTCCTTCTACCAGTCTACAATAATATTATACCTAAAACCAGACAGAGGTCCGTCTAGAGTGGAAACATTATAGACCTATTTCTTTGATTAACATAGACAACAAAATTTATGCAAAACTCTTGGTTCTCCGGCTTCATCATATCATTCCGGACATAATCCACAGAGATCAGAATGGATTTACGGCAGCACGATTAGCTAGTGACAATTCTAGACTTCTTTGGATATTCTTGCTCATGTTTGAAGGCTTCTCGGGACCCGTTTTATAGCGGTATCACTTGATGCTGAGAAAGCCTTGATAGAATTGAATGGTCTTATTGTTTCACACCCTAGCGTGGTTTAATTTTAGTCCGTCTTCGTCAACATGATAAAAGTGTTGTATACTAATCCCTTAGCTTCCATTTCGGTGAATGGTAACAATTCTCAGTTTTTCCCACTTCGACGAGCACCAAACAAGGATGTCCATTATCTCCTCTCCTGTTCAACATTGCTTTAGAACCCTTAGCTATAGCTATTAGGTCCGCTCCTACTATTACTGGTGTGGCTGTTGCAGAGGAGTTGTTTAAACTGTCCATATATGCTGATGATATTCTCTTGTACACTACTTCAAATTCAATTCCTAGTGCTTTGGATGTAATTAACGCTTTCTCGTCTCTGTCTGGTTATAAAATCAACTGGTCTAAGTCTGCCATAATGCCACTCAATTCTTTTGTACATAGATCTCAGGTATCTTAGTACCCCTTTTCCTGGGAACCTACTAAAATCAAGTATCTGGGAGTATGGTATTCAACATCAGTAGATCAGACTATGTCCCTTATTAAGGACCAGATATTGACTTTAACCTCCTCCGTTCTGAAGTCATGGTCTCCACTTTATTTACATGGTGGGGTAGGATAGAGGCTATCGGGATGGTTCTGGCTCCAAGTTTAAATTACATTTTTAGTATGACCCCCCCTCGCTTTTTCCAACTTCGTTCTATGCCAAGATTGACTCCTTACTGATTCAGTTTCTTTGGAGACACAAACCTCTCGCATTGCACTCAAAAACTTAAATTGCCAAAGCATTTGGGAGGTCTTAATGTTCCTGACTTCAACATTATCACATGGCCTTTCGTCTTGCGCAGTCTTTAATGTTGGTTTCAAAAGGATTTCACTCACCTTACGCCCAGGTGGCAGGTATTTGAGGCTGCCTTGGTGCATCCTTGCCCTTTATCTCCTTCCATATGTTGATTTGTATCATATACAAACACCCTTAGGCTCCTGAAAGCCTCTGCCTTTGATATCCGTACGTTAGAGCTTGGTCTTGGAATTCGCACTGCATCGCTGGAGGAAGTTTCTCTCTGGTATACCTCTGGTTTTCAGTCAGTTCTCCTGCAGTCTCAAAAAGTGGTGTGGATGGGAAGGGTATATGGTTGCTGTCTCATTTGTACATTGCTGGTAATCTGTTATCTCCTGATGCTTTGTCTGTTTTATATGATGTTCCAGTAATAGATTCTGATTCATGGAGGGGCATCTCTAACTATATTTTGTCTTTTCAAGTCTCCGCTTCTATTACAACTGCCCCTTCGGATTTTATCTCTTCCTGCCTTGCCATTGCTTCCGGTAGTAAGAAGGCATCCCTATTATATAAAAAACTTCAGAATCTATACGTGGACACTGTCGCTAGGCTGCGGCAGTCCTGGGAACAAGATTTAGATTTTGATGCGTCAGAATTTGACTGGTGAACCTTTTGGATTGACTACATGCGCCAACTAGGTCGGCGGCGATATCCCAGTCCTCATATTTTGTATTTCACCGAGCCTACTGGACCCCTGCTCGAGTAGCAAGAATTACTAAGACTACTACCTTCAAATGTTGGTCTTGTCAGGAGATGGATGGATCCTTGGTGCATATGTTTTTTTTCTGCAAAAACGTTAGAGCATACTGGGGACTTATTTGGGCGAAATTGTGTATTATTTTTCATCTGCCTGAGACTGCAGCAATCTTCTATGAGGTTGTGATACTGCGTGCCTCTTCCCCTACTATTACCCTTCTTGAGTCAGATAAGAAACTGTTTAATATTCTGTTAGCTGTCGCTTTGCATTTAATTGTTACACATTGGAAAAATAATGCGCATCTGAATTATAACGAATGGTGGAGTTACGTATGTGTGATCCGAAAATATGAAGCACTTCTTGCCCATAAGCATCACAGAGCGCAGTCTGTCTTGAAGACCTGGGCTCACCTAGACTTATTTTGTCAGGCATCTCGTAGCACTACTTGATCTTGGCCTCTAGGTATTGTCCTGGAACCTATATGTATTTGCACTTGGAGAGGCATATTCTTGACACATAGCCTGTTAAACTCTGTCTTCCCCTTCCTGTTTTTGTTTCACCCCTTTGCTATCCTCCCCCTTCCATCTTATTCCTTTTCTCCTGCTTTTACTGTCTTTTTCCCTGTCCTATATACATTGTAGTTCTTTTCCACTGTTCTCACTCAGATATTATGTTGAGAACTGCTATGATGGTGTGACCCTTGGCGGTATATCAAATTAAAGAGAAACTTGAAACTTCATGAAGCAAATCTTTTCCACTTTAAGCTATGTGAAAATCTAGTAGACAGTTTACATGAGGTGATCAGAATATCCTGTACCTCTACCAGAATATTAGCTGCTTCTCAATATCAACAAGGATGGCCTGGAAACTAGGATTTGAGATAATGGAGGCTTCATAATGTTGAGTAAACAGTGGATAGCCTGCCACGGCTGTTCAAAGCCAAGTGCCTGAACCAGGGAAGCCAGATTTGCCTTGGCCAGAACAAGGCTATCAGTAGGAATTTGGCTG
The DNA here is from genome assembly GCF_901765095.1 of Microcaecilia unicolor. Classification (NCBI taxonomy): domain Eukaryota; kingdom Metazoa; phylum Chordata; class Amphibia; order Gymnophiona; family Siphonopidae; genus Microcaecilia; species Microcaecilia unicolor. Next base: position 92,018,772 of record NC_044033.1, on the reverse strand, counting down.
CATCCTGATATATCCTCAGAATCCTTTTGGTGATGAGGGGTACAGGAAAGAAGGCATAAAGGAGACTCAGACTCCACAGAAAAGTGAAAGAGTATCCTAGTGGTTAGAACAGTGGGCTGACAACCAGGAAAGTCAATTCAAATTCTGCTTGCTGCTCCCTGTGATCTTGGGCAAGCCATTTAACCCTTAATTGCATCAGGTACAAATTTAGATTGTAAGCCCTCCGGGCACATGGAAATACATACTGTACCTGAATGTAACTCACCTTGAGCTACTACTGAAAAAGATGTGAGCCAAATCCAAATAGATAAAAATAAGTAAATGACAAGGCAAATGCATCAGAAGCATGTCTTTTTCAAAGGTATGTCAACTAGTATTAAATAGTTTACGTTTCATGTTAAACTAGATCAATCAGGGAAAACTGCAATTTCTTGACAAGGCTACGAACTACATGAGTGTCTCAAGACCACTCGGGAGGATCTGGCACACAACTCAGGCTGCCAAACAATTTGATCAGTTCTCCTGAAAGATAAGTTGAAATTAGAAATACTCCACCTTGATAGTTGTCTTCCAAATTTTTTGGTATCTGACAGAGTTGACAGGAATCAGTTCCACCTTGTTTCTTCATTAAAACAAAGTGAATAAGTTGTCTGTCTACAGCTGAACCACACTGCTGGTGATACAAACTAGGAATGCCTGTTCTGAGCAACAACAATTTAATGTGGAAACCCTGTTCTGCAGCTTTCTGAAACAGAACTAGAAAACTGCCCCTACATGAAAGTGAAACAAATCTGTTCAGTGTGCTATCTTGACAAGTGTACATGCTTGTTAACTGTGGGTATTATCAAAGTTTATCCATCTGAATTACCACTGTACTAGGGGAATCCTTTAAATTAGTGACACAGCTGTGAAGGAGTTCGAGTTTTATTCCAATAGCTGAGTCAGATTCATTACAGATGTTAAGGGTCAATGCTGCATTCAAGTATCAAATTCCATGACCAGCTGAACAAAACAGAAAACACTGTACATAGAAAAGTACATTCTATTTCCCAATCTTCAAAGTGATTTTTCACAAAATTTCCTTTCTCCCATGACATTTAAAGATATTGGTGCTCATTTTCAAAGCAAATGGATGTTTAAAAAAAAAAAAAAAGAAGAGTCCATCTGCTACAAACATCCAAATCCTGATTTTGGAAAGTCAGAATTTGGACATTTCAAACTACAGTTCATCCAAACAGCAAGGGGACGTGCTGCGGGCGTGTTTTGGCCGGGACTAGGGAGGGTCCAAAAGTAGGTTGTCCAACAGGGATTTCGAATGGGAAGAAATGTTCCCATCTGAAAAGAAGGACATTTTCATCTAGAACTGTTTCAGTCACATCTAACTTACAAAAAGTTGCTCTAATTGAGTGCTGACCACTGGAGGTATTAAGGCATGACTCCTCCTTAATCCCCCAGGGACTGCTGTGTCCTTCCCTCTCCCCTGAAAGTGAAAGTGGAAAGGAAATGTCAGCTGCAGGGTATTATGACCATTCTGAGCAAAGCAGCAAACAGGTCAGAAGTGCAGGCCTAGTGATTACGGCAGTTAGACTGTGAACCAAGGGACCCAGGTTCAAGTCCCACTTCAATGTTTTTAAAATAATTCTGAGCCTTTTAGAAACAGAAAAATATCTACTGTATCTAAATATATGATACCTGCAAGCCTGAAGGCTATTGAAGTGGCATATATTCAGGTACAGTAGGTATTTTCAGGTCTTAGAGGAATCATATTTACAAAAAAAGTTATAGTGGCCTTTCAACCTGTGCCCCTTGGTTTACAGTCCACTGCACTAACCACTATGCTACTCCTCTGTTCTGCAGGGCCATCTGTGTGGCCATATTTTTGAAAACGATGCCAGACAGACATTCATGTCCCTGCTTTTTTTGTCACTCAAAGTTGGACGTTTCAATCTGGAAAATGGCTATTCATTTTGGACGCTTTCACTGTAAAAATGTCCATCTCACAGCCATGGAAAAACGAAATACGAAAGCGTCAAGCCCCTAAGAGGAAAATTACACTGGCTCCCAATCAAAGAACGTATTACGTTCAAAATCTGTACTCTAGTTCATAAAATCATTCACGGCAAGGCTCCGGTCTACATGTCAGACCTCATAGACTTACCAACCAGGAATACAAAAAGTTCATCACGCACATTCCATTACCCCAGCTGCAAAGGACTAAAATATAAATCAACATATGCATCCAGCTTCTCCTACATAAGTACGCAACTATGGAATGCGCTACCACATGCCATAAAAACAATGCACGACTTAACAAACTTCCAAAATCACTAAAACCAACCTGTTCAACAAGGCATACCACAACGATCCATCCTAAATTCCAGTCAACAAAACTTATACCAGAACCGGACATAACCAAACTCTCTATACCTGATTGCCTCATCAACTTGTCACGAATGAACTTTAACGCAACACCACTCTATTTCTTATCCTGATAATTCTCTATACTTGACTGCTAATCTACTTGGTCACTTATGGACATTTAATGCAATACCAATTTGTATTTCCTTATGCTGGAAATGGCAATCGCCATTACGAAATAATGTAAGTCACATTGAGCCTGCAAATAGGTGGGAAAATGTGTTATACAAATGCAACAAATAAATAAAATAAATAATCAAACAGGAAATCTAGACCTTTGATTATGACTGTGAGATGGCCTTTTTTTGAAAATGTCCCTCAATATGGGCCCCTTTTACCAAGCTGTGGCAAAAGGGGGCCTGTGCTGGCATCGACGCGTGTTTTTGACGCAAGCTGAGGCCTTTTACCACAGTGAGTAAAAGGTAGGTCTTTCTTTTTTAAAAGAAATGGCTGTGCGGCAAGCGAAGCACTTGCCATTTCGGGGGGGGGGGGGGGGGGGGGGGGAACCCTTACTGTCACCTATTGAGGTGGTGGTATGGGGATCCTACAGTAACCTGACGGTAACCGGGCAGCACGCAAGAACTGCCCAATTACCGCCGGGAACACACCAGCACTACAAAAATAAATACATTTTTTCAGCACCGGATATGACGGTGCACTGGGGGTAGGAACTACCACCAGACTGCTACAGTCATCTGGCGGTACTTCCTTTTTGGCGAGCAGTATGCCTGCGTTGGGCTTACCGTCGCTTTGTAAAGGGCCCCTATATCTTTATTCAACTGATATCAAACCTGCTCATCAAGTACAAATGAATAACTCCGCTGTTTACTAAGCTGCACGGCAATGTCGACATAGCCCATTCAAAGTGAATGGGCTGTGTCAACATTAGCACACGGCAGCTGCTAGGATGGCTTAGTAAATTGGGGGTTAATAATATAACAACTCAGACATCACCTCCACCACTACCTTTGGACTCTTCTGTCCAAACTGGTCCCTTGCCAGCTGAATCCCTACAGTCTATCCTGTCTCAATTACGACAGATGGGTTTCATTCCATGTAGTCCTGCTACACAGACACGGGCTATTTGTCAGGAACTCTATGATCGGGGTTTCATTAAACCACCCCCTGCTCCAGTGAACCCTTCAATGCCCATTCTAGAACCTCAGTGTTCTATTCCTCCTAGATGGGACACGTTAGGTGCACGGCCAATGCGTCCCTTGGTACTCCCAGCCAAACCAGCTAATAAGGAGCGACCGAAGGTTAGACTCTCCCCATTAGACGAAGCATGGGAAGTTTTAAAACAACAACTCCCCACAAAATCGGACATAGAGGATATTCGAAACGAGCCTCCTCCGATGTTCCATTTCTCCTCTTTTTCAGATAGTGAAGTAATCCCTTCCCTTGCAGACGATTCACCTCGTTTCACGTTACCTAATACCCCAGTCCCCTCGGAAGAACAATACGATCACACATTGGCTAGTATGGGAGATGGCCTCGCGTTTGTTTCAGAAGGACTTCGTTCCTTACACAAGTCCCTGACAACGCAACCGCACCCTGATACCCCGGACACCGTGGTATCTGTTGCACCAAAATCTGAGTTTCCTCAACAACATGATGTTATTTCTCATCATACTAGACAGCGCCATCCTCACAGTTATCTTACTGATGAAGGATCTAGCCGCTGCCTTGCGGTTATTGACAATTCCCCACACCCTACAAGTTTGAATATCAGTACAGACCCTATCTTATCTAGTCCGCCTAGCACACCTGCCCAATATGTGGCTTTGCATGAGAATTCATGGCATTACGTTCACCCATGGGTTGATAATCTCGCAGGATGGTCTGAGGCGCTCCAGCCCCAGTCCGCTCTCTTCCCACGTGAAGGATCCTTACGTTCTGACAAGCTTTCACTTGTAAGAGATCTAATTTATGACCACCCCGACCCCCATTGGGATCAGAAAACAACCCTCTATCTAATCCAAGGTCTTCAGGTTTGGAAAAAGTATGAGAATCAGTTTCCCCCAACCACCTCGATTGATCTCCTTAAATCAGTGAAACTTTTTCCCCTGCTGAATAAAATGTCAGGTGGTGTCCCTCATACGGAATACACCCCACTTTCAGCTGTTGAATTGAATAGCCTCATACTACAGCTCCCGGATATTGCACAGGGAGGTAACCGCTGGTTAAAGAAATTACAGGACATAACCCTGGGGACTACTCTATCAGTAGGTGATATGAAAGCGCTCCTGGGCAGAACCCCACACGCTAGTATCACTGACATATTCACTCAATCGGGCTATGCAAAATTTGCCACCGATACTCAGTATGATGGCAACCCTTTGACAGAAATTCAGACCAAAGTATTCCAGGAAATCCGGACCATGTATCCGACCCTTAAAGACTTTTCGGTTATCACTTCCCAAAGATGGGAAATGGATTCAGAGCCTATTGAGGCCTATTTACTCAGACTCCAAGACCTCTATAAGGAAGAAACAGAGGAAAAATTTGACTCTGATAATGCCCTCCCAGTATTCTACCATTTACTGAAGGGAACCTTACCTTCAGAAATTAAACTTAAGTTAGAGAACACCGTGGGTCTCCAATTAGAAAAATGGCCTAAAATTCGTGAACACATCCTTCATCATTGCAGACGACTTATTAAAAGCAAGCAAAATGAAGCCCAACATCGTAAGACAGTACACACTAACTTGGAGGTGCTACAGACTGAAGATCTCAAAGAGAAAAGAGCCTCTAAGAGCTCTGACACCAATACCAATACTCCTAACACTTCTCCCCCTGTTATTGTTATGTATGCTGATCAACGCTATGACAATAACACCCGAAATCAGGGCCCACGGCCCTACCGCCCAGACCGTAGAATTGATTACCCTGAAGAAAGAGGTCGTCGCTCTCAACCCCAGCGAGGTCCCCCAAGGGGCCCTCTTGGAGATACTAGGCGACAACGAGACTATCGTTCCTGGCCTAGCCCTGATCGCTATCCTGATGTGCTCTGTTATCGCTGCCAACAATACGGTCATTATGCTGCTGAATGTCTTCAGACACAGCCATATAGATTTAGAAAATCGCAGATCCGTCAAAATCCCCCTGAACGGCAGTCATTCCCTTTATGGAACCCGGATCAACACCGTCCGCAGTGACCACAGATTTAGGGATCAATATTACCCACCCCATAATGACTAGGCGTAATCCGAACACGATTTGATTTTGTTGCTCTCAGTTACTCAAAACTACTCGGCTCCTCATTTAGTATCCGGTAACCATTTCTCTGTATATGTGTTGGTTTGATGTTTCTGTTTCCATTACAGGTAACATGTCTTTATTTTATATTCCTCTAGGTTTAATAGCAAGTGTATATTTATGGTACCATACAAATGACCTAACTAAGTCAGCAAGTTATTTATTTATTTATTTGCTTTTATGCATACCTTCCCTGGGGAGTTCTTATCAACTGCAGGGATGAGCGATCCCCGAAGGATGTTCATTTTATATATATACCTGTACTGACTTATTTATGCCATTTTACTTTATACGGGATCCCTTTTAAATAAAAGCTGTGTATTGCTCATTGTTAAAATGTTTTCTGCTTTAACTGTTACGCTGTTTACATTCACTTCTTTAGTTTTTTCATGAATATAAAGCCTTCATTTTTGAATCTCTCTATGGTATGTGTGATATCTGAAAGCTTTTCATTATTTCCTTGTCTAAGAAAGAAGCAATATTTAATAACCATTATCCGTTTTATGGAATAAATGCGAGAAATATTCCCTTGAACTGGCCATTTGGGGGAACATTTTGCGCTGATCATAGATTTTGTAGTATTCTTGAATTGAGAATTGGTGAAGCTTTCAGTCATAAATAAGGAAAATTATGCATTCAACTTTCTGATTCCTTTCTATTTAAAACAGTATGCTTTGTGTATTTAACTAACACCTTGCTTCAACTAACTCTTGCCACGTGGTGATTTTGTCTTGAAGCGATATGCTTCTTCCTACTTCTTTGTCTGATTGAAAAAGGGTTACTTAAACTCTATGTGAAGGTCAATAACTTTTGAATGTTTTTTTCATTTGTCTTTTTCAAGGAACCTTTTTCTTGCATTGCCATCTGAATATGCCTTGTTACAATTCAGATATATCATATTTTGTTTTATTTTTATTTTTCTTTTAAGCCTATTTTTATCTTACACCCTTCAGGGTGCTTTTTTTTAAATATTTTAATCTTTTTTTAATTTTTTTTTAATTTTTTTTTAATTTTTTTTTAATTTTTTCATTCTCGATGCTTTGTTTCTTACCATGCCTCCTTCCTGGCCCCCATTTATACCCACGACCCGCCTCCTAACCCCTTGTCTAATTCTTGTATTTACGCAATAGTTCTTCATGACTCCCGCTACCATTATGATTACTTCCAATAAATTAAGCACATAAATTGCACTGTTTAAGTTTTGCCTTTCCCCAGATGGATACAGGAATTCCGTTGACGTCCCTCACCGAGGAGACGACTGCTAGCAAACAAGAGCTACCCGATAATATATCTGATCTGAAGGCTATATTGCAGCAAAGAATCGCTAGCATAAAGGACAGATGCACAGACCCCAACATTACCCGGTGTGAGATACGAGACATTATTGAGTGTGAGTTTCAACAGATACATCGATTGGTCCATGAGCGAAAGAGATAGGCTCTCCACTTACTGGAGTTGCAAGAAGCTTTGGCCTCTACCCTTCTTTCTGAATCGTCTAGCTCGTAAGTCCTGCTGGCCTCCTGCAGCTGAGGGCTCAACCCTTGGTGAATGTTAGTCATCGCAGGTGAAGATTCCATATCTATTGGCGATAGATGGCAACACATTGCCCTCCATACATCAATAACATGAACATTTACCATCATCTCTAAATTTTTATTGTTAGTTTTTGTACTTTTTTTGTTCCATATACTTAACCATTGTTATTTTGATCATGTGTTCGTTAAAATTACCAATCTGTCTCGCACGTTATGCAAGCCAGAAGTGGGGATATATTATGCACATCCCAATTTCTAGTATTAAGAGGGTTGCAATTGACCCCTACCAAACAGGAGATATAATTTTATATATACTATTGCTATTTATGAAAATTGGCTTTTCATTATTTAACCCTTATGGTTTCCCTTTTGTTTTTGCACTTAATTAGCACTGATTTCTCCATGTTTACATTGTCTTTCATTTCTCTTGACATTTATATATTATTTTTGCTTATTCAATTCACACTGATTATGCCCACCAAGATATAGCAATGTATCATTCAGGCATACAGTTATTTTGCTTATTCCTTTGCCAGCCTCTGACTCTTGATGGACTTGATGGTATATGCCTAGAATAAAGACATGGAAAGATCCCATTTTATACACCACAAGTACGTCTTCAAGATCTATCCAAATGATGTTAGATCCCCCAAGGTTGTGGCAATAATCTTTACACCTTGCAAACTATTGGACCATAAGTTTTGGGTCCATGTGAAAGATATACGCAGAACCAGCCTAACCATCTCAAGACCAGTCACTTCCTTCAGCAAGCCAGCCTGAAAATCCAGCCCTGTTAGATCTTCCAGATTCTTCAGCGCTTCCACCGCCTCAACCATGATCGATGAAAGAGAGTTCAGAACTGATACTTCATTTGAGATTAACTGTTGCTGTTTATGGACATTATAGATTCATATTTTGTTTTATTTTCCAGTTTAGCAGCAATCCTGTCTATATATATTGAAAAGGTTTTATTTTTATTTTCCTATTATTTCCTTTATTGTTCTAATTGTTTTTCTAAGAGTTTCCCCGTTATTTCTGTTTATGTAATGCAGGTGTAAACCCTGCTTGTATCAACCTGTTATGCAATTGTTTAACTTTGGTATAGGCTTACTTAAGCTGCATGTCTTTCTGTAGGTTTGACTAAGCTCCAAGTGGGGTAACGGATATATAAAATGCTTCCCATACTTCCAGGTCATTATGCATATGTCAATATCCATGCATGACCTTTGTTAATATAAATTTTCCTAGGATTGACCCTTTTTGCTGTATAAGACAACCTCATACCTGTTTGAGGATTCTGAATATCTACAACCTTAAACAGCCTGCAATCTGAATACTAACCATATATTTGTTGAGCCACCATAACAATGCTTAATCAAAACCACTATTCCTTCTCAAGACCACTGAGAAAGATACATTAGATTATCTCCCCATGCACTATGCTACAGATGCAATAGAAGTCATAGCAAGACCTGAAAGTATTTATTAGTATGATCCACCTGAAATTGCTATTACCCACATACCTATACTTCATGAGATTTTGCAGATGAACTCATGGATTTGTCCCATTCATAAAACCTCTCTCACTACAGGTTTGAATTAGCCTCAAGAGGGGTAACATCAAGATTAAGGCCCAAGGGATTGGGTAATATAAAGGGAATTCCATATGCCCAAAAATATACCACCTAAGAATGAAGTTTCCTATCTTGCACCATACCTTCTAGCAATTTGTAAGACCAAAACTCCTCCTCTCGTTTGATAGCTTGCCACCTTCTGGAATGGATGATGACGAGCTTGACGAGCTTTGTGTCACCCCTCTCCAGAGGGGGTGACAAGTGGGGAATGTATAATTATACTACAGCAAGAGGCCCTCACTGGATGCCCACCGAAAGGGTGGAAGGCCAGATTTTAGGACTCAGGCTGTAAAAATACCAGCTAGGTTTAAAAATCTATGACTGGCTGAGCATGGACTTGCTTTTCCTGCAAGTTAATATGTGTTCTACCCTAAGATCTATCCACTGGAATAGTGGCAGGCCAAACTACATAGCTTTGTACAGCTGAAAAGCACTGCCTAGGCCTGATAACCTACTAATGGCCTTATAGAACAAAATCAGGTACAAATTGAATGTAGCACTTATTAAAATGGAGTTTGTCTTTCTATAAGATGAAACTTAGATCATAAGATAATAGAAAAAGGGGAAGTGAAACTGATATGCTAAGAATAAGATGTTCTGGCAGAAGAGAAAAACATGTTGACAAAAGAGGAAATTGCGAAATAACTTGCAATAGCTGGAACGGAAAGAGTTGGGTACAGAACAACAGATGGCAGGACACGACAGTTTAACCACAGAAATTGAGAAATAGTTGAAAAAAAACAGGTCCCAAAATAGGTCCAGCCATAGACTTCTATTGAGAGAAGAGAGTATAAAAGAAGGGTGATTTGGGCTTAATTTCGGAGTCGTCCCCAACACTTCTCAGACGGCAGAGCGCTGTGCCATTGAACCCAGAATCTGTCCGATGTCTGTACTACTTTGAAACTTTGGTAAGAATAAATGCCTTCTATCTGAAACCTATCTCTGTCTTCATTTTCAAGTATTCCTTACCTGTCACTTATTTTACAAACTAAACTAAACCCACACCAGACACTCATTTTGTGCACAAAATACTGATAGATTCAAATAGACTATATGTGGGAACATAAATGGCCCAGAATACACCTAGATCCAGAAAGGCAGAAAGCAGAGGTCATGGGGATCAGTTTTGAATTACGCCTTCTGATGCCTCCCCAGAACCAACCACCCTGGGATTGGAGGGAAACTATAAAGAATCTTCTGGATGAACTTAAGATGTTCCCCTCCCCATTTGGAAAAGTCCAGAAGGGGTCTAAAAGAGGTCAATTTAAAACACCTGTTATGTAAATGCCAAAAATAAGCACCCCAGCCAATGGGAAAAGAATCAGTGGTGAACACTAGGTAAACTTATGGTGCATTTTCCCCACTGAGAACACTGGACAGTTCTATCAACCACTGAAGAGTGGAAGAAATGGCTATAGTTACAGATACCCTATATAAGAGGAACAGTGTTGATTCCACTGCAATTTCAACTGGCACTATGCTTCCCTCATTTGAAAGCACACTACACATGCACAGTTACTGCAATATGCTCTAATACTTGCAGCTTCTCTCTCACAGAAATCAGCAGCCATGTGCAACTTGCTAATTAAATGTGTAGTATCTACTCTGAGAAGTGACAAGAAAGCTTTGGTTGCTACAGTGTTCATATATTTACACAAATTAATTATATCGATTGAACTGGTTTTAAGTTAGATTTGATAAGCTTATGCAGGACTCTGAAGTCATGTAATGTATGGCTCCTCATTTTCCATGCCATTTGTGACATGCGGGCACATTTTGCAAAATTGGAATCATCATGAGCTATTTTTGAATTAGAGCTTGGGAAACATTTGAATTGGGGGGTGGGGTGGGGGAGAGAGAGGGATTGGCCATGCTAAAAAGGATATCAGCCAAATTAAAAACAATTTTGAATGAAGAGAATCACCTCTTTTGAAGATGCAGAGTTTTGTTTTTGAAGAATATCCATTCTTTTCTGGTTTTTTGGGGGGAGGGGGGGAGGAGGGAATCAGAACCCCATTTGAAAGCAGAAGCAGTAGAAAAAAAAAAAGACTGAAGGACTAGTTTGACAGGCTGTGCAAGAACACAAAATGCTCAGAAAACCTTTTCAAAGGTTACTGAGCTCCTGCTTGTCCAGAGAAAAACGATGATCATGAGAGACAGCCACCCAACTTAAAACACAAGCTAATCAGAAGTAAACTTCCATCATTAATACACTAAACAAAACCACTCTCAGTGCAAAATGGCTCACCTGGAAAATCTCCCTTCCTGTTGCTTTGACCAAATTCCTGTAACTGAGCTTGTTGGTTTATCTGCTCTTTCTGCAAGTTCTCATACCAATGAGTAACCTCAGCACGTAGATCAGCCACCTGATCACTAGGATACATTTCAATAGTCATCTAAAACACAGAACACATAATGTATACAAATACATGAAATGCAGGTAATCCTGGTATGAAATACATTTAAAAGATAAATGTTAGCCATTACCTTATCAGGAAGCCCAGCTGGTTGACACACTATTCTCAGTGGTAATGACTGTTTGTCACTAAGCGCCTTTAGGTGACTGCTGATACCAGTGCCTTCGATCTGCCATTGTCTGAGATGGTATGCAAACCTTTAAGAAGCAAGCGGATATTACTGATTAGACCTAACTTGGAAATAAAAACAAAGTTACTCACCAGTAGTAGATGTTCTCTGAGGAAAGCAGGATGCTTTTTCTGACTGATAAGGGATATCATCGATGGAGCCCTAGTGTGGAGACGCTCCCTAATGTTCTATTTTCTACAAGCCTTTGGAAGTAGCATGATGAGCATGAATGCATCTTCCTACCTACCAGTCATCGCATGGGACAAGTTCAGCCTAATATAATAGCTGATAGATTGAAACTCCAAAGGGAGGAGGACAGAGCAGTCAGAATAAGCATCCTGCTGTCCTCTGAGAAAACCTACTACAGGTGAGTAATTTTGCTTTTTTTGAGAACAAGCAAGATGCAGTATTCTGACTGATGGGAATCCCTAGCTATCAGGCTGTCCGAAAAGAAATGGCCTGCAACAAGCAATGCCCAATGAACAATGCAGGAACTATAACTATGATTTACACCGAAACAAATGGGCCTAGGTGGTGGAATTGGATTCTATTCCCCAAACAGATTCTGAAAAACTGTCTGACCAAACTGACACATCAGGAATCTTGTTCAAGACATTAATGAGATGTGAAGGTGTGGACAGGAAACAACTTTGCAGCCTTGTAAATCTCCTCTATAGAGGCTGATCTCATGTGAGCTACCAATGCAGCCATTACTCTGACACTGTGATCTATGACATGACCCTCCAGAGTCAGCTCGGCCTGGGCACAAGTAAAGGAGATGCAGTCGATCAGAGTGCATTAACCAACAGCAGTCCCAATCCTGCTGGGTCAAAAGAAACAAAAGGCTGGATGAACTGTCTATGGACTTTATGCCACTCTAGATAGTTATCTTACAGTCCAGAGAATGCAGTGCACTTTCACCACAATGGACATGGAGTCTTAAGAAAAGTATTGGCAGAACAACAACTGACTGGTTAAGATGGAATTCTGATACTACCTTAGAAAGGAACTTAGGATGCACGTGCAGAACCACTTTGTTATGGTGAAACTTTGTGTAAAGTGGATCAAATAACAGGGCCTTCACTCAACATGTAATTAAACTCTGGAATTCATTGACAGAGAATGTGGTAAAGGTGGTTAGCTTAGCAGAGTTTAAAAAAGGTTTGGGTGGCTTCCTAAAGGAAAAGTCCATAGACCAGTGGAGGAGTGGCCTAGTGGTTAGGGTGGTGGACTTTGGTCCTGGGGAACTGAGGAACTGAGTTCGATTCCCACTTCAGGCACAGGCAGCTCCTTGTGACTCTGGGCAAGTCACTTAACCCTCCATTGCCCCATGTAAGCCGCATTGAGCCTGCCATGAGTGGGAAAGCGCGGGGTACAAATGTAACAATAAAAAAAAAAATTATTAAAATGGACTTGGGGAAAATCCACTGGTTATTTCTGGAATAAGCAGTATAAAATGCTTTGTACTTTTTGGGGATCTTGCCAGGTATTTGTGACCTGGATTGGCCACTGTTGGAAATAGGATGCTGGGCTTGATGGACCTTTGGTCTGTCCCAGTATGGCAATACTTATGTACTTATGTATGTAGGATATGCATATAGAAGATCATTCCCCAATTGAGGAGAAAGAAATTGAAGGCTAGACTGCCATATGATCCTGTTCTGGAGCAAAACTGGGGGACTTTGGTAATGAGATGAGTGGCGAAAAGGTACACCAAGAGGGTGCCCCACTCTTGGATGATCTTCCAGGCAACACCCATGTTGAGTGGCCACTTGTGTGGCTCTTTGACCTAGCTCAGCCTGTCCACCAGACAGTTGTCCTTTCTTATCAGGCAGGCTCTGAGAACCATCCTCTGGGAAATGTCCCACCTTCGTATCCTGACTGCTTCCTGACACAGGAGGTATGACTTGGTACCTCCATGCTTGATGACACAGTATATCACCACTTGGTTGTCTGTCTAAACCAAAACAATTTGGTTCACTAGCCATTTCTGGAAGCCTTTAGAGCATTTCAAATGTCTCGCAGCTTGAGGAGACTGATCTGCTGCCAAGTCTCTTGAGCACACCACCAACCTTGGGTGTGAAGCCAATCTATATGAGCTCTCCCCATCCAAGGTTGGGTTCATTCTTTCTTCAAGTCTTGTGGTCCCAGGGAATCTGGAATGGAAGCCCCTTGGAAAAATTGTTGCTGATCAGCCAGCAAAACAAATAGTTGGAAGGATCTCGTGACTATTGATGTTCTGCAGGTACCCCATAGCCTGAGACCACTGAGAAGAGAGGGTCCATTGAGCCACTCTAAAACTGAGGCACACCATAGGTGTGACTTGCAAAGTGGAGGCCATGTGGCCTAACAATCTCAACATCTGCTGACCTTATACCTGCTGACTTTGTTGGAGCTCCTGGGCTACAGATGCAAAAGACTGCAACAGGAAGCCTGGCCCGAGTTGCGTCTAGCAGGGTTTCTATGAATTCCAATTGTTGGGTTGGGCATAGGTGGGACTTTGAATAACTGAAACAAACCATAATGGCTCAAACACTTGAATGGTTCTCTGCAGTGACTCCTGAGCCCTTTCCTGTGATGTGTTCTTGACCAGCCATATCCATGTAGGAAAACACATGCACCCCCTTAGTCTGTGTAGCAATGTTGTGACTACTGAGAGACATTTTGTACTAATAGTGTTGTTTCCCTTCTAGAAATCTGAGATACAGATACATACCAGTCACAGAAGTATGTGGGTCCCTGAGGTCCAGAGAGTATGAACAACCATATCCCTGAATCATGGGAAGCACAGTTCTCAGAGAAGTCATTCTGCACTTTTGTTGATCAGATATTTATTCAGAGCCCTTATGTCTAGGATGGGACAATATCACCCCATATTTTTTTGCAACCAGAAAATACTAGGAACAAAACACTTTCCCTCCCCCCCCATGGTCGAAAATGTTCAACCGCTTTGGTCAGTAAAAGGAAAGAGTTCCTTTGTAAGCAATCCCTGGTACTGAGATCTTAACATTGATGCTCTTGAAGGACATTTTGGATGGGGACGATCCAATTCTAGCATGTAACCTGTCCAGACTATTTTAAGAACCCACTGTCTGAGGTTATAAGGGGCCACCTTTCATGGAAAAAAATTCAGCATCCCTACGACCAGGAGTTGACCAGAACAGGAGCATTTATTACAGTTACAGCAGGTCAAAAGCTCATCAATTGCTTTGAATGGTCATCCAACTGGAACTTTTGGGGCCTCAGCCACCGTTGGCGAGAGCAAGAACCCTGGAATCTCTTTGAGGAGGTAACCTACGCCTTTGAGACTAGTAGGTTCTCTATTGCCCTCCACCAGGATTGGGCCAGGAAGGTGACATGATGGTCCCAGAATGTTTCTTGATAAGGTCAGCTACCTCCTCGATCTTGTCACTAAAAAGATTATTCCCCCGGCATGGAGAACACCATCTTGAAAACATCATAGTTTACTCGCACCATCTGTTTTCCGCACTCCCACACTTTGGCTATTAGCTTGATGGAGTTCCTCAACCTTAGCATCTGTGTACTCCACCACACTATGTACAATGTTCCGCAAGTACATGCTCATTAAGAGCTGGTAAAAACCTATGAAGAAAGTGAGCACAGCTATCTGGGGGCACCAAGCAGTGAGTCTTGGAACTCAACCACCATGGAAAGGTGCAGAAACTAGAGCTTCTCAAATTTGGGAAACTTTTAGACTCTATACATAATGTTGATCTTCTTACTAATCTGATTGTATGGTGAGGGAGGTCTCCCACTGCTTCATCTGTACATTTTTTTCTTTATTAGATTTGAAACTTTACAATCAAGCATATATCATGAATGAAAAATACAAACATATTAAGAAATTAAACCAAAAAGGTAAAGAAAACATAGTTCTTAGACCACTATATGGAGACCAATATAAAAATTAAAACTATTAAATATAACACAGTAAAGAAGGGAGCATGGAGACTTGGTATATCTCATCAGCAGCTGATTAAGGAACTCAATTAGGTAACAATATGTGGAGTTTCTTTTGCCATTAAAAGAATCATTAACTGTTTGGTTTCAAAAAACAAAAAAATGCTGTCCAAACATTAAAAAGAAAAAAAAAACACCTGCAAGGAAATTTTAATAAGAACATAGCCCAAAGAGCCAGGAGTTTTGTTGTTCCAACTAGGTCACCCAACGGTACACCACCCAAGCTGTCTCTCCCATCTTCACAAGACGGTGAAGAATCGCCAGCAGCAAGCCATGCAAAGCAGTACCTCCACAACTCTTCTCGAGAGTGGGATTTACAGTCAAGTCACTCAGCAACCTGTGATGCTGCTGAAACCCGGCAGACAGAATCTGGGTTCCAGCAGCATCACAGGCAATATTGGACTTAACAAGGCCCCATCCAAACTATGTCCTGCAATACCAGCAGGACTTTCCAAGGCCAATGACGACACAGCACTGGACTGCAGCCCACAAGCCTCCAAAGTCATCTGCCTCATAAGGGGAGACTTTGGAGGACATGAAGAGTAGGTCTTCTGTTTAGCCTCTCTCTCTTCCCCATTGCAACAGCAGTGCCAATGTCAGACAGCTCAGGAGGAGGACATGAAGAGTAGGTCTTCTGTTTAGCCTCTCTCTCTTCCCCATTGCAACAGCAGTGCCAATGTCAGACAGCTCAGGGTATACACCACCTTTCCTGATGCCATCTTGCTCTCCTCTACATCATCTGTACATTTTTAAGGATTCTGTGCATTTTGTTCAAACTGATGGATAGCCAACAACTCAGACCTGGGCTCATCCTCAGTCTCTAACTCAAAGGGGACAGTTTAAGCCATCTCCCTGACAAAATCTAGAAAGAAGAGCTCCTCAGGTGGTGACGTTCTTGTTTCATGTGGAGATAGGTCTGAGGGAAGCAGGGCTTCTGGTGCCTCTTCAGTCAACCAGGAGTGCTCTGAGTCAGACTCATTAAAATACTCCCTCAGGGAGATTTGAGCCTGAGCCTGCTTCACTGTACTGGCATCCTCATCAGGCCACGAGCGGAAGTGTTGAGGAACCAGCAATTTATTGCGATCCGAGAAAGCTTCTTCCCCCAGTGGGCTGGAAAGCGACATGATCTCGATGAACATCAGTTCAAATGCCATTTGAGGCACCAATGATGTATGATCAACAGGCAGGGCATGTTGGACATACATCATGTTGGGTAAAGAGGAACCCCCATCTCCTCCTGCCTGAAGCCACTTCTCAAAGGCCGTCATCAGTAAAGCCTAGACTCAGTTGGTTCGGTCACATTCCTAGAAGTTATTGGGCCAAATTGGAGACCTGGTCTCAGCACAATGGAGGCTGTCACACTCCATTTAGGTCCTAGGAGAATGAGCTTGCCTCACATCAGGGGTGCTTCAAGAGTATTGAAGACTTTGATGCCTAGGTGTGCTTGACACCATGCTTGACAATGACAAAAAATTCTTCCTCATCTTGGAGAAGGATCAGAGGATGTTTGACCCAACTGGCTTTGCTGATGCTTGATGCTGAGGCAGGCGGAGACCTCATCGATGCTAATGCATTCCCTGTCTGATGACGATCCCAGAGCCATTGAGACCTATGCCTCCAAAGCCAAAGTCGATGGACCAGACTTCTCTGTGCCAAAAAATCTTTTCACATTGTTTCTCTCAACCGTAATTGCTCTTTTCGACATCTGTGAACAGAATTTACAAAGAGAGGGATTATGGTTGAGCTCCAAACACTACAGGCAACAATTGTGGGTGTCTATAAGGGACATGGTCCTGTTGCATAGGCCACTTCCAAAGGCTTCTAATAAATAGCATGCTGGGGAAAATCTCCACACCAGTGCATCATCCACGCATTCTGCTTGCCCTCAGAGAAATACCTTTACATAAATACTGTGGTCCATCCCTACTCTGTCTAACCATTTTGGCTTCACATAGGGTGGCTGGTCATCTTTGGCTTATGTAAAAAATCTGTACTTATATATCCTATTATCTCTTTCTCCTTATAGAAATACCTAACTAGAAGGTAAAATCAAATTTCAGGAAAGCTAAATAATGCATACTCAACATCAGATTACATTAATGTAATTTCATAATTATTCTCAGGATGGGCATTTACCAATCACTATTAGAAAAAAAGATTATTGAATTATACACACCAATATTCAAACATATATATTTTATAGTATCCACTAAAAATACAAGCCCACTAGCCATAGATTTTCAGCAGCGCTATATCAATTATCAAAGGCAGTTCTACATGAGCTATGGAGATGCCAATGGGATGGTGAGCCCCGGGGGTGGGGGGTTGAAAATGCAGCAAAGGAAGTGACAGCAATGCCTCCTCTGAACACCACCACCAGAGGAAAGAGAAGGATACTTCTTCTCTTGAGTTTTCTATTAAATGTGCTCATGGAGGCCTACTCTAAAGGGTTGCTCTCCTTTCTGCTCTGGGCCGGACCATGCCCTCCTAGCTAAGCAGTCTTCAGCTAGAGCCCTCTTAAATTGAATCTTGTCTTAAGCATCTGGCCTGTTTCTCCAATATAGCATCCTTCGTTACATTTTTTACACTGAATGATATATACCACATTGGAAGATGAGCAAGTGAAAGATCCCTTTATGTTGAATATCTTTCCTTTGTGGATGACTGTGGGGTCCTGTGAAAAATTTTGGCATAGTTTGCAACTGGATAAATTACAGGGAAGTGTGCCCTTCTGTTCCTTTTCAGTCTGTGATGGAAGTTTACTTCTGATTAGCTTGTGTTTTAAGTTGGGTGGCTGTCGGAAGGCCAGTACTGGTGGGGATGGGAATATCTCTTTCAGTAATTCATCCTCCTGGAGTATAGGTTGTAGATCTCTTATGATTTTCCTCAGTTTTTCCAGCTCTGGATTGTATGTCACTACAAGGGGGATTCTGTCTGTGGATTTTTTCTCCTACAGTACAAGTACAAGTACTAATATTGCGGGCACGTGCCATGCTAAAAGTGCTACAAGAACAAGATGTGAGGGCATTAATGCATATTTATTTATTCTTATTTGTTACATTTGTACCCCACATTTTGCCACCTATTTGCAGGCTCAATGTGGCCTACACAATACCGTAGTAGCGTTCGACAAGTCGGTAGATAACAGATACAAGCTTATATTGTGGTCTAATGAGGTAGGTGTGTATTAGGTACCATGAGGGTCGAGGGGAATGAAGATTGTATATTGTCCAGTACGATCACTGGTTATGCTGTGTTGCTGGGTGTGGGGATTTACGGTGGATCGGTGGGGTAAGCCTTTTAAAAGTATGCAATCAGTTTTTACATGTGGCGGATGGCTCAGCTGAATTGACACCACAGATTTTGAGAGCGCCCATAGGGCTTTGGTACCAAAGCCAGCAGACCAGCCTAGAGACATCATTGCCTGTTTTCTTTGCTTCCCAGTCAAGGAGTGTATTCTTTAGGAGGTCTGCAAGATTGGTCATATTACCATGGAGGGGGCTAAAGTTCAACTCTCTTCGGATATCTCCGCCATAACTTTATGCAAAAGGTATGATTTCAGATCCATCACATTCTGCCTCATGGAGCATAAAGTGAAGAAACTTACCTGTAGCAGGTATTCTCAGCGGACAGCAGGCTGATTGTTCTCACTAATGGATCAGCGTCCACAGCGGCCCAGGAACGGAGCATTTTTCCCAGCAAAAATCCACAAAGCTTTGTGACAGCTTCCTGAGCGCGAGGGACTCGCAACGCACATGCACGTCCATCTTCCCGAATGTCGCGTCAGGAATCCTGCTGAAGGCAACGAGATGTGAATGTGTGGACTGATGATGTCGCAGCCTTGCAAATCTCTTCTATAGTGGCTGACTTCAAGAGGGCCACCGACGCAGCCATGGCTCTAACACTATGAGCCGTGATATGACCCTCAAGAGTCAGCCCAGCTTGGGCATAAGTGAAGGAAATGCAATCTGCTAGCCAACTGGAAATGGTGCATTTCCCAACAGCGACTCCCCTTCTGTTGGGATCAAAAGAAACAAACATTTGGGCGGACTGTCTGAAGGGGCTTGTCCACTCCACATAGAAGGCCAATGCTCTCTTGCAGTTCAATGTATGCAACTGACGTTCAGCAGGGCGGGTATGAGGACGGGGAAAGAATGTTGGCAAGACAACTGACTGGTTCAGATGGAACTCCAACACCACCTTCAGCAAGAACTTAGGGTGAGTGCGGAGGACTACTCTTCTCTGTTGTGATGAAACTTGAGGTAAGGAGCATGAGCTACCAAGGCTTGAAGCTCACTAACTCTATGAGCTGAAGTAACAGCCACCAAGAAAATGACCTTCCAGGTCAAATACTTCAGATGGCAGGAATTCAGTGGCTCAAACGGAGGCTTCATCAGCTGGGTGAGAACGACGTTGAGATCCCATGACCCTGGTGGAGGTTTGACAGGGGGCTTTGTCAAAAGCAAACCTCTCATGAAGCTAACAACTAAAGGCTGTCCAGAGATAGGCTTACCTTCTACACAATAATGAAAAGCACTAATTGCACTAAGATGAACTCTTACGAGTTGGTCTTGAGACCAGACTCTGACAAGTGCAGAAGGAATTCAAGCAGGGTCTGTGTAGGACAACAAGAGCGAGGATCTAGGGCCCTGCTGTCACACCAGACGGCAAAACCTCCTCAATTTTAAAGAGTAACACCTCTTCGTGGAATCTTTCCTGGAAGCAAGCAAGACTCGGGAGACACCCTCAGAAAGACCCAAGGAGGCGAATTCTAAGCTCTCAACATCCAGGCCGTGAGAACCAGAGACTGGAGGTTGGGATGTAGAAGCGTCCCCTCGTTCTCAGAGATGAGGGTTGGAAAACACTCAAATTTCCACGGTTCTTCGGAGGACAACTCCAGAAGAAGAGGGAACCAAATAAGACGCGGCCAAAAGGGAGCAATCAGAATCATGGTTCCGCGATCTTGCTTCAGTTTCAGCAAAGTCTTCCCCACCAAAGATATAGGAGGATACGCATACAGAAGGCTGTTCCCCCAGTGAAGGAGAAAAGCATCTGACGCTAGTCTGTCGTGGGCCTGAAGTCTGGAACAGAACTGAGGGACCTTGTGATTGATCTGAGTGGCAAAAAGATCAACCAAGGGGGTGCCCCATGCTTGGAAGATCTTGCGCACTATGCGCAAGTTGAGCTACCACTCATGAGGTTGCATGATCCTGCTCAACCTGTAGGCCAGACTGTTGCTTACGCCTGCCAGATACGTGGCCTAGAGATACATTCTGAAAAGGCGAGCCCAAAGCCACATCTGGATGGCTTCCCGACACGGGGCAAGATCCGGTGCCCCCTGCTTGTTGATGTAGTACAATGCAACCTGATTGTCTGTCTGAATTTGAATAATTTGATTGGACAGCCAATCTCTGAAAGCCTTTAGAGCATTCCAGACCGCTCGCAACTCCAGGAGATTGATCTGAAGACCGGATTCCTGGAGGGACAAAGCTCTTTGAGTGTGCAGCCCATCTACATGCGCTCACCACCCCTGGAGAGATGCATCCGTTGTCAGCACTTTTAGAGGCTGAGGAATTTGGAAGGGATATCCCAAGGTCAAATTGGATCGAATTGTCGACCACCAAAGGAATTGTGAAATGCTGTGGACAGCTGGATCGCATTTCTCTAGATTCCCTGCAGCCTGATACCACTGGGAAGCTAGGGTCCATTGAGCAGATCTCATGTGCAGGCGGGCCATGGGAGTCACATGGACTCTGGAGGCCATGAGGCCAAGAAGTCTCAACATCTGCCGAGCTGTGATCTGCTGAGACACTCTAGCCAAGGAAACTAGAGACAGAAGATTGTCTGCCCTTGCCTCGAGAAGACAGGCACGAGCCGTCTGTGAATCCAGCAGAGCTCCTATGAATTCTAGTTTCTGAACTGGAAGAAGATGGGACTTTGGGTAATTTATAACAAACCCGAGTAGCTGCAGCAATTGAATAGTCATCTTCACCAGCCAATCGTCGAGATAAAGGAACACATGCACCCCCAGTCTGCATAGCGACGCTGCAACTACTGCCAGGCATTTTGTAAAGAACCTGGGCGCAGACGCGAGACCTAAGGGTAGCACACAATACTGGAAGTGCTGTGTTCCCAGATGAAATCAAAAACACTTCCTGTGAGTTGGAAGTATCGGGATGTGTATATAAGCATCCTTTAAGTCAAGAGAGTATAGCCAATCGTTTTTCTGAATCATGGGAAGAAGGGTGCCCAGGGAAACCATCCTGAACTTTTCTCGGACCAGGTATTGGTTCAGGGCCCTTAGGTCTAGGATGGGACGCAACCCCCTGTTTTATTTTGCACAAGGAAGTACCTGGAATAGAATCCCAGCCCTTCTTGCTCTGGTGGAACAGCCTTGACCGCATTGGCGCTGAGAAGGGCGGAGAGTTCCTCTGCAAGTACCTGCCTGTGCTGGAAGCTGAAGGTCTGAGCTCCCGGTGGGCAATTTGGAGGTTTGGAGATCAAATTGAGGGAGTATCCTAGCCAGACTATTTGAAGAACCCACCAATCGGAGGTTATGAGAGGCACCTTTGGTGAAAAAATTTTAGCCTCCCTCCGACCAGTAGATCGTCCGGCACAAACACTTTGATAGCGGTTATGCTCAGCTGGAGCCAGTCAAAAGCCCATCCCTTGCTTTTGCTGGGGAGCTGAAGGGGCCTGTCTAGGCGCACGCTGTTGACGAGAACGAGCGCACTGGGGCTGAGCCTGAGAAGGCTGTCGAGAAGGAGGATTGAACCTACACTTATTATAAGTATAGGGAGCATTCTTCCTTCCCCAGAAAAAACGTCTACCTGATGAGGTAGATGCTGAAGGTGCCCAGTGGGAGAGTTTGTCAAGGGCGGTTTTCCCGCTGGTGGAACTGCTCAACCACCTGCTCGACTTTCTCATCAAAAATATTATCCCACCGGCAAGGAACATCCACAAGCCGCTGCTGGACTCTATTGTCCAGGTCAGAGGCACGTAGCCATGAGAGTCTGCGCATCACTATACCTTGAGCAGCGGGCCTGGATGCAACATCAAAAGAGTCGTAAGCACCCCTGGACAGGAATTTACGACACACCTTCAAGCTGCCTGACCACCTCCTGAAAAGGCCTGGCGTGCTCCGGAGGGAGCTTGTCCACCAAGTCCGCCAGTTGATTCACGTTATCTCTTGTATGGAGGAAAGAGCGCTCCTCCTGGCGTCAACGCTTCTCGGGTGCCAAATCCCTCGACGCCCCAGAGCTCCCAGTACCGTGTCTCGGAGACCGATGACAATGCTTCTTTGCTTTCGTTCGAAGCACGTCACTGGTACTCCTCGGTACCGACGAGGACTTGGAATCCACACGCCTCCTCGGGGTCGGGTCTGACAACAATCGGTCCCAGTGGGCCTGCACAGTAGGAGCCTTCGAGACAGGTGGAGACCCACTCGACAGCTCGCTACTCCCAGCTAGTGGTGATGTCCAGACAGCCATTACCTGCGCTCCCGATGTCATCTCCGGTGCAGATATCGACGACGCCAACCGCGGTACCAATGTCACCGTCTGCGTCGAGGAATCAGTCGGAGCTCCAAAAAGACGGTCCCAGAGATCTCTTCTCGACGCCTGTGTCCGCTTTTTCAAGCTCAGACACATCTTACAAGCGTCTGGGCGCTGGTTGGGCCCAAGGCACTGGATGCACCACGCATGCAGGTCAGTACCCGAGATCGATCGCTGGCACCGAGCACACTGAAGCCGCTGGGAGGCTTCGATGACATGAGCGGAAAAATCACGGCGGCGAAATCAAAAGTCTCAATTGTGCCAACAGAGGGCACAAAAATGAGAACCGCGTACGTGCGGCCTAAGAAGGCAGCAACGAAAGCGAAAGAAAACTTAAAAAGGGACAAAAATAAGAATATAAGGTTTTTGTTTTGTTTTTTTAAGGGAAAAAATAAAAAGACAAACGAGGCAACTTAAAACAAAAATAAAGAGCGAATAATCAGCGCGAAGACATCAATGTCTTTCTCTGGGCCTGAGGGAGAGAGACAGACACGCAGCCACTTTCCTCCGTGGAAAAAGAAAAAACTGAGGCGGGAACGGACGGGCGCGGGTGGGAAGATGGACGCACATGCGTGGTGCGAGTCCCTCACGCTCCCGAAGCTGTCACAAAGCTTTGTGGATTTTTGCTGGGAAAAATGCTCCGTTCCTAGGCCGCCGTGGACACCGACCAAATAGTGAGAACAAGCAGCCTGCTTGTCCTCGGAGAAAATACGATACATTGGCATTACCCATTTGGCTTGTCCTTTGTGCTACATAATAAGTCTGTTAAAGTGACAACTCTGTCAGAAGCCCTCAGAATGTTGCAGAAGACTAAACTGAGGAAGGAGGATTTTCCTGGTGCTCAAGGAGAACTTGTGCGGTCTTGCCCCTCTATGAGTCAGCGGTGGCATCATGGTGTCCAAAAAAAGCAGGCTGCATGATCAGTCGGATGTGGCAATTGAACAACCACCTAAGCCAGTTTGACTTTGAGGCTGCAAAGTAATGTGCTGACTTTATTAAGTTTACTTTTGAGAGGAAATTCTATTTCTTCCTGGAAAATCCATTGATGAGAACAGTGGGATCGGAGCTGGTTGACCGTGTTGGATTATGTTGCAGTTTGAAATAATGTCGAGTCTGGTGACATCTGGACTACATATAGTTGAACTGAAGTATTGCCATTTGGACTGCACATATGCGTACTGTCTTTTATTCTTTAGGGTCTGTATATGTTGGCCCACTCAGAGGTTTTGTTATGATACGGGATAGAGGATTGAGAGGGGAGGAGGAGGGGAGGGAGATGATAAAAATTTTGGTTCTGGGGAGTCTGTGGGACGAAGCCTGAAGGGATACTGGACGATACCGGACAGCGATACCGGGGGCAGGGTGGTTGGACAGTGTTAATGTATAGGATAAGTTTGGTAAAGGGGGAATTGGCCTAGTGTTAGGGACCCCACTAGATGGTGTCTGGTATTTTATTCCTAAATATTAGGGGTTTTAACTCACCCAACAAAAGGTGTCTATATTTTAAGGATGCAGTTCGTGTGCATATGGATATTGGGTTTGCCCAGGAGATGCATCTGTTACCCCAATTCAAATCCTTGTTTCACCATAAGAAGTGCACCACGGCATTTTTTGCCTCTAAAAGGTTAAAAGCTAAAACTAATAGGGTTTGTATAGCTTTTGCAAACACTGTTACCTCTATAGTTCACGATGCTGAGAGGGATCCTGAGGGACACTATCTCCTTAATGTGGAAATTGAGAGACAGCTGCACACCCTGATAAATATTTATGCCCCCAATACTGATCAGGGTCAGTTCTGTAGTTGTATTGGGCAGCTCATTCATAATCGAGCAGAGGGGATGACACTTATGGATGGGGATTTCAATATTGCACTAATACCTCCATGGATAATACAGCTGGGGTAGTGGGATACAAGGCAGATAGGGAAAAAAAAAACTGAAACACCTTCTTTCTAATTGAGACCTAGTGGGTACTTGGTGGTCCTACCACCCGAGTGATAGGGACTACACATGTCACTCGAAAGTTCACAACAATTATTCTAGAATTGATATGTGGATGGCAAGCAAGGATATGCTTCCCAGATTTCGAATGGTGTCTATAGATTATTTTGTGTGGTCATATCATGCTCCTATTTTGTTTAACTTGGATTTAGGAGTAGTTTCACACAGGGGAGGAGATATTGGAAAGTAGACGATAGTTTGACAATCCCAAAAATACACAACAACTGGAGAATGATCTCAAGGAACATTTTGAATTTAATGATTTAGAATTTTCTCCACAAGTTTTCTGCGAGGGCTTGAAGGTTGTTATGTGGGGTAAGGTTAAAGCATTAGCAGCTTTTAGGCGCAAAAAATGATTTCCGAGAAAACATGCCTTGAGGCAGCAGTTATGTTAATTGGAGCAGAGTCAAAAACAGCGAGGCAATTCACAAGTGCTGGTGGCCCAAATAGAAGAGTATCTATTGGATTTGCAGAAGCTGATGGACCTTCGGTCTGTCCCAGTACAGCAATGCTTTTGTTCTGATGGGATATATCCAAGGGAACTCGAGGAACTAAGTTCTGGCAGCTCCTTTGTCTCACCTCTTCAATCCTCCTTTAGAGTCTGGAGTGGTGCCAGAGGACTGGAGAAGGGCAGATGTGGTCTCTGCACAAGAGCAGAAGTAAAGAGAAAGTTGGGAATTACAGACCTCAAAGATGAGTAAAGTAATGGAAACGCTTTTAAAGCGGAGGATTGTGAGGTTTCTAGAATTGATAGACTGCAGGACCTGAGGCAACATGGTTTCACTAGAGGCAGGTCTTGTCATAGAAATACGATTGATTTCTTTGACTAGGTGACCAAACTGTTGGACGTGGGAGGGGCGCTAGATGTGGTGTACTTGGATTTTAGCAAAGCCTTTGACAAAGTTCCGCACAGGCGATTGATAAATAAACCGAGTTAAAAACTGGTTAAATGGAAGGAGACAGAGGGTAGTGGTACTTGGAGTTTGCTCCGAGGAAAAGGATGTTATCAATGGTGTACCACTGGGATCTGTTCTTCGGCCAGCTCTTTTTAACATATTTATGAACGATATTCAAGCTGGACTGTCCAGTAAGGTTTGTCTCTTTGCAGTCGATACTAAACTCTGTAATAGGATGCATACCCTGAAGGGTGTGAATAGTGTGAGAAGAAATCTGGGAAAGTTTGAGGAATGGTTCAGAAATTTGCAGCTGAGATTTAATGCAAAAAAATGCAGGGTCATGCACTTGGGCTACAAAAATCAAAGGGATCGATATAGTATAGGGCAGTGTTTTTATTTATTATTTATTTGTTACATTTGTACCCCGCACTTTCCCACTCAGGGCAGGTTCAGTGCGGCTTACATAGTAATAGGGTTACAAGGTATTGCAGAGAGAATACAAGCTGTGGTATAACAGAATAATGAATGCAGATATCCAAATAGGTGGGATGTGAGTGGTCGGAGGAAGGAATAGTTTGGGGGATAGCATAGAGGGAGTTGATGGAGGACGTGGTCTAAGTCATAGTCAATGTGAAGTGGCAATGATTTTAGTGATGAAATAACTTTGGCAACTTGAGATGAAGATAGTAGAGTAAAAAATGAGAAAGAAATTGTAAGCACTCGTTCTGGTGTCAGGGATGAGGCAGGGAAAGAGGGGAAGAAGTTAATGAGACAGTGGAAGAACTTGGCCTAAGTTCTCAGCTGAGGCACATTCAGTATGGTGAACAAATTGCAAACTAACCACAGGTGTGGAAATAACACCAGAATCCCACGGTGAAAGTGCAAAGCAGGGAACAGGAGTGGGAAAACGGATCCAGACACTTCAAACAGAAATCAAGGGACACCGAATACAAAATTCAAACTTTAATTGATGACTTTAGATGATGTCAACGACACTTCTCAAGTCCTGGAGTACCCCTTGCCAGTCAGGTTTTCAGGATATCCACAATGAATATGAATGAACTTGATTTGCATACACTGCCTCCGTACTAGTAACGATAATGCTGCTAAGAAATAATTTTTAAACTTCTTTTATTAGTACTCTTATAGCACTCTTGAATACATAAGAAGGCACAGGTTAGCAAGGACCAGACTTGGGTTTACTGGTATAGGGGGTGAAGTACTTCTGTGTATGACAGAAGAGCAGGACTTGGGGGGTGATCGTTTTTAAGAAAGTCAAACAAGTAGAAAAGGCAGTGGTGAAAGCCAGAAGGATGCTCGGGTGCATAAGCAGAGGAATGGCCAGCAGGAAAAATAAGAGGTGATAGTGCCCTTGTATTAAAGTCTCTGATGAGGCCCCATTTAGAATACTGTGTGCAATTCTGAAGACTGCACATACAAAAAGACAGAAACAGGATGGAGTCAGTCTAGAGGAAGGCCAAAACATTGGTCAGGTGTCTCTGTCATAAAGTGTATGGGGACAGATTTATAGACCTCAATATGTATACTCTGGAAGAAAGGAGGGAGAGAGGGGATATGACAGAGATGTTTAAATACAGGAGGTGAGCCTTTTTTGAAATGAAGGAAAACTCTAAAATGAGAGGGTATAGATGAAGTTAAGCAGTTAGTAATCTAAGAAAAGAAAGTACTTTTTCATAGAAACGGTGATGGCCATGTGGAACGGCCTCCCGATGGAGGAGACAAGGACTCTGCCTGAATTTAAGAAAGCGTGGGACAGGCATCTGGGATCTGTTAGGGAAGAGGGAGATAGTGGATGCTCAGGATGGGCAGACTAGATGGGCCATTTGGCCCTTATCTGCCATCACGTTTCTATCCCCGGCCTTTCACCCATTACTCCCCACCCGGTATCCTTTCCACTTTCCTTGGCTGCCTCCCATCTCTCATGTGTGTACCATGATTTGGCTCTAAGCTTGAGTCACGTGCAAGTAGCTTAGGAAGACTCACAGGACTTGAAACCTCAGGACAGCTGCTGTCTGTAAGGCAGCTCAACAGTTAGAGCATAAAATCCCAGGCACCAGTGCAGCAAGTCAAAAGACAAAGCACAATTTTGGCACCCGACTCTTTTGCGCACTGTGCAGTTACACTGGCTGTACATTCCTAGCTATATCCTGGTTGAGGGGCAGAAAGAGAGTCCCAACACAATGGGAAGATTGTTAAAAGCTTTCTGAGTTGAATTTATTGAGGGAGGTGTTCTGATCTGAGATAAAGGGGAAGGCTATTCCATAGGGTAGGGACAGAGACACTAAAACAGGAGCTCCTGTCAAAGCAAACTTGATGAAAAGAAGGAATTCTCAAGAAATATTGATATGACAAAGCAAAGACTTCTTGCAAGTGAATAAGGTATAAGGAAGGTAGCCAGGAACGCAGTAAGATCTGAGGACTGGATATAATAGCTATAGGCTACGGTGAGCCAGTGTTCATTCAAAAAGAGGGGAGTGACATGGCCAAATTATTTTCAACCATAGAAGAGTCTAATGGCAGTGCTGTGTACAAGTTGCAGTCTGCGGATCTGGGTTTTGAGAGTTACAATAAACTAATTTCAACCACAGAGGAGTCTAATGGCAGTGCTGTGTACAAGTTGCAGTCTGCGGATCTGGGTTTTGAGAGTTACAGTAATCTAGTTTGATGGTAACTATGCCTAGAAGGAGTATGCGTAGTGAAGGTTACAACAAAGCATGTACTGAATTCAGTTTCCTCAGGGTAAAGAAACACAACACTGAATGTGAGATGTGAGTATGGGAGGGAAGGTCTTTAAATGGAAGAGGGATTTATTAACAGTGAGCTTAGGAACAGTGATCTGGGATGCTTGGGATGAGAACATCATGGCTTCAGCCTTTGTACCATTCAGTTTCAGATCACTGTCCAAAAACTAGTCTATCAGGTCTAATTTTGCCAAGAGTACTGTATCTGCAGAGGAAGAGGAAGAGTCAAAAGTGAAAAGAAGCTGAATATCACCGGCATATATGAAGAAAGTAAACTGCAAGGTCTGGAGGAATAAAACAAGAAGGGCAAGATAAATATTAAAAAATATGGGGCCTAGGATAGAACCCTGGGGAACACCTGACAGCAACAGCTGGGGAGAGAATGTTGCACTGGAATGGTGAACAATAGATGAACAATCAGAGAGGTAGGAATCCAAGTGATAGCATAACCAGAGATATTCAGTCAGCTAGTCTCTGTAGGAGTTTGATACAATTTACCAAGTCAAAAGCAACCAAAAGGCCAAGGGAAAGAAGTAGAACATCCTGTCCTCATCTAAGTCTAGACTGAAGTAATTGGTAAGACCAAGGAAGGTCAATTCAGTTGAATGGTGTAGACAGAATCCAGTCTGTCTTGAATGCAAGATGTTTCTCTGTTCAAGGAAGTCAGTAACTGAGCTGCTAGGATTCAAAAGGAAGTTTGGAAACAGGTCTATAGTTACTCACAGAGAAATGGTCAGCATTAGCATTCTTAGCATCCATGGCATTCTTCGGAAACAAAGGAAAACTTCATAGATAAACTGGTGGTTATCAAGAAATAGTGTGGCTGAAGGAATGGGGGAAGAATATGAACAAGAGATAGGCTGGCAAGAGATCATTTATTTGTTACATTTGTACCCCGCACTTTCCCACTCAGGGCAGGTTCAGTGCGGCTTACATAGTAATAGGGTTACAAGGTATTGCAGGTGGGATGTGAGTGGTCGGAGGAGGGAATAGTTTGGGGGATAGCATAGAGGGAGCTGATGGAGGACGTGGTCTAAGTCATAGTCAGCGTGAAGTGGCAATGATTTTAGTGATGAAATAACTTTGGCAACTTGAGATGAAGATGGTAGAGTAAAAAATGAGAAAAATTGTAAGCACTCGTTCTGGTGTCAGGGATGAGGCAGGGAAAGAGGGGAAGAGGTTAATGAGACAGTGGAAGAACTTGGCCTAAGACCTCAACTGAGGCACATTCAGTATGGTGAACCAATTGCAAACTAACCACAGGTGTGGAAATAACACCAGAATCCCACGGGAAAGTGCAAAGCAGGGAACAGGAGTGGGAAACGGATCCAGGCACTTCAAACAGAAATCAAGGGACACCGATATAAAATTCAAACTTTAATTACTACTACTACTACTATTAGCATTTATATAGCGCTACAAAGCGATGACTTAGATGATGTCGACGACACAGTACCATATTTTGGCACAAAAGTGCCTGCCTCAGGAGTCTCTTAAAGGTATTGTGAAAATGACATATGTCTTCCGTTGTAAAAATAGCAGTCAAAGTGAGCCAATCCTAAAAGGACTCAGTCTCTCTCTTCATGAAAAGACTTTTTTAAGACCTCTTCCAGCAACTGAGTCGAAGGTAGGCTCATTTTTACTGCTATATTTATAATAGAAGACATTTATTTGTGACTGTAATTTTCACAATACCTTTAAGAGTCTCCTGAAACAGGCACTTTTGTGCCGAAACATGACACCGTGTTGAGTCATCATCTAACGTCATCAATTAAAGTTTGAATTTTATATTCAGTGCCCCTTGGTTTCTGTTTGAAGTGCCTGGATCTATTTCCCACTCCTGAACAAATTAGTTAGGCAGTTTAAGAGCACAATAAAGACAAGAGGCATTGGAGTCAAGCCTGAGCAGTTTGGAGAGGTAGCCCTTCTTACCAATTCCAATGAATCAACACATTTGATCAATGCTAACATTTCTGTTCTTAATTTTAATTTTTTGCATATAAGAAAACTTCATAAATCACTATTATTTTGCAGTCTCTCATATACGTGCTATTTATACTATAAAAAAATATATACTTACCTTCTTCTAAAAGCTTCCAGGTGTGTTTTAAGCATCAGAAGTCCCCTTTCTATAATAGTGAGGCTGGACTGAGAGTCTCGTTCAAGATTACTAGAAGCTATCATAAGACTTTCCATACACTTACTAATAAATTCATGTTCTTTTTCCAGGCCTGTTTTACCTGCACACAGACATTCCAAAACAAAAAAGCAAAAGACACCTTGATATTAGTACAAAGATATAATATTTTAACTACTGTACTTTATTGCAATTAAGGAATGAACAAAAAGGCATTTTGTACTACATTTTCACCAAACCTCTTATCAGAAATATTCTTACCATTTATGTAATAGGAGTTGATGTATTGATAGCTGCTCGACTGACATCGCCAGATTGTGCTCTTAAAGCAATCCCCAGAACTGATCCATACCACACAACTACCAGACAAGAATAAAATCCTTTTGTGAGTACAATTCAAAAAACATTTTCATGTCTCACTTCTGTTTGTAAAATAATGCTAATGAGATTTACCAATTTTCAGTTTGCATGTAAATTTTACATTGGCTTACTATGATTAGATAAAATAAAGTCTTGCTATGACAAATAATAAATAACAATTGAGGGCAATTCTTTAACTGTCTGCCACCATTTTGTGGTAGGAGCCTATTATAAGAAAACCTAGGCACCTAGTTTCTGTTATGGAAAAAAAAACATGACCCAGTATCAGTGCACCTACGATACAAGCACCAAACACTTACACCAGAAACAGAACTGGTATAAGTGTGGGTACCTAAATGAAGCAGGGACACATGGCAGTTACATACATAAGTGGGAGTCCTGCCCATGCTCCACCCCTGTATATGCCCCCTCCTTCCACCCCCAACCCATCAAATACACACTATATAAATTCAGCAGGTATTTATAGAATAGCACTTAGAATATTGGCATGTAAATATCATTATTCTAATCATTTACAGGGGAAACAATGTGCATAAACGTAAGCATCTAGCTTATAGAATAGCTCTTTTCTGTATTTTGCACATAAATTTGGAAAATGGTGCTTCTATTTGATGCTTTCTACACGTATCCTCCTTTACCTTAATAGGTTAAAAAAATAAAAGCCTGCACTTGTTTTTCATCACTATTGTCCATATATTTTATCTCAAACTAGGGCTCCATTTCAATTAAAAATTTAATCGCAATTAATGTTGGAGCATAGCCAGCTGTTTGGGGGGGGGGGGGAATAGGCATGACTGGGGGCACACATTTCCTCTTCCTCCCTGTCCTACCCCCCCCCCCCAACACACACACACACACATTAGATATACCTTTGCTGGTAGGGATGCTGAAACCAGTCAAAGAAATCCACTGCCAAAGCGACCCCCTTCCTCCTTGTGCTGCCTCAGCAGCGAGGAAATCAGGGGGGTGCCTCCAGCTGCCGATGCTGGCACTCCCAAGCATGCTCAGTTCATGAACAAAGTGAGCATGCTTGGGAAGTGCAAGCATTGGGGTGGCTGGAGAAAACCCTGCTGACTTCCTTGCTTCTGAGGCAGTACAAAGGAGGAAGGGGATGACTCAGGCAGTGGATTTCTTCGGCTGGTGGGGCTTCAGCTACCCCACCAGCCACGAACAGGTACTGTACCTATGGATTGGGGTCCTCACCCGTTTCTCTCTCTCTCCAAGTGCCTCACCGTGCCTTCACCCATTCTCGCTCTCTCTCTCCACGTGCCCCCAATGCCTTCACCCATTCTCTACTCTCCACGTCCTCCCCACAATCTTCACCCATTCTCTCTCTCCCCCTCCATGTGCCCCCCTTCCCTCTCTCCCCTGCCACATGCACCTTGTGCCTTCACCCTTTCTCTCTCTCCCTCCATGTGCCCCTGTTCCTTCACCCATTCTCTTTCCCTCCATGTGCCCTCGTTCCTTCATCAATCCTCTCTCCCCCTCCATGTGCCCCGTTCCTTCAACCATTCTCTCTCCCCCTCCACGTGCCCCCATTCCTTCATCAATTTTCTCTCTCTCCCTCCATGTGCCCCCCGTTCCTTCACCCGTTCTCTCTTCCCCTTCATGTGCCCCGTCCCGTCACCCATTCTCTCCCCCTCCATGCGCCCCCGATCCTTCACCGATTCTCTCTCCGCCTCCATGTGCCCCCCATTCCTTCATCAATTCTCTCTCCCCATCCATGGAACCCCCGTTCCTTCACCCACTCTCCCCCCTCCATGTGTAGCCGTCCCTTCACCCACCCTCCCCTCCATGTGCCCCCGTTCCTTCCACCCATTTTCTCTCCCCCTCCATGTGACCCTTTTCCTTCAGCCACTCTCTCCAACTCCATGTGCCCCCGTTCCTTCACCCATTTATCCCCACCATGTGACCCCCACGTTCTTCACACATTCTCTCTCTCCATGTGCCTCCCGTTCCATCTCTCCTCTCTCCATGTTCCCCCATTCCTTCACCCATTCTCTCTTCCTCCATGTGCACCTCCTTCACTCATTCTATCTCTCCATGTGCCGCCTATGCCTTCACCCATTCTCTCTCTCCCAATGTGCCCCTCATGCATCAACCTATTCTCTCTCTCTCCATGTGCCTCTCTGTGCCTTCACCCAATCTCCTTAGCTCCGCTCCCTCCCTGTGCCCCAATGTGCAACTTCATCCATTCTCACCCTCTCTTTCCATGTGCCCCCATGCCTTCACCCATTCTCCCTCATGGATCCCCCGTGCCTTCACCCATTCCCTCTCTCCCTCTATGTGCCCCTCTGTGCCTTCAACCATTCTCTCTCTATCCATGTGGTTCCTATGCCTTCATCCATTCTCTCTCTATCCATGTGGCTCCTATGCCTTCATCCATTCTCTCTCTTGTGGCCCCTATGCATTCATCCATTCTCTATGTGGCCCCCCCTATGCCTTCATCCCTTCTCTCTCTCTTTCTATGTGCCCCCCCCCCCCCCACTGTGCCTTCACCCATTCTCTCTCAAATGTGCCTCCCCTCCTGTGTTCTCCCTCCCCTCCCGCATTCTCCCTCAATTCCCCCCTCCTGCCCATGTTCTCTCTGAATTCCTCCCTCCAGCATTCTCCCTCGCTTGCCATCTCTCCTGAACCGCCAGTGGCTCTCCCCTCCCCTCCTGGTTTACCTTATTTTGCAGTAAGTATTTGCCCTGCAGCGGAAGTGTATTAAAACGCTGCCTAGACCTACACCGGGCCTTTCCTTTCTGACCTGGAGCCCCCTTCAGAAACTAGGAAGTTGTGTCAGAAGGGGTTGGGATGGGTCAGAAGGAAAGGCCCAGTGCAGGCCAAGGCAGTGTTTCAAGCTGCTGTGCAGGGCAAAGATTTACTGCAAACAACAAAGTTTAAACTGGGAGGGGGAGCGGAAAGGGAGGTGAGCTACTGGCGGTCCGGGACGGGGGGGAAGAGATGTCGGACTGGGCGTTCGAGCGGGGGAGGGACGGTAATCATTAATCACGATTAATACATTTTAATTGTGATTCACGATTTACCCCCTGCCAGAACCATATGAAAAAGATTTTTCTATTGACCTTTATTTTCATTAATGTATACTTTAAAGATTTTAATCACAGAGAATTCTACAAAAAAAACAGTTAGCTCGTGCCATCAACACAGCAATTATAAACCAGATAATCCTATTTAATTACTACTGAAGCTTCCATATGCAGTGACCTCGCAAGATAAATCAGTGTCACTATTAGTTACTTTGAGATTGCTGAATATACATAAAGTTTAAAAAAAATTAGACATAAAGACCCATTTTAGATAGGTTATTGAGATGGAAACGAGCATGCAGTCTCCTCAGTTTTATACTACAGCAAAAAAGTAAAAATAAGAAAGGAGACAACTCCAAGCGAAGGTGGGAGGAATTGTGAGACTATAAGGCCCGTTGTTCTTGGCGAATACCCAGTATATTATTTTTATTTTATTTGTATCCCACATTTTTCCACCTATTTGCAGGCTCAATGTGGCTTTCATAGTACCATAACGGCATTAGCCAGTTCCGGTATGAGCAAATACAAGGTGATATTGTGGTAGAATGAGGTTCATGTAAGGTAAATACATTAGGGGAACATAGAAAGGAAGAGGAGGAGTTAGGGATATGTCCATTATGGTCTTTGGTTACGTATGTCGCTATTAGCCAGGTTTTTTATGTTGGGTCAGTGGGTATGCCTTTTTGAACAGGTTTTGTTTTTAGTGTTTTCCAGAAATTTAAGTGGTCGAGTGTAGTTTTTACTACTTTTGGCAGTGTGTTTCCATAGGTTGTGCGCTTAAGTAGGAAAAGCTAGATGCATAACTAAATTTGTATTTGAGTCCTTTGCTGCTTGGGTAGTGGAGGTTTAGGTATGATCGTGATGATTTAGTAGTGTTTCTGGTTGGTAGGTCAATGAGGTCTGTCATGTATCCAGGGGCTTCGCCGTAAATAATTTTATGAACTGTCATGCAGATTTTGAAAGCAATACGTTCTTTGATTGGAAGCCAGTGAAATTTTTCTCAGAGGGGTTTGGCACTGTCAAAACGCGTTTTTTTCCAAAATAAAAGCCTGGCTGCTGTGTTTTGGGCGGTCTGAAGTTTCTTTATGATTTGTTCCTTGCATCCCGCAATAATTCCATTGCAATAGTCCTGCGTGGCTTAGTACCATTGATTGTATCAGGTTGCGAAATATTTCCCTCGGGAAGAAGGTTTCACGCGTTTGAGTTTTCCATATTGAGAAGAACATTTTCTTTATGGTGGATTTAGCTTGGGTCTCTAGTGAGAGGTTCCGGTCGATTGTTACTCAGAGAGTTTTCAGGCTGTCTGAGATAGGGAGGGTGTAACCTGGGGTGTTAATGTTTGTGGGTTGTATGTATTGTATTGGGATGAGACGATGAGACAATGTGTCTTTTCTGTGTTGAGTTTTAGTTGGAAATGCATTTGCCCATGAGTTCATGATGTTTAAGCTGAGCTTGATTTCATTGGTGATTTCTGCCAGATCGTGTTTGTAGGGGATGTACATTGTAGCGTCATTAGCGTAGATGAATGGGTCAAGGCCTTGGATGGATAAGGCCTTGGCAAGTGGGGTCATCATGAGGTTGAAAAGGATCGGACATAGTGGTGATCCCTGCGGTACCTCGCAGTCTGGTTTCCAAGGTGATGATGTGTTTGTGCTTGATTTCACTTCATATGTTCTGGTGGTTAGAAAACCCTGCTCCATTTGAGAGTATTTCCACCGATTCCAAAGTAATCTAGGAGTCTTAGAAGTATATTATGATTGACCATGTCGAACGCACTGGACATGTCAAATTGAAGAAGAATGCTTTTATCTATTGCTATTTCTTGCTTGAATTTAGTTAGGAGAGTAAGTAGTACTGTTTCGGTGCTGTGTAAGGGGCCAAATTGTGACTTGGTAGTATTGTGAATTTGTTTATGGAATCATTAAGTTGTTTGGTTACCATCCTTCCATTAGTTTGACTACTAATGGGATAGATTCTACTGGGCGGTAGTTGGTGATGTCATTTGTTTTTTTTTCTTGGTGTCTTTTGGTATTGGGGTGAGTAGGATGTTGCCTTTTTCTTTAGGGAAGATACCTTTTTGAAACATGAAGTTTAAGTAGGATGTGAGATCTGTTATGAAGCGGTGGGGGGGCAGACTTCATTAGGTAACTGGGGCAGGTGTCCAATTGACAGTAGCTGTTGGAATATCTTTTAATCGCCTGGGTAACTATATCGGCGGTGAGGAGAGCGAAGTTTGACCAGATTCAGTCCACTGGGTATTCACCAGTGGTTGGGTCTAGATCATTAATGAAGTTTTCTATATCCGTGTTGTCCTGAGGTATGGTTTTATGTCCTGAGGTATGGTTTTATGTAGGTTTACAATTTTTTATTTGAAGTATTTAGCAAGGTTGTCTGCAGATGGGATGTCAGTGTTGGTTGTGGTGTTGTGTCTAGGCCTTGTGTCTAGACCGGTGTTGTGTCTAGTAGTTTGTTCAGGAGATGGTATAGTTTCTTCGTGTTTTTGTAATCCAGCCCAATTTTAGTTTTGTAGTAGGACCTTTTGGTCTGTCTTATTGCGTATTTGTATTTCCTTTGTATTTGTTTCCATGCGTTGAGTGTGTGTTCGACTTCACTTTCTCAGAGGACAAGAAGGTCTAACTATTCTCACAAGTGAGGAATCCCTAGCATTCAGGCTCACCAAAACAAAAAACATTGGTCAACTGTGCCTCGCAATAGTGAGGGACATTAAAACAAATTAATAACACTGAACATATATACAATCAGAATTAGTGTGTAGCCTGGAACAGATAAAATGGGCCTAGGAGGGGTGGAGTTGGATTCTAGACCCCAAACAGATTCTGCAACACTGTCTGCCTGAACCAAATGTCATGTCTGGTATCCTGCTCAAGGCAGCAGTGTGATGTAAATGTGTGGGCTGAAGACCACGTTGCAACCTTCCAAATATCTTCGATGGAGGCTGACCTCAAGTGGGCTACCGAAGCGGCCATGGCTCTGGCATTATGAGCCATGACATGAGCCTCTAAAGCCAGCCCAGCCTGGGCATAAGTGGAGGAAATGCAATCTACCAGCTAATTATAATGGTGCATTTCCAAATGGCAACCCCGATCCTGTTGGATCAAAAGAAATAAAAAGTTGGGCGGACTTGTCTGTGGGGCCTGGTCCACTCCATGTAGTAGGCCCAATGCTCTCTTGCAATCCAAGGTCTACAAGCTGCTTTCAAAAGGATGGGCATGATGTCACGGAAATAATGTTGGCAAGAAATCGGACTGGTTCAACATGGAACTCCACACCACTTTTCGCAGGAACTTAGGTTGAGTGCAGAGGACTACTCTGTTGTGATGAACTTAATATAAGGAGCATCCACCACTAAGGCCTGAAGCTTCTCTACGAGCTGAAGTAGCAGCCACCAAGAAAATGACCCTGCCAGGTCAAGTACATCAGATGGCAGGAATTCAGTGGCTCGAAGAAGCTTTCATCACCTGGGAGAGAACAATGTTGAGATCCCATGACACGGGTGAAGGTTTGACTGGGGGCTTTGACAGAGATGGGCTTCCCCTCTACAAGTTGATAAGCATTAATTGAACTAAGGTGAACCTTATGGAGTTGATCTTGTGACAAGACTTTAAGAGGTGTAGGAATGTATTCAAGCAGGGTCTCTGTAGGGCAAGCAAGGGGATACAGGGCCTTGCTCTCACACCAGATGGCAAACTCATCCATTTGAAAGAATAGCACCTCTTAGTGGAGTCCCAAAGACCCAAGGAGGCAAATTCTAGGCTCTCAACATCCAAGCTGTGAGTGCCAGAGACTGGAGGTTGGGATGTAGAAGAGACCCCCTTGTTCTGGCGAGATGAGGATAGGAAAACATCCGATCCCCACGGTTCTTCAGAGGATAACACCAGAAGTAAAGAGAACCATATCTTCCGCAGCCAGTACGGCGCTATAAGAATCATGGTTCCGTGGTCTTGCTTGAGTTTCAACAAAGTTTTTCCCACTAGAGGTATGGGAGGATACGCATACAGAAGACCTGTCCCCCAATTGAGGAGAAAGGCATCTGATGCTAGTTTGTCATGGACCTGAAGCCTGGAACAGAACTGAGGGACCTAGTGGTTGATCTGAGTGACAAAGAGATCTACCAACGGGGTGCCCCACGTGCGGAGGTTCTTGCAGGCTATGCCCATATTGAGAGACCACTCATGCAGTTGCATTATCCTGCTCAGTCTGTCGGCCAGGGTATTGTTTTTGCCTGCCAGATAAGTGGCTCGAAGGAACATGCCATGTTGGCAAGCCCAATGCCACATCCGGATGGCATTCTGAGCAGAAGGCATGATCCGGTGCTCCATGTTTGTTGGTGTAATACACTGCAAACTGATTGTCTGTTTGGTTGAGCGCAATTTAATGAGATAAAAGATCTCTGAAAGCCTTTAAAACGTTCCAGATCAGCCGGAGCTCTAGGAGATTGATCCTTTCCTGGGTGGAGCCCCCCATACCAGGAAAGATGCATCCATCGTCAGCACCTTTTGTAGCAGAGGAAATTTGGAATGGAAGTCCCAGAGTCAAACTGGATTGAATGGTCCACTACTGAAGGGAGGGTACAAGCTCTGGCACCACTTAGAAGTCAGGGTCCACTGAGCTGATATCATGTGAAGATGTGTCATGGGTGTAACATACACTGTGGAAGCCATGTGGCCCAACAATCTCAACATCTGCTGAGCTGTGACCTGCTGAGAGGCTCAAACCCTAGAAACGAGTGCAACAAGAGAGTCCGCTCTAGTCTCCAGAAGGTAGTCACAAACCTTCTGTATATCGAGCACGGCTCCTATGATCTCCAATCGCTGGACAGGGCGATGGGACTTAGGGTAATTTAAAATGAACGCAAGTAGCTCGAGCACTCGAACAGTCATCCGCATGGACTCCTGAGCATTATATGGAGAGGTACTCTTTACCAGCCAATCATCGAGACATGGGAACACATGGACTCCCGGTCTGCGTAGAGATGCTGCAACTACCGCTACACATTTGGTGAAGACCCTGGGAGCTGATATAAGGCCAAAAGGCAACATGCGGTACTGAAAGTGGTGTGTACCCAGTCAAAACTGAGGATGCATCCAATTGGTTGGAAGTATCTGTCACGGTTGTGCCCAGGTTCCTGGCTCTCAGTCACCTCGCCCCCCAGTGGTTAAACCTGGTGGCTGCTGTGAACTGATGAATTACCATTTCCCATGTTCCAGAAGATATGCTGGTCCTGTCCGGTCCGGATCTTCCAGCCTTCCAGATTGTTTTGGGAGTTTTTTTGGAACTAAGCAGTACCCGTACCTGGAACTCCTTTGTATGCTGCCTTTATTAACCACCTGGGAAGGTCTCTAGTTTGCCTTGCAAACAAAGGTCCTCAAAGGAGTTTTCCTTTGGTGAGAGTTTGTTTCAGTGCTGCTGTGCTTTTTCCTAATTGTGGCTTTGATCCTGCTTGTCTCCTGGTTTAATCTTCTGTCTGCTGCCCGCCCAGACCCGGCTTGTTTTCTGGTTTATTCTGCTGCTTGCTGCCTGCAACCCCGGTGTGCTTTCTGGAAGTTTCCTGCTGTTCGCCAGCCAGCTGCTGTTTCCTGCAGTTCTGCCTTCCAGCCCTGTCCGGTAAGTCCTGTCGGCCGCCTGCACCCAGGGGCTCAACTCCTGAGGAACGGCAGTCAAGTGCAGGTGAAGTTTGGGCTGAATTCCTGTCCTGTTTGCTACAGCTTGAGTTGCCTCGGCTGCAGTCTTCACCTGGTAGTTCCTGCTCCTGGGTTTGCTGATACGTCTGTCCTGCCTTGTCTGTGTTTGGGTGATTTCCTGCCGCTGCCGCCCTCAGCAGTGGCCCAAGGGCTCACTAACCCTGAGATTCCAGGAGAGACGTGACAGTATCGGGATATGAGTATATGCATCCTTTATGTCCACAGAGCATAGCCAATCGTTTTCCTGGACCATGGTAGAAGGGGGCCCAGGGAAACCATCCTGAACTTTTCTCAGACTAGGAATTTGTTCAGGGTCCTTAGATCTAAGATGGGATGCATCCCCCTGTTTTGTTTTGCACAAGGAAGTACTGGAATAGAATCCCCACTCTATCCTCCCCTAGTGGAATGGGCCTAAAACTCGTGGGCCTTCAGAAGGGCTTGAGTGCTCCTCTGCAAGTACTGTCTGTGCTGAGAGCTAAACAAGCAAGCTCTCGGTGAGCAATTTGGAGGTTTTAGATACCGAGTGCATATCCAAGACAAACTATTTGAAGAACACCACTGGTCGGAGGTTATAAGGGCCATAAAATGCCAGCCTCACCTGACCGACAATCATCCAGGACGGACAGTTTACTGTGGCTATGTTCTGCTGGAGTCATTCAAAAGCTTGACTTTTGCATTGACTGGGGAGCAACAGGGGCTTTAGGGAGCAAGCTGTTGACATGAACAAGTGTGATGGGGCTGAGCCTGAGCAGGCTGGCGAGCCTAAGCATTGTACCTATGCCCAATAGTATAGGGAGCATTCCTTGGCTTGTCAAAAACCCCTCCTAGCTGAGGAGGTAGGTGCAGAAGGTGTCCAGCAGGGAGAGGAGATTGTACCAGTATGTTTTTTGATTTGGTAAGCGACCTCTTCAACCTTCTCTTCAAAAGGTTATCCCCCCCACCCCCCGGGGGGCATCCACCAACCGCTGCTGAACAGAGTGTTCCAGGTCAGAAACACGCAGCCATGAGAGTCTGCACATTGCTATACTTGAGCAGAAGATCCTGGATGCCACATCAAAAGTGTCTTGTGCCCCTGGCCAAGAACTTACGCCTTCTTCTGTTTGACCAACTGGCGAAAAGGCTCGGCCTGCTCCAGAGGGAGTGCATCCACCAAGTCCGACAACTGTCGCACCGAGTTTTGCAAGTAAATACTCGTGAAGAGCTGGTAGGTTTGTATATGGGAGGTGATCATTGAAGCCTGATATATCTCCTCCCAAAAGAATCCAGGGTTCTATCTTCTCTGCCTTGGGGTGCCAAGGCATAGTCCCTGGACTCATCCTAGGAAAAGTACCTTGGATCCTCCTCTGAATCCCATGAGCGTTCCTCTTCGGTGTCAGACAACACCGCCTGATGGGAATATCAAGAGCAACCTGGCCTTAACATGTCCTCGAGAACGGCATCAAGAGGTCGGTTCCCGCCTCGACTCCAGTGAACCTTCCTCCACCAACTTTCAGGGAGTGCTGACTTGGGTGGCAGTCGACACCGGTGCTGCATGCATCGTCGGTGTTGGAGGCTGCACTGCAGGCTAAGGGCGAGGCGGTGGCCTCAACAGGAGGGTAGGCATAAGCACCCCCAATGCTGGATGCACACCACTGCAGAAGACCATCCAGCACCTCAAGGGAGCAAGACCCAGATGTGCTCATCGAGGGCGACACTGGGACAAGACTTGGGTGTTTGTGGAGGCGCAGGTTGCAGAACTGCCAAGGTCAATATGTGGGAGCTGGCTCGTGGCTGCTGGGGAGACAGAATGCATCAGCACCTCCCATATGGAGGGGAGAGTGTTCCTCCCGGCGCCAACACTTCTCAGGTGCCGAGTCCTTCGGTGCCCCGGAGAGCTCTGCACTATTATTTTATTTTTGTTACATTTGTACCCCGCGCTTTCCCACTCATGGCAGGCTCATGCGGCTTACATGAGGCCAATGGAGGGTTAAGTGACTTGCCCAGAGTCACAAGGAGCTGCCTGTGCCTGAAGTGGGAATCGAACTCAGTTCCTCAGGACCCAAGTCACCACCCTAACCACTAGGCCACTCCTCCACATTGAGTGCTATCAATGTCAATGCTTCTTGGCTTTCGCCCAAGTTTGCCATCGAGGCTCCTCGGTGCCGACAAGGACTACGTCGAATCCACACCTCACCTCGGGTCAGGTTGGTCCTGGGGGCCCAGCGCAGCAGGAGGGCCTTGAGGAAGTGGAGACCCACTTGATGCTTCCCTACTCCTAGTGTCCAAGGGTCTAACAGCAGCCATGCTTACCGACGCCCCAGATGCTGATGCGATGCTCGACGTCGATGCCAAGTCCTCTGACCTTGATGCAGAAGTTGAGGAACCGAATGACTCCAAAAATCCTCTCCCGCTGAGCCTTTCTGGAAACCTGAGTCCTCTTCTTCATACAAAGGCAGAGAACACAGTTAGTTGGGCTACAGTCAGAACCAAGACACTAAAGACACCAAGAATGGGTGTCTTTCCCAGAGATTGTCCGATTGTACCAAGAACAGCACTTAAAACCACTGGGAACCTTCATGGACATGAAGGGAAAAAACTTTCTCGGCTAAATTAAATGAAGCGATGGTGGCTGAAAAGGGGGCAAGGCACAGCAAAAAAGAAGGGAAAAATCCCCAACGAATGATGATAGAAAAGAAAAGAAACTTAAAAGCGGGCAAAACCAAACTAGAAGATAAAGGAAAAGGGGAAAAAAAAGGGGGTTCCACAAACGGGAACACAAAAAAGGACAAAAAATTGCCAACAGGTACAAAAAAGCTCTTTGGACCGAGCAAAGTGAGGAGACAATAACAGAAAACACACCTCTCCTCACCGCGGTAGAAAAAGAACTGAGGAGACCGTGCTCTTGTGGCGGGCAGAAAGGCACTCTCACATGCGCGGTGGAGCATGTCTTCTGATCCACAAATCTCTATTTATGCTAATTATAAGTCCCAGACCAGACGATGCAGGTCAGCATCACCCAAATGTGAGAATAGATAGGCCTGCTTGTCCTCAGAGAAACCGCCAACAGATTGGGGGGGGGGGGGGGGTCGGGGAGAGGAGCAGGCAAGATCTCTGGATGCTCCTGCCCCATTGGCACTCGGTTTAAAAATGTAGCCTTGGACTCCCTGGTGATTGTCTGATGGTACTACTGTTAGGGATCAAGATGCCAAATAAGGATGTCTGAGGATTTCAGATCGCTCCAGTTTCCCCCACTGGATACCACGAAAAGCTCTGGAAATAACCAGAACTGAGGATTCGGGGGGAGTGGGAAAGGGAAGCTAATGTGGGAAGGGGTTGAGGGATGCTTTCATGCCACTGTGGTTTAGGTTCAATTTTGGTTTGCCAAGGGAGAGGGGGGTCAATGTGGTGATGTTTTGCATCTCCCCCATTATTTCAACTCAGATCTGAATAAGCAGCTAGCATTTGTCAGTGCCTTGCAGCAAGTGCAAAAGTCAAAAGGAAAGTGTTCTCTTATAGACATGTATTCTTGTTATAAAACAGGAGGTATGTGTCTGTTTTAACTACACCCGCCTCCTCACCACCACTACACCCCTTATAAATCTGTGTCCCAAGGATGTCCATATGCAAATACCTGC
Source organism: Microcaecilia unicolor (assembly GCF_901765095.1). Classification (NCBI taxonomy): domain Eukaryota; kingdom Metazoa; phylum Chordata; class Amphibia; order Gymnophiona; family Siphonopidae; genus Microcaecilia; species Microcaecilia unicolor. The sequence goes on along the minus strand of NC_044033.1, from coordinate 91,975,280 downwards.
TTTCTAAAATTATTTGGACATAAGTATATAAATATTGCCATACTGGGAAAGACCAAAGGTCCATCGAGCCCAGCATCCTGTTTCCAACGGTGGCCAATCCAGGTCACAAATACCCGGCAAGATCCCAAAAATGTACAAAACATTTAACACTGTCCCTCTTAGCTTTCCTTATCAGCGCTTTGCAGTTGACTTGACATTCCTTATGCTGTTTCTTATTATTTTCAGTCGGTTCCTTCTTCCATTTTCAGAAGGATTTTCTTTTAGCTCTAATAGCTTCCTTCACCTCACTATTTAACCACGCCGGCTGTCGTTTGGTCTTCCGTCCTCCTTTTTTAATACGCGGAATATATTTGGCCTGGGCTTCCAGGATGGTGTTTTTGAACAGCATCCATGCCTGTTGTAAATTTTTGACCCTCGCAGTCGCTCCTCTAAGTTTTCTTTTCACCGTTCTTCTCATTTTATCATAGTCTCCTTTTTTAAAGTTAAACGCTAATGTATTTGATTTCCTATGTATACTTACTTCAAAGCTAATATCAAATCCGATCATATTATGATCACTTTTATCAAGCGGCCCCAGCACCATTACCTCCCGCACCATATCATGCGCTCCACTAAGGACTAGGTCTAGAATTTTTCCTCCTCTTGTCGGTTTCTGTACCAGCTGCTCCATAAAAGCTGTCCTTGATTTCATCAAGGAATTTTACATCCCTAGCATGTCCCGATGTTACATTCACCCAGTCAATATCAGGGTAATTGAAATCACCCATTATTATTGTGTTGCCCAGTTTGTTTGCGTCCCTAATTTCCTTTAACATTTCTGCATCCGTCTTTTCATCCTGGCCAGGCGGACGGTAGTACACTCCTATCATTATCCTTTTCCCCTTTACTCATGGAATTTCAATACCAGTGATTCCAAGTAGTGTTTTGTTCCTGCAGATTTTCAATCTATTTGATTCAAGGCTCTTGTTAATATACAATGCTAACCCTCCCACCAATTCGATCCACCCTATCACTATACGTATAATTTGTACCCCGGTATGACAGTGTATGCTATCTGTATGTGTAAGCATTGCTATTTACACTTCTAGATGCTTCTAAAATGGCCTTGATAATGTTTCACTAATATAGAATTAATTGACACCATATACATAGCTACTACTCAGGTACGGCAACACTGCCACAATGAGACTTTATATAAACTTTTCACAATAGGAGTGTGCAATGAGGGACACCTTACATCATCACTGAAAAAAAAATCAAAATAAATAAAACTCTTCTTCTGGTCTTTGAGGCAACAAAGGAAACCAGGGAACACGTAACAGTCAGGAATTTGATGCAAGAATGTTGGTGCTGGTTTATTCTGCAAATAGATACTGTTGAAATTACTGGTTCTTTAAGAAAGGAAACCATATGGAAAGAAAATAAATAGCTTCATTAGGAGTGGCACTCAACAGCAGCACACTGTCCTATCACCTCAGGAAACTGTCTCATACTGTGGGGAAAAAGATCAAATGAACAAAATAAATTTGAATCCTAGGCAACAGCAGTAAGAGTGATTTGAGGTCACTGTTAACCAGCCTCAAATACCCTTTCATTTCACACCAGCCTATGCACACACACAGCTGAGCTAAAATGTCCTCAATCTCAACTTTAACAAAGTCCTTTTTCCTCAAACAACTTACAAAAATAATTGCAGGAGCACACCGTGCTTTTTCTGCTTGGCCGGCAGCTCTTACACTGGAGCTCCAGCTTTCTCTTCTCTCTCTCTTCCCTGCTTCCTGTAACTGGTATAAAATAGAAGACTGTGAGCCCCACCCCACTAACAATCAATAAATTATTCTCAGAAAAAGGGAAATAAGAACCATAGTCGACTTACAACTGGTACAGTGTGCCACAGAGAATAAATGCTCCGTGCCACTGTAGTACTTCACAGATGGTGAACTTATTCAGGGTGGTTAAGGTTAAGAAATATAAGATGTATATACTTACCTCAGAACTTGATCCACCATCATAGGAACTAGTAGCTAGTCGAGCCAAGTTGCACAGATGCTGAAACAGGTTCAGACCAGTCATGCTGATAGTTTCAGGTTTTAGTTGTGGCATCTTAAAAACAAAACAATAGTCCTTACATATAAAAATTAAAATATCTTTGAAATTCATGTGATGTATGTGGTTGGTAACATATCCTATCAATTTCACTGTTCACAAAAAATACATGAACACACAAAAATAATTAAATGCTATACTGCATATTATTCACAAAATATGGAAAGTATTTGGAAAGTAGACTTTCTTGAGATGCAAACATGCAGGACCTCGCATATAGAGCTTCTGGTTCACAGTCTTAATTGTCAGCAAATGCCACTTATTTCTCTTTGTTTATGCCGTTTCAAATTAGTCCATAAATGAGATCCAGGGCTAACCCAAAGGTTCAACAGCAGTGATTCCTATGCAAGACATTAAAGTTACATTCCAAAGCCTCTGGCAGAGTACTGTTACCACAACGGCTGAGCTAGACAGGAGTTAAGACTAAAAAGGGTAAGTGGGACAAGTAGCTCTGAAAGATATTTCATGGCAAAGCAGCCCCAATGCAGGCTGCCTCTCACTGAGGTGAAATCCGAAAAAAGCAGAAGACGCCAAGCCCAAAGAACTGAATTCCCTGCATTTAATAGATTAACCAATTTTTTCTTTTTAATGATTTCGGGGAAAAATATCATTTTACCTAAGATAGCAATTAAAAAATCATGTAACTCATAAATGACATCTATATCAGTCAAGTATATTAAAGCAAAAGTGAATATCCTCCTTTTTTTTCAAAATAGCACCAATCACAATAAAAACAATGGAGATACAAATGCAGTAGACAATAAATTAATCTAAGAGTTCTGGGGATTCTTTATGTACCAGAAGGATAAAATAAAAGTTTACTATTTTCAGTTCATTTCAACTTTTGAATTACGTAGGTTGAAGATCTTCATCAAGAAGTTAAAAATGATTCCTACGTTGTAATTTAAAAGTAAGCCCAGCAATAAAATATCACATACTTACCTTTTCTAAGAAAAGATGTTTATAGGTTTCCATTCCCATTGCATGCTGATCTTTACTCCGAACTTGATTTAGGAACCAGTGTAGTGCATCATCATAGCACTCAGAATCTTCTACTAAACAGTGCCATAAAGCATCCACTTGCTCTAAACTGAGCCCTACAGACAGAATTCAACACTGTATTTTTGCCATTTTTAGTAAACAGATATTCCCATTACATAATGTGAAATACAAAATTCACTTACAGTTAAAATGCAGACTAAAAAGTTTTTCAATTTAGTACACGTAGAGTGAGTTTTGGCTGACAGAAAAACACAACAGAAATCCAGAGTAAAACTTAATGATGACCAAATAAGTGTCTAAGGAAACCTTAGGCACTGTTTATTTTGTCATCACAAGAATTCCATACTAGGTAGGCAAATACTATTACAGGTTTGATATTACCACCATAAATTTTAAAAGAAGTCAACAATCTGCTTGAATATAATATAATAAATAGGTGGGAAAATGTGGGATACAAATGTAATAAATAAATAATTCACAACATTGGCCTCCCTAGGTCAATATATTTCTGTATTCTTTTGCTTTTTGCAAGGCTTGGTCAGCCAACCTGAGTCAGTCAGCACATAAGTTACAGGAGTCCAACATTACAGCTTGATTCAATTCCACCACCCTCTCCCCCACATCATAATGTACATTTTTAATTCCTCTCTCCACAGTCTGCATTCCAAAGTCTGCATTATTTATTTGTGACTCCTGCTGGCTCAAAGATTGCCTTCTTCAAGATGTCCTCTCAGAGCCACTTGGCCACAAAGACAGCCATCAAGCTGGTGTTTATACTGCTAAGAAATATAAATTCAAGCAAAACAAGCCATTTCCCACATAGAAAAGAATTCAGCTTTCTGCTGCCAAGCCATACATTTATTCATCTGTTCCTGAAAGTAGACACTACTTAACCTACACAACTATACAACCCTGTTTATAAACCAAAGATCCACTGCTTTCATTTTAGAAGAACAACAAAAATAAAATATGAACTCTACAAATTCTTATGGGCCAAGTTACTAATTATGTGCTACCATATTCGTGCACACTAATGCCATGAATGTACATTATTTTACCAAGGTCCCATTTTAAATGATATCTAATATCTAATAACGCATATTGATGGCATTAACATGCAGTAACACAGCAGCTCATATTAATAACTCTAGCATTAACTTCTTTGACTGGGTGACAAAATAAATGGATGAAGGCCGTGCGCTAGATGTAATCTACTTGGATTTCAGCAAAGTCTTTGATACAGTCCCCCACAGAAGACTAGTGAATTCCCTCGCCCTTAATTGTCTTGTCTTGTCTGTCTGTATTATTTTTCGATTGTAAGCTCTATTGAGCATGGACTGTCTCTCTATGTCAGGTGTTCAGCGCTGCGTGTGTCTGGTAGCGCTATACAAATGTTAATAATAATAATAATAATCTGAAAGGGTTGAACTTAGGACCGAAAGTGGTGAACTGTATAGAAAACTGGATGACCAACAGGTGGCAGAGGGTGGTGGTAAATGGAATCTGCTCGGAGGAAAGGATGGTAAGCAGTGGGGGTTCCTCAGGGGTCGGTGCTGGGGCCTATTTTGTTTAATATATATGTGAGAGATATTGCTGAAGGGTTGGAAGGAAAGGTTTTCCTTTTTGCAGATGACACGAAGATAGCCAATAGAGTGGATACCCTAGAGGGAGTACAAACGATGAGAAGGAATCTTCAAAAGTTAGAAGAATGGTCAAGGGTCTGGCAGTTAAAATTTCAGGGCTTTTTTTTTAGAGGGTACATGGGAGTACTGAGTACCGGCACCTTTTTCATTGTCTGCTAAAATTGACCCATGGATTGCAAGTTTTAATGAACGAGCTCAGGCTCTATACACCAATTCTTCCTTGTCATAGATTCTGTGACTGGTTGCAGGGACCCTGGCTATTGTGGGGTGGGTCCTTCAGTGATCACCCCATCCCTGAAGGGTGGCCTAGCATTTGAGTACTGGCACCTATTTTGTTAGATAAAATGCACTGTAAAATTTAATGAGAAACTCCAATCTCACAGCTCCAAGGCTGCAATTGTACTACTGCTTACAATACACCTGATGTGACTCCAACCCACAGATATCACCCAGCTATTAGAAAGTGGAGAAAAAAAAGCCTCAGTGATACCACCCAACCAGCCTGAATACTCCAGCTATAAGGCATGGGCCCGGTAAACCATCATACGGCTCAAAAAAAAAAAAAAACTCCACAAATTCTTATGCTGAAGCGTTTACTGAAGAGTCTGAGTAACAAACATGTGTACATGTACAGAACACAGAATATAGATAGTCAATTCAATTCAACACTCTGTTCATTTCAATGTAAATATACAACTCAGGTGAGACAGCCATATAGCACTTATCTGAAGATCTGAAGGTCAGTCTCGCATCTCCTATTCATCCAGCGCTTCGCTGCCACTTCACCATCTGGTTGATTCATCCAAATAATCCAACAAGGAGTCCCCGTTTCACAAAAAGCTGCATCAGGGGTTCTACTCCTGTGTCCGTTCTGCTGAGTTGAAAACCTAAGCAGGTGACTGACAGAAAACCGCTGATTCGGCCAATTAAATGCATAAAACTCCTCCCTCTATTCCCATCCGAATGTCCAATCCACACTGTGAAAAACCTGACGTCACTCAAACATCACATGCGGGTTTACTATCAAAAAATGCAGACCACTTAACCTGGACATTAAGCCCGTCCGATTCTACTGAGTTAAAGAAAAAAATCCACTTCTGTTCAAGTTATCTGAGTACACGATTCCAGTCGCCTCTCTTCTGGGAATCCTGTAATTGCTCAATCACTATACACTGTAACATGTCAAACTGATAATGCTTAGCTTCACAGTGAACCACTAAGGGGGTCTCTCGTTTCAGATGTTTCAGACATGAACAATACTCCATCAATCTTGTTTTCAAATTCCTAGATGTCTGGCAAATATATATCAGATCACAGGGGCACCTAATTAGACCACCCCTGCTGATTCACATGTTGACAGGCCCCCTTAGTAGTTCACTAGCTCTACCACTAGCTCTGGAAAGGTTTGTTTGCTAATTAATACCTTTCAATATTTGAACGTCAGTATCATGTCACCCCTGTTTCTCCTTTCCTCCAAGTTATACATGTTCAGGTCGGCAATCTCTCCTCTTATGGTGTGCAACGCAAATCCCATACCATTTTGTAGCTTTCTTTACATCGCTTCCAGTCTTTTTTCATCTTTCTCAAGATACGGCCTCCAAAACTGAACGCAATACTCCAAGTGGGGCCCCACCAACGACTTGTAGATGGGCATCAACACCTCCTTTCTTCTGCTGGTTATACCCCTCTCTATGTATCCTAGCATCCTTCTGGCCATGACCGTTGCCTTGTCACATTGTTTCTTCACCTTCATATCCTCCATCACCAACATACCAAGGTCTCTCTCCTAAATTGAGATTACTAATCTCTCCCTCCTATCTGGTATCTCTATTTTGGGTTTCTGCACCCCAAAAGCATCACTCTGCACTTCTTGGTATTAAATTTTAACTGTCTAATGACCAATCGTATACACAAGCTTTGAATTTAAATGAGAACCTCCAATCTCACAGCTCCAAGGCTGCAATTGTACTATTGCTTGCAATACACCTGATGTGACTCCAACCTACATGAAATGAGGTTGAAAGGGGGCAGACTCAGGAGTAATGTCAGGAAGTATTTTTTTACGGAAACGGTGGTAGATATGTGAAATGCCCTCCCGCGGGAGCTGGTGAAGATGAAAACGGTATTTTGTACCAGGGGCAATGGAGGGTTAAGTGACTTGCCCAGAGTCACAAGGAGCTGCAGTGGGAATCGAACTCAGTTCCACACGATCAAAGTCCACTGCACTAACCACTAGGCTACTCCTTCACTTTAAACATGTTAAAAAGCAGCAGTCCCAGCACAGACCCCAAAGGAACCCCACAATCTACCCTTCACCATTGAGAATACTGACCATTTAACCCTACTCTCTGTTTTCTATCCTTTAACCAGTTTTTAATTCACAGTAGAACATTACCTCCTATCCCCATGACTCTCCAATTTCTTCTGGAGCCTTTCATGAGGTACTTTGTCAAACACCTTTGGAAAATCCAGATACACAATATCCACCGGCTCACCTTTATCCACGTTTGTTCACCCCTTCAAAGAAATGTAACAGATTGGTGAGGCAAGATTTCCTTTCACTAAATCCATGTTGGCTTTGAGGGGCATAATCAAACGCGAACGCCCATCTCCATGGGCATCTATCTCCGTGGATGGGTCCGCGAAGGGGCGGGCCAGACCGTATTTTCAAAAAAGATGGGTGTCCATCTTTTGTTTCGATAATACGGTTGGTGCCGGGCAAATGCATCGGATTTGGGCAGATTTCAGCTGGGCGGTATCGGTTTTCAGCGATAATGGAAACCGAAGGCGCCCAGCTCAAAATCGAACAAATCCAAGGCGGTTGTGGAAGGGGCCAGGACTCGTAGTGCACTGGTCCCCCTCACATGCCAGGACACCAACCGGGCAACCTAGGGGGCACATGTAAAAGTAAAAAAAAAAAATACCTCCCAAGTCCATAGCTCCCTTACCTTGGGTGATGAGCCCCCCAAATCCCTCCCAAAACCCACTCCCCACAACTCTACACCATTACCATAGCACTTATAGTTGAAGGGGGGCACCTAGATGTGGATACAGTGGGTTTTGGGGGCGGTTTGGAGGGCTCCCATTTACCAGCACAAGTGTAACAGGTAGGGAGGATGGGCCTGGGTCCACCTGCCTGAAGTCCACTGCACCCACTAACAACTGCTCCAGGGACCTGCATACTGTTGTGATGGAGCTGGGTATGACATTTGAGGCTGGCATACAGGGTGGAAAAAAAATTTTTAAGTCCTTTTTTTTTTTTTTTTGGTGGGAGGGGATTAGTGATCACTGGGGGAGTCAGGGGAGGTCATCCCCGGATTCCCTCTGGTGGTCATCTGGGCAGTTTGGGACACTTTTTGGGGACTTGTTCATGAAAAAAAAGGGTCCAGAAAAAGTGACCCAAATTCTGGCTTCTGGCGCCCTTTCTTTTTCCATTATCGGCCGAGCGCGCCCATCTCTCCTCGGCGATAAACACACCCCAGTCCCACCTTCACCATGCCTCCGACATGCCCCCGTCAACTTTGTCCGTTCCCGCGACAGACTGCAGTTGGAGGCACCCAAAATCGGCTTTGATTATACCGATTTGGGCGCCCAGGAGAGAAGGCGCCCATCTCCCGATTTGGGTCGAATATGGGCATCTTTCTCTTTCAAAAATAAGCCTGTTTGTCTCATTAATCCATGCTTTGAATATTCTCTGTAATTTTGCCCGGCACCGATCAGGCTCAAAGGTCTATAATTCCCGGATCCCCTCTGGAACCTTTTTTTTAAATATCAGCATTACATGGGCTACCCTCCAATCTTCCGGTATCACACTCGATTTTAAGATAAACTACATATTACTAACAATAGTTCCGCCAGTTCATTTTTCAATTCTATCAGTACTCTGGAATGAATACCATCTGGTCCAGAAAATTTGTTACTCTTCAGTTTCTCAAATTGCCCCATTACATCCTCTAGGTTTATGGAAAGCAAAGAACTCATTCAGTTTCTCCACTAACGCCTTGTCCTGCGAGTGCCCCTTTTGCTCCTTCATGATTTAACGGTCCCACCAGAAAAAGTTGTTGCTGTGAGTTTTTGCCTCTGCAGCAAGTTTCTCTTCATATTCTCTTATCTTTCCTTAACAGTGCTTTACATCTAACTTGCTACTGCTGCTTCCTATTTTCTTCATTTGGGTCCTTTTCCCATTCTTTAAAGGACGTTCTTTTAGCTCTAATAGCCTTTTTCATATCACCTTTTAACCATGATGGATGTCTTCTTCTTTAAACCTTTGTAAATATGTGGAATGCATCTAGCCTGGGCTTAAAGAAAGTAATTTTTAAACAAATACATGCCTGATTTATGTCCTAACCATTGCAGCCAATCCTTTTAGCTTCTTTTTAACCATTTTCCTCATTTTATCATAGTCACCCTTTCAGAAAAATGGTGCTACAGTAGATTTCCTTTGTGGCTTCATTTCAAATAGTAGCTCAAACTTGATCATGTTATGATCGCTGTTTCCCAGCAGACCCAACACCGTTACCTCTCATACGATGCCTCTGAACTCCACAAAGGACCAGTTGCTCCAAAAAGCAGTCATTTCCTACATCTAAGAATTGTATCTCCCTGGAACTCCCTGATGTCACATTTATCCAGTCAATACTGGGGTAATCGAAATCACCCATTATTATACTGTTACCCAATCTGCCATCTTTCCTAATTTCTGTAAACATTTTTTTAACCTTTCTGTTCACTCTATCCTGGCGGATGGTAGTACAACCCTACAATACTCCATCCATTCACACATGGAATTTCTATCGATAATGATTCCAAGCTGTATCTGTTTCATGTAGAATGTTTATTTTGTTGACTCAATTTCCTCTTTAACATATAGCACCACCACCCCTCCAATTTGACCCCCTCTATCATTGTGATATAATTTGTACTCTGTTAAACACAGTGTCCTATTGAATGCCCTCTTTCCACCAAGTCTCTGAAATGCCTATTATATCTACCTAATCATTTAATGCTATACACTGTAACTCTTCCATCTTTTTTTTAGGCTTCTAGCATTTGTATAAAAGCTCTTCAAATTGTGTTTTTTGTTTGCTTCTATAAGCTACTTAGAAGTTGAAAAGAATAATGTGCATCCTTTACCCTGCTCTCTCCTTAAACACACCTGGATTTCTTTCACCATTGTTGAAACCTCTCTATTGGGATTCCCTAAATGTCCTGTTTCAATAATATCCTTCAAGGATACTCCACATCGACCCATGCGCTCCTGGGCAACTGTCAGCTTTCCCCCCATTTTAGTTTAAAAGCTGCTCTATCTCCTTCTTAAAGGCTGATGCTAGCAGCCTGGTTCCATCCCAGTTAAGGTGGGGTACATCCTTTCAGAACAGGCTCTCTCTTTCCCAGAATGTTGCTCAGTTCATAACAAATCTAAATCCCTCATCCCTGCACCATCATCTCGACCACGCATTGAGATTTCAGAGCTCTGCTTGCCTCTTGGGTCCTGCGCGTGGAATGGGGAGCATTTCTCAAAATGCTACCCTGGAGGATTTGGCCTTCAGCTTTCTACCTAAGAGCCTAAATTTGGCTTCCAGAACCTCCCTCCCACATTTTCCTATATCATTGGTACCCACATGTACCAAGATAGCCAACACCTCCCCAGCACTATCTAAAATCCTATCTACGTGAAGTGTGAGGTCCTCCAATTTCACACCAAGTAGCAGGCAAGAAACCAGGTGATCCTCACATCCACCAGCCACCCAGCTATCTACATGCCTAATGATGGTATCACCAACTACAACAGTTGTCCTAACCCTTCCCACCTGGGTAGAAGTTCTTGGAGACATATCCTCAGTGCGAGAGGGAAGTGCATCCCCTGGTGGGCAGGTCCTGGCTACAGGATTACTTCCTACTTCACCAGGTCGATGCTTTCCTTTTAGACCTCCCTCCCCCAAGGCAGCACAGGGGCTGCCGCCAGACTAGAGGTGGGAATTCTCTGCAACATACCTGTAGGTCTCCTCTATGTACCCCTCTGTCTCCCTCAGCTCCTTCAAGTCTGCTACTCTAGCTTCAAGAGAACGGACTCGTTCTCTGAGAGCTAGGAGCTCTTTGCATCGGTCATACACATAACCTCTCACCAACTGGGAGATAATCATACATGTGACACAATGCAAAAGACTGGATGGCACCCTGTCACTACTAGACTGCTGTCTGCATCCTAGTATTATTTAGTAGTTCAATAATTTAACATTTGCTAAAGTTGTAAGTATATTAGACTACTATAAACGAGCCATAAGATTGGTTGTGTCTTAGAAAGAAATGCAATTAAAACTCTGTAAGAGGACTCTTCTCTTGTTATACTAATTAGAATAACCGACTATAAATAAAGAGCTGTGCTAAGAGTAGATGGGAGTTGGGGTGGGTGTTTAGGAAACCTGAATTTGGTCCTTCTGTACCTTCTAGATGCTATTTGTCAATATTGTAGGCTGTAGCAGAAAGTTCAAGCTTTAAAACTATAGAGAAAAGTTTTTTTATACTATGGAAAAAAAGCTATGCTGCAAACTAAATCAGCTCTGCTCTACACTGATGCTATGGTAAACTCAAGAATAGTCTTTTAACTGCTAGCCTTTTGAACTGTAATAGAGACTTTAAATGCTGAACAAAGAAAACCCTATTCCTTAAACTGCCTTTGCTAAATAAGTAAAGTAACTTAAAAATAAAAAGACACCGAGATAACCTATTTAACTCTAAATCTACCTTATCAAAGTTTAAAAGCAACTTCTCAACAAATAACTTACCAAGGTAAAATTATGTATCATACCTGATAATTTTCTTTCCCTTAATCATAGCCGATCAATCCATAGACTGGTGGGTTGTGTCCATCTACCAGCAGGTGGAGATAGAGAGCAATCCTTTGCCTTCCTATATGTGGTTATGTGCTGCCGGAAATTCCCCAGTATGTCGATATCAAAGCTCCATCCGCAGGACTCAGCACTTAGAGAATTACACCCTCAAAGGGACACTCTGCCCAGCTCACCACCGCCGAAGCGGGGGAGGGGAAATATTCCAGCGCACCACCGCTGGGGCGGTGGGGGGGAAACCACACCCGCCGACGCGGGGGGAACTGGCTTATCCTGCTACCGCAACCGCGGGAGGAGCTGGCTTAACCTAACACTGCCGAAGCGGGAGGGATACAAAGCTACCCTACAGACGCGCGAAGCGGGAGGGAACGCCGGCATAATTTGGTTATCAATCCAGCCACCACCGAAACGGGGGGAGAGGAAGCAGCAGCTCACTGTAACACAAAATCGTCTCAACTCGAAGAGAGTTCAACTGGAAGAACTTCAGCACGAAGTCCTCGTGAACAGGAAATGAAGACTGAACTTGAACCTGAAATATAACCAGAACACAAACAATACAGATATCTGGGAGGGGCTATGGATTGATCGGCTATGATTAAGGGAAAGAAAATTATCAGGTATGATACATAATTTTACCTTCCCTATCATCAAGCCGATCAATCCATAGACTGGTGGGATGTACCAAAGCAGTACTCACCCAGGGCGGGACACGGAAATCCCTGAACGCAACACTGAAGCCCCAAACTGGGCCTTGGCCCGAGCAGCCACATCCAAGCGGTAATGTCGTGAGAAGGTATGAGCCGACGACCAAGTAGCCGCTCTGCAAATCTCTTCCAAGGAGACAGATCTGGACTCCGCCATCGAGGCTGCTTGTGCTCTAGTAGAGTGTGCCTTCAGCTGAATAGGCGGAATCTTCCCTGCCGCCACATAAGCTGACGCGATCGTCTCCTTGACCCAACGTGCCACCGTAGGCTTAGATGCCTGCAGACCCTTACGAGGGTCTGCGAACAGCACGAACAGATGATCCGACTTCCAGAAATCATTGGTCACTTCCAAGTATCTGATGATGACCCGTCTAACATCCAGGTATTTGAGCGCAGGGTACTCCTCTGGGTAGTCCTCCCTACGAAAGAAGGGTAGGTAAAGCTGCTGATTCACATGGAATCGAGAAACAGTCTTGGGCAGGAAGGAAGGAACTGGGCGAATCGATACTCCTGCCTCAGTGAATTGCAGGAACGGTTCTCTACACGAGAGCGCCTGGAGCTCGGAAACTCTTCTGGCTGATCTGATAGCCACCAGGAAGACTGCTTTCAACGTCAGGTCCTTCAGCGATGCCCTTGGCAAGGGCTCGAAGGGTGGCTTCTGCAAGGTCCGTAGCACCAGACTGAGATTCCACGTAGGCACTATCGAGTGCAGAGGGGGGCGCAGGTGATTAACTCCTTTGAGAAAGCGTACCACATCCGGCTGTGAAGCCAGGGAAGCCCCCTTCAGATGACCCCTGAAGCAAGCTAGAGCCGCCACCTGGACTTTCAGCGAACTGAGCGACAGGCCTTTCTCCAGCCCCTCTTGCAGGAACGCCAACACTGAAGATATTGTAGCAGTGAAGGGCGATATACAGCCTGCCTCGCACCACGACGCAAACCCTGGCGTAAGAGGTGGAAGTAGAGCGCTTCCTCGCTCTTAGCATAGTGGCGATGACCTTGTCTGAGAAGCCCTTCTTCTTCAGCCGCTTCCGCTCAAGAGCCAGGCCGTAAGACCAAAGGGGGAGGGATCCTCCATCACCACGGGACCCTGATGTAAGAGGCCCCGCTCCGCTGGCAGCCGCAGAGGGCCGTCCACCGAGAGTCTGACTAAGTCAGCATACCAGGGACGTCTGGGCCAATCCAGACCCACCAGGATCACCCGGCCCGAATGCTTTGCCACCCGGCCTAGCACCCTGCCCATCATGGGCCAGGGCAGGAACACGTAGAGAAGCTCCTGTGCCGGCCACTGCTGGAGAAGAGCATCGAATCCCAGAGATCGAAGGTCCCATCCTCTGCTGAAAAAACGCGGCACTTGGCAATTGGCCGAGGACGCCATCAGATCCAGGCTCGGTCGGCTCCAGCATTTCGTGATGTCCCAGAACGCCCGAGCAGACAGTTGCCACTCTCCGGGATCCAAGGTATGGCGACTGAGAAAGTCCGCCTTGACATTCATGACTCCCGCAATGTGGGCCGCCGACAGCTGTTCCAGATTCGCTTCCACCCACAGGCATAGCTTCATGGCCTCCTTGGCTAGAGGGGCACTCCTGGTACCTCCCTGGCAACTGACATAGGCCACAGCCATGGCATTGTCCGACAGGACCCGTACAGGCCTCAGCACCAGTACCGGGAGAAACTCTAGAAGCGCCAACCGAATGGCTCGGAGTTCCAGGAGGTTGATGGACCATTTCGTCTCTGCAGGAGACCAGAGACCCTGCGCTGTCCGTCCCAGGAAGTGGGCTCCCCAGTCCGTCAAGCAGGCGTCCGTCGTGACGACAACCCACTCCGGGGTCGTAAGGGGCATTCCTTCGGACAGCTTGCCTGGCCTCAGCCACCAGCTCAGCACCCTTCGCACCGCTGGATCCAAAGGAAGGCGTACGGCGTAATCCTCCGAGACTGGAGTCCACCGCCGCAAAAGAGAGTGCTGTAGTGGTCTCATATGAGCCCTGGCCCAGGGCACTACCTCCATCGTGGCCGTCATGGAGCCCAACAGCTGCACATAGTCCCAAGCCCGAAGAGTAGAGGAGGCTAGGAACTGGTCAACCTGGGTCTAAAGCTAGACACTCCGGTTGTCCGGCAGGAACACTCTGCCCACTTGGGTGTCGAATCGAACTCCCAGATACTCCAGGGACTGAGTCGGGCACAGCTGGCTTTTCACCCAGTTGATGATCCATCCCAGGGAGCTCAGAAGAGCAATGACCCTGTCTGTAGCTCTCCCGCACTCCGCATAGGAAGGGGCTCGGAACAGCCAGTCGTCCAGATAGGGATGGACTTGCACTCCCTCCTTGCGGAGGAAGGCCGCAATGACCACCATTACTTTGGAGAAGGTCCGCGGAGCAGTAGCCAACCCGAACGGGTGGGCTCTGAACTGGAAGTGTCGGCCCAGCACTGCAAAACGCAGAAAGTGCTGATAAGGAGGCCAGATGGGAATATGTAGGTAAGCTTCCTTGATGTCCAGGGAGGCCAGGAATTCTCCCTTTTTCACCGCAGCTATTACGGAGCGGAGGGTCTCCATCCGGAAGTGCCGAACTTTCAAGGCCTGATTGACTTCCTTGAGGTCGATAATAGGCCGAGCAGATCCTTCTTTCTTTGGCATCACAAAGTAAATGGAGTAGTGCCCCTTGCCAAGCTGATCTACTGGCACCGGGACCACCGCACCCAGGCAGATCAGGTTGCTCAAAGTCTGCTGCACAGCAGCTGCTTTGACCTGAGACTTGCAAGGAGAGTTTACAAACCCGTTTCTTAGGGGTCGGCAGAACTCTAGCTTTTAGCCGTCTCTGATGACTTCCAGAACCCAAGCGTCTGAAGTTACCCTGGTCCACTCGCCCAGAAACGAGGACAACCTTCCTCCTATCTGCACTGGGCCATGGACCAGGTCCCCGTCATTGGGTACGCGACCCTGGGGGCGGGCCAGAGGACGAACCTCCGGGACGGCGGTCCCTACGAAAGGAATGCTGCTTGGGGGAGAAGTTCCTTTGAAGGAAGCGGAGGCAGAGGAGGCCGACTTGCCCGGGCGATACCAACGGGCTTCCTGGAATCGGCCATTAGAGGAACCAGGACGGGCACTGCCGGCCCGAGTCCTGACCTCTGGCAACCTCTTGCCCTTAGACGTGCCGAGCTCCGTCACGATCTTGTCCAGCTCGTCCCCAAAGAGCAGCTTGCCTTTAAAAGGCAACTTGGCTAGGAGAGATTTAGAGGCATGGTCAGCAGACCAGAGCTTCAGCCAGAGCCACCGCTGCGCAGAGACTGTCTGAGCCATGCCCTTGGCCGAGGCTCTCAAAACATCATACAGCAAGTCTGCCAAGTAGGCCAAACCCGACTCCAGGGTCGGCCATTCCGCCCTCCAGGAAGGGTCCGAGGAGGAAGCCCGCTGCTAAACAGTCAGGCACGCCCTAGCCACGTAGGAGCCGCAAACCGAGGCTTGCAAACTCAGAGCAGCCGCCTCAAAGGACGACTTTAAGGCCGCCTCCATTCTCCTGTCTTGGGTGTCCTTCAGGGCAGTGCCACCTTCCACCAGCAGCGCCGTTTTCTTAGTCACAGCAGTGATTAAAGAATCTACCGTGGGCCAGACAAAGGCTTCCCGTTCCCCCTCAGGAAAGGGGTACAGACAGGACACAGCCCTGGCTACTTTCAGGCTCGCCGCAGGGGCATCCCATTGCGCTGAAATTAAGGTCTGCATGGCTTCATGAACGTGGAAGGTTCTAGGCAGGCGCTTCATTCCCAGCATAATGGCGGAGCCAGTAGAGGCTGAGAGAGAGCCTTCCACCAGAAAGGCAATCTTCAAAATGCTCATGGCCTGCACAAGCAGGTTGGGCAAATCCTCTGAGCAAAAAAGCCGCGCTGCAGAGGGGTCGTCCGCTCCATCCGAGCGAGGATCAGTCTCTTCCATCGATTCCGCTAAGGATCTCTGGGAGAACTCAGACACGCTGCCATCATCCACATCAGAGGAGACCGAGTCCCCCGAGGGTGGAAGATCCACCCGAGGGCGCTTAAGCATAGAGGCCTCATCACCCCGATCAGAGAGGTGGGCAGGGGCAGTGTTCTGCATAAGAAAGGCCTGATGATGCAGTAAAATGAACTCAGGGGAGAAACCCCCCAGTCTGTGCATTTCTGCAGCCTGTGCCGCGGCCCTAGAGACGCCCTCCATCTGCGCTCCCAGTAGCGGGGGAGAGGCGTGTTGCGCGTCCAAAATGGTGCCCAGCACGAAACTCCGAGAAGGAGCCGCACGGGAAGAAAGGCGTTTTAATTTAGCCAACTTTTTACTGTCGCCCGATTCAAGGGCGACCAAGCTGTTAACGTCTCCCATCTTGAGGGCGGCCAAGAAGAAGCCGACCGAGCCGCGAGGCCGGTCACGACCGGGAGGGCGGCCAGCGGGGGATGGGCGCCTAAGGCAGGAAAGGCCACCGCGCTGGAGGAAAAACCGGTGAACTCTCCCAGTTCCGAAAGGGCGCCCAAAAAGGGCGACTCTACCTTCGATCCCCTTGCTTCCCCGCTAGGCGCGCGAACGCGTTCCGGGAAGTGTCTTTTCGCGCCCTTGCCATCAGAGGCCATAGCCACATGGAGACCGTTCGGGGAACCCCCTGCCCGCTAGTACAAGGTAAAAATTACCTGCTTCTTGCTCCGAGCAGCGACGACTTGTTCCAGTGAGCAGGTGCAAATGGACGTCCTTTTTGAACGTTTAAAAAAAAATTTTTTTTGTTGTTTAATGAAGCCAGCGGGAGGGGGGAGAAAAGGAGGGACCTGGCACCACCAGGTTTGCACTTGCTCACAAAGAGCCCTCAACCCCAGGTACTCAACAAAACCTAAACAATTAGGCTTGGAGACCTAGCCAGAGCTGCTGCTGTGTGACCACACACCTGCTGAGATAGAAAACATACTGGGGAATTTCCGGCAGCACATGACCACATATAGGGAGGCAAAAGATTGCTCTCTATCTCCACCTGCTGGTAGATGGACACAACCCACCAGTCTATGGATTGATCGGTTTGATGATAGGGAATGAAGATTTGTCCTGCTCTGGAAGTCCTCACAGCACCTCTTCTGAGAACATCAAAGGCCATGACCACAGAACCCATCTACATGAGCTCCCCAACTCAGTTTGGACACATCTGTGGTGAGGAATTTGCATAGGAGGAATTTGAAAAAGGATCCCTTCAGATTGCATTGATCCACCCACCAGGACAGAGCATCCTGCGCTCTGAATGGTCTGGATCCACTGAAATCATAAGTTCCATTAGGCCCTTCTTATTCCGATATTTGAAAATTTGGTACAAATGTGATACGTTACTTCAATATATGAAAGGTATTTGAAAGACACCCAAGGTCTCTTACCTTCCAACTTTAACCACAAAGTGTGTGATGGATAATCTTGTCAAAATAATGTGAAAACTCAAACGTGAAAAAAGGCTTTCAAAAAGTATACTTAGCTTATAATAGTAGACAAACATCTTCCAAATTAGTACCACATTTAAAACAAATAGGAAATAAATTTTCACCCAATGTACAATTAAGCTCTGGAACTCACTGCCAGTAAAAGCAATAAAGCAGTTACTATACCTGAGTTTAAACAAGGTTTGGACAAGTCCCTGAAGGAAAAGTCCATAAAATATTATTAAATTAGACCTGGGTAAAGACAATGCTTATCCATGAGTTAAGTAATATAGAATCTGTCAAGTATTTGTGACCTGGACTGGCCACTGTGGACTGAGCTAGATGGACCTTTGGTCTGACCCAGTAGGTCTATGTTCTATTATACTCTAAGTATACTTTTTGAAAGCCTTTTTTTATTTGCCATTTTAAAGATTTAACAATGGAACCTGCATACAAAAAGAACCACTTGAGATAACATAATCCCTTCCCTGCTGGTTATCTCTTCTCCCCCATCCCCCTACCACCCTCTGCTGCTGTATTCTTAATACCACCACCCCTCCCCTACATGGCATATGGCACCAGGAATCTATACAATAATGAAAGTTGTTTGTGTGGACTCTATCCATTCTATTCAATTTACGAAAGTCTCATTATGGTAAGGCATCTCTCCCTGGTTGTGGGCTTTATGCTACTCTTTAAGCAATAGCCATCTCTTCAAATATTTCTGGAGTTTGTGCTCCTACACTGCCAGGATTCTATCCATTTGGGAAATTTCTAGCAGTTTTGTGATCATTTCCGCCGTATCTGGTACCTCAAGAGATTTCTAATGTCTAGCAAGCACACACTGCACAGCCAGTAGTCCATATTGCACAACGTGCACATTTCTCCCAACCCATTCTTCTGTAACATTATGCAATAACAAGAATACAGACAGTTCCAGCTCCAGACAATGGCCCATGATTAAAGATGAGTACTTCCTTCCAATATTTGTTTGCGTTCTAAGCACTCCCAACACATATGGAACTTCCCTTGTAGTCCACACTCTTTCCAACATAGCCTCACTTTCCCAGGAAACCACTGTATAGCCTATACAAGGTAGCATGCATTCTACACAATATTTTATACCTAGTTCCCTGTTGTTGAGCTAAGCATTTGTATACTTCATCAGTTTAAACACCCCAACCATTCCACTTTGTCCCAATGATAACCCACATCAGCCTCCCATTTCATGATATACATGGCTTTCTCTTCCAGAGTGCACAGCAGAAACCTGTATATATCAGATATAACTCCTTGTCCTTCCTTATATTTGTAAAAACTTGGTACCTCAGCCAAGAAATCCTGAAGTATTACCTAGTGTCTCAACTGAAGATAAAATAAAAATTCTGAGTGGATAAGATTAAATTTGTTTTTAAGCTCAGCAAACGAACATATCCCACCTCCTTGATCCACAATCTGACCAAACCTATGCAGCCCCTGCCTCTCCCATTTAGCTAACACCCCATATTCTTAACCCAGCTGAAATTCCTTATTATATATAACTGGCATAAAGCTTATGTAGATTTTCCCTGAGAGTGCTGTGGTCCTCACTTCATCTCACACCCGATAAGTTAATGCAGTAAATGGGTTATCTATTTGTGTGTATGGTCAGAGTTTTTACAGAGTTAAAAACTGTCTTCCTACATATTTTTTTGTAAAAAATTGAAAATGTATTTATTTTTAAAATACGTACTTCAATAATCTTCTGTTAGTGTTTGGTATTGATTTTTTGTAATCCACTTTGAGTTGGTGGAATATAAATACGATATCATATCATGTCATGTACTGGAGTCCAAAAAAGATCCCAAAAATGGGCTCCCTCAACATCTGCTGTCTAGCTTGACCCATAAATTTTGGCTCCCCTCTTTCTTCCATTCTAAAAAAAAAAAAAAAAAAAAAAAAGAAGAACTTGCAGATGAGCAGCTCTGTAATAGTCAAAATATCCAGCAGTCAGAATCTGGTGTGCACCTGTGCCCTAGGGAAGTTTTCACCCCTGACACAATGAAGATACTCTGATGTGGTTGACACTGACTCTGAAGCCCTTCAAGGTTATTACCACCAACGAAACACCTCCAGGGAGAACCATCAAAACCAAAGCACAGCATCGATTAAACATTCAAGCAAACCTCTCATCATTTTTCTTGGAGCTCCTCCTCAAAAGCAGCTGATGGCAGTAGGTAAAGCCATGTCCTTTTCGGTAACCTAGAAGCCTGGTCTCAATTCCCTGAAGGCTGGTGCGACCTGAGACTGAAGAGGTTGAGCAGATCTCTGAATGGAGGGGAGGAGCTTCGAAAGAAAGGTGGCTGCAAGTAACTTGGTGCTTTGACACACTCTAAAAGGGCTTAATATCAATGTTTCTTGACCTCCACTCAACAGTGACTGTCCTCACTGTCATAAAAGAAGAGAACAATCCTTCCTCTACTTTGGACAGGAATGGGTTAAGGCCCATTCCTAGTGGTCTCTACTGATGTTCAACATGGAAGACTGATGCACTCTCAACATCAGTACATTGCCAGAATCCGGTGCAGCCAGACATTAATGAACTAGACTTAGAACTAAAAGTCTTTTCACACTGCTCTTCAGAGCTCTGAAGCATTCTCTTAGTCACCTGTGGAAACAAATAGCACCGAGATGGTTCATGCTCCACTCAAGAAACAATTGTGGATATCTGCATTTGATATGGTTTGCTGCACTCCCACATTTTATAAAGCTGCTGGGAGCTTTATATAGAATATATCACCAAAATGGCAAACTGAAAAATGAACTTGCGAAGCTATTGTTAGTAATATGTAATTTATCCTTAAAATCGAGCGTGGTACCGGAAGATTGGAGGGTGGCCAATGTAACGCCAATTTTTTTAAAAGGTTCCAGAGGACATCCGGGAAATTATAGACCGGTGAGTCTGACGTCAGTGCCGGGCAAAATGGTAGAAACTATTATAGAAAACAAAATTACACAACATATTCAAAAGCATGGATTAATGAGAAAAAGCCAACATGGATTTAGTGAAGGGAAATCTTGCCTCACCAATCTATTACATTTCTTTGAAGGGGTGAACAAACGTGGATAAAGGTGAGCCAATTGATATTGTGTATGTGGATTTTCAGAAGGCGTTTGACAAAGTACCTCATGAAAGACTCCAGAGGAAATTGGAGATTCATGGGATAGGAGGTAGTGTCCTATTCTGGATTAAAAACTGGTTAAAAGATAGAAAACAAAGAGTAGGGTTAAATGGTGTTAATGTAATGGCTCCAGGTTTGATGCTGGCCATGACCTGAAACCTTATATGAAAGATGAAACAGCTTGCATGTCTGTGTAACTAGGCTTTAGCACTGCAAAGTATAAGGGAATAATGCTTGCACAGCGTTCAACATTGTGTAATGCATGAAAGCAGAAGTTTGAAATTAGACTCTGCTTAACAACAGCAAAATGCTGGGTACTTTCATTAGACAAGAGCATGATTGATGTAGCTACTGAGCATGCTTGCTAAATACAGAGATAGGTAACTAGAGTACAATAGCATATTTCATGAAGAATAAATGGACATTTAATCAGATAACAGTAAAAAGAATGCAGAAGTGACACGCGTCGTTAGTCTTTTTATACCTCTTCTCAGTATTTCTTAAATTTAAGTGAATCTTGATGCCGCTTAGACGTGTTCTAAATTTTTATTATTAATATTTTTCTCGTTTTTGTTCTTATACAAACGAGACTTTTCCATTTATGCGATGTTAGTGTTTGCTCCACGAAAACAAATGGGGGGATTTCTCTGATTTATTTGTTTTCTTTTGTAAGTGGAGAACCTGAGGCTTATCGTCTCGTGGGACGCTGCGTGATGGTATTCCTTCAGCTATTGGTGTGATTCACCCAAGGATTGTGTTGCGACTCCTTGGGCAAAGACCAGTTCGAAGTGTGTCCTGTCTTTGTCGCAAAAGGTTTGGACCTGTCTGGAACTTTGAGTGGTAAGTAGTATCTTTTCTTATTATTACTCATATTGAGTTTACTGCTACATATACTACACATATTGAGTTTAGAGGTACATAATGACTTCCCTTTCTCCATTGCACGTTGTTTTAAAATTTTTTCCTGCCGATAAAAATTCCCTTACCCAGATTTGTACCACATGGTACTCCAAATGGAGCAAGAATGATCCTTCCTTATCTTGGCCCATTAATGGATCTTTCAACCCTGATGCCTTAGCACGTCTGGTCGCTTTCAATGAGCACCACAAGACGGGCAGATCTCGCCTTAAGCATTTGCAGGCCATAAATAAGTTCATCTTGGTGTCGAATAAATATTCCGCTTCCAAAAGTGAATTCAGTTCCTTAGACTCAACACCCTCTGCTCCGGAACTACCTATTCCTGAGCCACCACCACCCTACTTCATGCCTGACGGCCCTGCTGCCCTTACTATTGTGGCTTGTGAAACTGCTGTAGGATACACTCCCTTTGCCTAATCCCGTTACCATCGACCTTCCTGTCGACACTCCGGCCATACCAAGCCCGCCTGTTTCTTCTGTGCAATCTGTTACTACCCTGGCTCACACTACTGCTGTGCAGATTTCTGGCAATGTTAATCTCATTCCTCTTTCTCCTACTACCTTACCCGTTGCCAGGTGCCCTTGTCACCCTGCTTTACCTGCCCCTGCTCAAGGGCTGCCTTCTACCTCATTACCGGTCCCTACGGCTCTGCCTTCTACCTCATTACCGGTACCTGCGGCTCTACCTTTAACCCCTGTCCCTGTGATTCTTTCCCCGCCTATTTCTGTGCCTTTACCAGCCACCGCTTCTGCAAGCTCATCTGCACCACCCATTTCTGTTCCTATTTCCTCCTCTGCACCTATCCCTGTTTCTATGCCTACTATAGCTCCGTCGCATTTGCCGGTTACCCTCTCTTCATCATTGCCAAGTCTGTCCTCTTCTTTCACTACTGACCCTACCACTAATCTAGTTACCACTTCTGCGCTTCCCACTGCACCTATTTCCTCTACAGTTTCTGTGGCACCTGTTATTCCTGTTTCCTCTGTTTCCCTTGCTTCGGCTTCTAATGATGTTTCTGCTCCACTTCACCCTTTACTAGCAGAAGTACAACTTTCTCTTGCACGCTTAGAGACGGCTAGAGTAGAATTAGAACTTGAGAAGACTCATAGAGAAAGAGAGATGGCTATAGAGCTTGCTGGAAAAGAAATTGCTCTTGCGTATGCTGCATCTAAAAAGAACCAGTGTGCTTTCCCCTCTACGCCTGCTGAGCCGGCTGTTGCTTCTCGTACTTTGCCTACCAGATCTATTCCTTTGCCTGAACCTTCTAGCACTGTTGCTTCTGCCCCTAAAACTGAACGACAATTAATTCCCTTGTCTGATGATCGTGATACCTTGATGCAACAGCTTACTGCTCTTCAACGTGATCCTACACATAAACATGTACAATTTCCCACTGTTCGTAGTGCACTGCCTCCTGATCCACATTGGGATCCCCTTGCACTGCTCTCATCTTATTCTGAATCTTCAGAACTTGCTTCCCATCCTGCTATTCCTGCTTCTGCCTCTGCCTCTGATTTCATCTTGCTGGATCACGATTATTGACTTATGCACTTGCACCTATATGTATATCCTGTTTCCTTTGCATTAATTATCAATCATTCCTTGTTTTTTAGCTGTACGATTGACCATCTCTCCCATTATACCTTGTCTACCTCTACTTACATTTACTCTGCCTATGCAGCCCTCACCTACCTTTTGTCTGCAGTGTTTGTCTCGTAATAATCTTTGCTACCTTGCATGTTATTTAACGCTTCTTGTGGTTATTGTGCTGCTCTTGTTCTTCTTTGAACAAGGTCTTCTCTCTCTTTAGTTGTCTTTAGTTGTTCTGATATGGTGCCCGCCCAAATGGAACTTGAGGATGTCCCACAGCGGTAAGTCCCTATGTGTTCATTTAGGTTTAACCTTATGAAGATTATGTGTCTGTGCATGGCATTTGTATTTCTCTACTGGCTGTTAACTTTCATTCTATACTTTCTGCTAAAATATCATTTCTTTCCTACCCCCCACTGAATTCCTGTTTCCGCTATCATGACTGGCTCATCTAACGTACCCAATTTTCCTGATTCTCCGAATTCTTTTTCTGGTCTTGATCTACACTTTCTAGATTGGGATCCAGGTCCCGATGATAGTGAATCCTGGAATCCCTACCAGCGTTACTTAAATATTTGTGCGCCCTTGCTTGATGCTACTACCACGGGACCAGGAACATTTGTCATAGACTTTTTTGAGGCCTATGAATTGATTTTGGTCCGACTGGAACAGGGAAATTTTCCTTTATCACGCCCCTTTCCCAACAGTTCAGAATCTGTTAGGTTTTGGTTACTGTCTTTCAACATTTGGAGCCATGGGTGGCATCCTTGGATTTTCCTTAGGAAAAGGGGGACCCAATTAGTGGAAATATTTCAACTTATGTTTGTGAACTCTTCCTGGGGGGCTGTTCCATTACATTATTAATGTTTCATTCCAGATTGAGGCTCTCGCTCCTACAGGACCCACAGTTTATTCTTCGCACTCCAATATATGTTACCGAAATTCCCTTGCTGATCTACTGCTTGCTTGATTTGATTATTTTCCTTTTCTTCTAACTGTTATATGCTTGTAATAACCACCAATATGAATTGTGTGCCTACCAGGCCCAGTGCACCTGGTCATGATTGGGACCCTGGATTGGAAGATAATGAGACCTGGCATCCCTATGAAAGATTTCATAGACTGTTTGAACCCTTACTGCTCTTCTGGTACACAAGCTCTGGAATTATTACCTTAGATATGGTCTCTTTT
Source organism: Microcaecilia unicolor (assembly GCF_901765095.1). Taxonomy (NCBI): domain Eukaryota; kingdom Metazoa; phylum Chordata; class Amphibia; order Gymnophiona; family Siphonopidae; genus Microcaecilia; species Microcaecilia unicolor. Next base: position 91,950,710 of record NC_044033.1, on the reverse strand, counting down.
GGGGAGATGGGTCAACTTAAGATGGAAAAACTAGTACTCCCTATACCACGGCCCAGTAATGGAGAGCTGATACACTACTGGTTGCTTTCTTATAAGATTCGAGAAAGACAATGGGTACCTTGGTTTGTCTTTAGGCAGAGGCCAGATGAGGTTGCTGAAATATATGAGATAGTGATACATGTCTTACTCACCCCTATTGGGACACACACAGAAATGGGTGCTGTTCCATTATTGCTCTAATGCTTTATTGCAGGTTGATTTCATCTCTACAAGATTCCATTACCCTATGCTCACTACACTCTGCCTTATTGCTGAATGCAGACCGACAACCAACTAGAATCTGCACCTGAAGCACCTCCAGCTGATCTTTGTATTAGCTGTGTGTTGCTACTTCTTGCTGTCTACTTCATAATTTTCCTTGCTTTGTACCTTGCTAAGGTCCTTTTTCTCTGCTCATAACTTGTCTGGCCATCATGCTCCCTGTTCTGTTATTTGCTGGGATTTTCCTCCTGCATCTGTTTCCCCAGGTCTTAGCCGTTGGCTGTTCTCCAGAGAGTCTGACACACCTAGGTGTACGTCCTGACTCAACCACGTTTGGCCCCTATTCGGAGAGTTGTGACAGGGATCAATTCTATATCAATAGTTATTACCCGGTCAAGAAGACTATTCCCTTGTTCATTAGAAATGGAACAATTGATGTCCACCTAGTATTCTCAATGGAAAAGTGGGGTTCCCCAGGGGTCTGTGCTGGCACCATTGCTTTTTAATATATTTATAAATGATCTAGAGATGGGAATCACTAGTGAGGTAATTAAATCTGATGACAACACCAAGTTATTCAAAGTCGTTAAATCGCTAGAGGATTGTGAAAAATTACAAGAGGCCCTACGAGCCTGGGCATCCAAATAGCAGATGATGTTTAATGTGAGCAAATGAAAAACTGATGCACGTGGGAAAGAGGAACCTGAACTAAAGTTATGTAAGGTTCCAAATTAGGAGTCACCGACTAGAAAAGGGATATAGGTGTCATTGTTGATGATACGTTGAAACCCTCTGCTCAGTGTGCAGCGGCAGCTAAGAAAGCAAATAGAATGTTAGGTATTATTAGTAGAGGAGTGTGTTAGTCCACTCTTAAGGTTATCAATAGAAATCAAACAAAATAAAACAACAACATTTTACAGGACCAGGACACTGTACCAGTGATTTCACAGTGAGAATCCTCAAAGGTAACTTTAAAACCATACAAGAACGTAAGACCTTTGAAGTCAGAATGATTGAATATTTTAACACCCAACAGAAAGGACTTAACAAGGATCTGGGGTTCCTAGCCCATTATAAACCATAAAGATGTATGTCTCTGTTGATCACCCTCCCCTCACCTATCCACACCCACCCTGTTAGAATATCAATGATATACTTTGATGTCCCCATGCATACTTCCTACCCACCCCCCTCCTCCCACCCTGTCAGACTGTCATAGTAATGCTTGAATGTTTTCACTTATATACACTGTCAGCTAGCACATTAGCTTATTTCCGATCTGAGGAAGAAGGGCAACCTTCGAAAGCTAATCAAGAAATGTATTAAGTTATGTCCAATAAAAAAGGTATCTTCTTATTTTCTTTTCCATGTTTTATTTTGTTTGATTTCTATTGATAACCTTAAGAGTGGACTAACACGGCTACCACACTCCTCTACTTAAGATGGAAGATACCGCATACAGCCGCATGAAAAAGCAAATGAACAAACTTTTGGAAAAAGAAACAAAAGTGAACAGTCATCTTTACTTTCTGACAATCTGCAAGAAGAATGACATCATTCCCAAAGGACTGAGGATCAAAAATCCTTTGGCTACTACTTACAATTCTGACTATGCAGAGAAACTCTGCAAACGCACTAGTCAGAAACTGAGAAATGAACTTATACATCAACTCTACAAGAAAAAAAGAATAATACAAACCCAAAGGGATGTAACCATGAGGAACATGGAGGAATTACATCCACACCTTGTGAACCAACTTAAAGAGGACCTACATAACATCCAAGGAGAAAAACAATACATTGCTATCCGCAAAAAGGAAATAAAGCTATATTCTCTTCTTCAAAATCAAAGAGAGAGAAACTGCTTATCCTTGAATAGCTACAGCTCTGCAGAACCAACAGCTCCAGACACTTTGGAGACACTTTGATACACATCTGAGGCATGTGAAAATCAGAGCCCAAACAAACCAGGGAATACTGATCACACCTTTACAGATGCAAACCAAATGGGGATAATAAACCTCTCGAACCATCAATTATCACAACATGAGATCTCTGTGCTTTCCAAAGGGCTCTCATTCTGCCCATCGAATAACCTAGATGAAATCCAGCTATATTCAGACCTAGAAGAATTCTTCAGAAAAATGCGTCTTAAAGCACATTTCCACAATAGAGAGACATCAAATGATCCGAAATACAGTCTTAAACAGAAGAACATTTATTTCATCCCACAGGAGGGACAAAACTACAAACTGGATAATTACATAGAAAGTTTCAGACATAGGGTTAAATCACAACTCTCCAACAAACAAAAAAGAATTCTGTACAATCTTACCCCACCAGAAAGAGCGGCCATAAGAACCCTACAAACTAACAAACACATTATCATCAAACCCGCAGACAAAGGAGGCGCAGTGGTAATTATGGACATACAAAAATACATTGAAGAGGGGCACAGACAGCTCTCAGACAATAAATACTACAGGAAACTAACTGAGGACCCCACACAGGATTACACAAAACAGCTGAAAGACCTTATCAAAACATTTCCTACACAAGCGCAACCTCACCTGAAGAAACTCATACCAAATCAACCTTCCGTGGGCACATTTTACATGCTACCCAAGATCCACAAACTGGAAAACCCTGGCAGACCAATCATATCAGGTATTGGCACACTCAGGGAAGAAATATCTGGATTCATAGAGGGAATTCTGAAACCTCTCGTACACAAAACTAACAGCTTCATACAAGACACCACAGACTTTCTGAATAAATTGAAAAATATCAAGCAACTACCACCTAACACCCTTCTGGTCACGATGGATGTAGAATCACTATACAGCAACATTCCACATGCGGATGGCATAGCTGCATGTGGAAGACTCCTAAAAAAATCCACACTGGACCATCAATACTCACCAGAAACTATTACAAAATTAATCAAATTCATTTTAACTCACAACTACTTCCACTTTAACAATGATATCTATCTGCAAATAATGGGCACTGCGATGGGCACCAGGACAGCACCCCAATATGCCAACCTTTTTATGGCTGAGCTGGAAGAGACATTTCTGAATACACACCAGACCAAACCTCTAAAATACTACCGGTACATCGATGACATTTTTATGATTTGGACGGATGGTGAAGAAACTCTGAAACAATTTTATTCTGCATTCAATACATACCATCCTACAATCAGATTCAAAATTGACTACGCCCCAGAAAAAGTCAATTTTTTGGACACCACGGTCTCAATCAGTGATGGCTGTATACAAACATCTATATACAAGAAACCCACAGACAGATGTAGCTACCTCCACAACTCCAGCTTCCATCCTTCACATACAAAAAGATCCATCATTTACAGCCAAGCCACAAGATACCACCGTATCTGCTCTGACCCAGGGGACAGAGACAGACACCTTAAAACCCTGACTGAATCCTTCAAACAGAAGGGCTACAACCCCAAAATAATCTCCAAGAATATTGCCTCCTCCCTCAAAACACCCAGGGAGAATCTGCTACAGTACAAAAAGAAAAAATCCACAGACAGAATCCCGCTTGTAGTGACATACAATCCAGAGCTGGAAAAACTGAGGAAAATCATAAGAGATCTACAACCTATACTCCAGGAGGATGAATTACTGAAAGAGATATTCCCATCCCCACCAGTACTGGCCTTCCGACAGCCACCCAATTTAAAACACAAGCTAATCAGAAGTAAACTTCCTTCACAGACTGAAAAGGAACAGAAGGGCACACTTCCCTGTAATTTATCCAGTTGCAAACTATGCCAAAATATTTCACAGGACCCCAAAGTCATCCACAAAGGAAAGATATTCAACATAAAGGGATCTTTCACTTGCTCATCTTCCAATGTGGTATATATCATTCAGTGTAAAAAATGTAACGACGGATGCTATATTGGAGAAACAGGCCAGATGCTTAAGACAAGATTCAATTTACATAGACATCATATGAACAATACTGGTGCCAGCAGGGTTCCCACGCCTGTTGGTCAACATTTTACAGGACCAGGACACTGTACCAGTGATTTCACAGTGAGAATCCTCAAAGGTAACTTTAAAACCATACAAGAATGTAAGACCTTTGAAGTCAGAATGATTGAATATTTTAACACCCAACAGAAAGGACTTAACAAGGATCTGGGGTTCCTAGCCCATTATAAACCATAAAGCTGTATTTCTCTGTTGATCACCCTCCCCTCACCTATCCACACCTATCCTGTTAGAATATCAATGATATGCTTTGATGTCCCCATGCATACTTCCTACCCACCCCCCTCCTCCCACCCTGTCAGACTGTCATAGTAATGCTTGAATGTTTTCACTTATATACACTGTCAGCTAGCACATTTGCTTATTTCCGATCTGAGGAAGAAGGGCAACCTTCGAAAGCTAATCAAGAAATGTATTAAGTTATGTCCAATAAAAGAGGTATTATTAGGAAAGGAATGGAAAACAAAAATGAGAACATTAACGCCTTTGTATTGCTCCATGGTGCGACCGCACTTCGAATACTGTGTGCCATTCTGGTCACCGCATCTCAAAAAAAAGATATAATGGAATTTAAAAAGGTACAGAGAAGGGTGACAAAAATGATAAAGGGCATGGGATGACTTCCCTATGAGAAAAGGCTAAAGCGGCTAGGGCTCTTCAGCTTGGAGAAGAGACAGCTGAGGGGAGATATGATAGAGGTCTATAGAAGTGAATTACTTGTTTAGTCTTTCCAAAAATATTAAGACTAGGGGGAATGCAATTAAGTTATAAAGTAGTAAATTTAAAACGAATCAGAGAAAATATTTCTTCACTCAATGTGTAATTAAATGCTGGAATTTGTTGCCAGAGAATGTGGTAAAAGCATTTAGCTTGGCGGGGTTTAAAAAAAGTTTGGCTAGCTTTCTAAAAGACAAGCCCATAAGCCATTATTAAAATGACTTGGGGAAAATCCACTGCTTATTTCTAGGATAAGTAGCATAAAATATATTGTACTGTCATGGTATCTTGCTAAGTATTTGTGACCTGGATTGGCCAATGTTGGAAACAGGATTCTGAGCTTGATGGACCTTCAGTCTGTCCCAGTATGGCAATACCTATGTACTTACATAAAAAGGTCGAGTGCTCTGGCTGAACACTAGAGGGAAAATCTCTTCAACTTGAAACGGTAACATTTTTGTGAAGAAGTTTTTCCATTGTCTAAGAGTATCCTAGAGACTACTTCAGGAAGGAATAAGGAACATAAATCTATGTCATCAGGAACCAAGCCATTAAGGCTAGAGAGGAAGGGTATGAATAGAGGAGGGATTCCTCATTCAGTGTTATTAGGGTTGGAAAAGGATCTAACTTCAATGGTTCTCTGCACGATAACTCTTATGAGTAGTGGGGGAAAGGCGTACAAAAGGTCTGTTCCCCAGTGGAGTAAGAAAGCATCCGGGGCTCTTCGGTTGGGACCATATATCCTGGAACAAAAGTGGGAAAGTTTGTTGTTCTGAGGAGAAGCAAACAAGTCTATCGCTGAGGTCCCCCACTGCTGGAATATTTGATTAACTACAGAGATACTGAGTGACCATTCGTGAGGTTGCAAGACTATGCATTCTGCTTGCTGACTAGGTAAATGGCTCTTAGAGAGATGTTTTCAGAAGCTGGCAAAGTCCATATCTTTATGGCTTGCCGACAGAGGTGATATGAACCTGCTCCCCCTTGTTTGTTCAGCTAATACGTTGCAACATGGTTGTTTGTGCGAGCAAGTATTACCTGATCAAGAATGTGGTCTTTAAAAGTCTTGAGAGTGTTCCAGACTGCCCGCAATTCTAAGAGATTGATATGATGTTGCTTCCCCCATGGGGACGAAGAACCTTGTGTATGGAGACCTTTGAGATGAGCACCAAAACCTACCATGGAAGCATCTGTGGTGAGGACCTTGTGATGTGGAAGGGACTGAAATGGAAGACCCCAGGTGAGATTCTCGGACACCATCCACCACTGTAAAGAGTGACGTAATTGTGGAGCGACTTGAATTTGAGCCAACAGCAATCCTGTGGCTTGGGGCTGTTCATTGCGGAATCTGAAAGTGGGACATCTTCTAGACGCTCCTGGACAGCAGACTCGAGGTCAAAGACCCAGAGCTAAGAGCATTGCTACAGGTGGAAATGCGTGAAGAGACAACGGTCTGTCTTGTCAGATATATTCAACAGTCAAGAGGTTTCCTGTGCAGCTTATGGAATTCTTAAGCTTTCTAAGGGAGAAGGAATTCCACAAAGGACAGAGTACTCTGTATTAGAGATTTTAAGTGAATAACGTTGATAATCTAATAAGCGATTGGCCAGCACTGAAGTTTGAAAATTTTTCTTCCAAAAGAGCCTAATGCTCTAGCTTCTCCACAAGTGTGTTTTAAAGCAAATTCCTGAACCAGGAAATGATGAGGCAACTGTGTTTTCTCAAACCCAGTGGATTTCTATATCCTATACATGGTATCAATTTTCTCTGGGGCTACCTGAACTATCAGTGAAGCCTCAAAGTTTTTCAGTGGAGTATTTTTCATAGTTGTATGAAGAGGAACAGTGATTCCTTCTCTAGGAGAGTTATAATCTAGAACCCTCAGAGTTCTGAACAAGGTTCTTCTGTCTTAAATTTGAGATACGGCTTTAGCCATTTCACAAACTCAGAGAATGATATACTTTCTGGGGAAGACCTACATCTATCATGCAGCAGAGAAGGATCAGATGGAATGCCATACTCCTCAGCTGAGAGGTCTTGTGGGTCCTGATCTGTCTCCAAGGAGAGGTCTGAGTCTGACTCTTCAAAGGACTGTTCATGGGAAGTACATGCAAGAGTGTTGACTACAGCATCTGCTCTGCATTGAGGTGTGCCAGGGCAGATGAGTCTCCGAAGCTGGAGAAAGTTCCTCTACGATGTCGACACACGCGCTGATCGGGTTTGTGCTATCCCAGACAGTCGACACCAAGCCACTGTGTGGGATCTCTCCCGTGACTTGTCTCTCCAATGTATCAACGAGCTTGGCTGAGGCTAGCGCAAACACCCCGTAAAAGCATGAATAGACTGAGAATGCAGTAGCCATGAAAACTCCTCGAGCACAGCCCAGATTTCTTCATGTAGAGTAGGCATCAATACTGACTGAGAAAGCGGTGTGGATGCAACCTAATAGCCTGTGCAGGCATAGGAGATCTCAAAGACCTCGAAGGCTCTCTATGAGAAATTAGTTGGAGAGGAAAGTGGTCACTGTGGCATGGACACTTCTCGTGCATTGAGAACGTTAATACAGGGGAATTGTTGGCAGAGTGCCTAGAGGGAGAATGATGGCGATGCTTCTTAGGTTTTTGGTTTGTTTTCTTTTTGGGGGTTTTTTTTTTTTCACTTTGCAGGTCCCTTACTGAGTCCAACACTGGACCTCTCGATGTTGCCTTGATGCACCTGATGTTGATGTTGATGCAGGTTCCACTTTGAGTGCCGAACCCCCTGCCATGCTCGATGTGTATGCCAATGTCGATGTAGAACCAAAATGTTTTTCATGCTCAACTCCGGGCTTTAAGGGTCCTCGCTTGCATGCACAGGCAGAAGCTACACTGTATATCCCGGTGTTCTGGACCCAAGCACTGAACAGAACACAGCCGAAACAAGGTCTAAAGGTTCTATGGCTGGAGAGCTCAAGTAGTCGCATAGCCAAAAAGGGTCAATGGTTCCTGGGCAAAAGATGACCTCAGAGGCCGTAAAGGCCAAAAACTGAAAAGTGAAAAATAATTGAAAAAAATACAACTAAACTTTGAAAAAAGAAGAAAATGAAAAAAAAATATCCCGAAAAGGGGAAGGCACCAGAAAGGCAAAGTTTGACACACAGAGATTAAAAAAACAACTCTGCTCTGTGGAAAATGATAAGACTGCTAGTCCCATGCTCCTGTGTTGGGTGGAAAGGCACCCACACATCCGCGGTGCAGGCACTGCCTCAAAGATTTAAAGTGACAGTGCACTTGGCAGTATCTGCACTCAGTCATGTCACCCATAAGTGAGAATATTATGCCTGCTTGTCCTCGAACAACACTAAGAACTAATAGGATAACAAAGTGAAATTAAAGATAAAAATGACAAAAGGAGAGAAAAATACTTGCATGGGAAGGCACTGCAAAAGCAGAGAAAAAAGCACTAAGGAGAGACCAAGTAAATGCATCATCCCTGCTCCACAGAACAACTGAGGGACCTGTGCTCACAATATTTTATGAAAAGGACACCCAAGAAAAAGAGCAAACAATTTTCAGACCCAAATAAGTAGCACAATACAGCAAAACATCTCTCAGACTCTCAGCCTATAAAAATCAACATGCACCAAGCCACAACTGAAGAGCACTTTTCCACAACTCAGTCTTTTTTTTGTCAGTTTTGAGTTATGTAATTACTTTCATTCATCAAGGCAAGTTTCATTTACTGTAGTTTATTCCTGTGCCAAAACTTACTAAGTCCATGGAATTATAATGACCCCGTGTTGAATATTCAATGCAAAACTCACAGAGTACAAAAACTGTTACCTATTTTTCTCAAAACTGTTGCTGATGGACTCAGTGAGTTCTGGAAAAATGCTTTTCAATTAGGTACCTGCCTTTATATTTTTGTCTCAAATTTAAAATCTTAAGGATAATATTCAGCTGGCAGCAGTCAGATTTATTTTGGCTGCCACCATCATTATTATGCCGGAATTTCAATGTCAGGTCTTGTCCAGGCACTGGCATTTAATATCTGGGTTTATACAACTGGCTCTCTCTTATCCAGTTAAGTACAATATTCAGCACTTAACCGCCTATACGAAACCAGATAAAGATAGGACTCTGCCTCCAGACTGCTCACAAAATAGTTTTCAGTTTAGTGGTTAGTGCAGACATTCAGCAGCACTAACCAGTTAAATGCCACTGAATAATAGTGGATAGCCCAATACAAGCGATTGAGTATCAACCCCTTAACCCTTACAGATGCTTCTTTAGCTTTTTATTTTAACTTTTACTTTACAGAAAACTTTATAAAATTACAGAAATTAGGACAATTGTACAATAAGAAATAAACTACACTTTGTTATGGAAAACATTCCTCTTATATATATATATATATATATATATATATATGTGTGTGTGTATATATATATATAAAGATCTTTATTATATTGTAAAATCAATTCCTATATACAGGGAGACTAAATGAACAAGGAAGACTCAGTCCACAGTCTGGTCATAATGATTAAAATGAAACCTTAAATAGCCAAGAATACTGTTATCACAAGATCGCCAGGTGCTATAGCTCTGGTTAACAAGTAACAGAAAAAAGAAAAACATAATGAGTAATGATTTCCTTTTTCCTGCCTTTTCATCTGCCATTTTAGATAAGGCCCATACTTCTCAGTTAATTAAAACATTCCTAACTCCTGAGGTAATTCTGGCCTACTTTTTACTAACAAGCTTAGTTAATTAGAAGCATGACATATATATGACCTTTCTTCTGAGTGATTATTATTCTACAGTAAGGTCTGACACATTTCTATTTTCTACAGCATGTAACTGTATAACAAAGTAAAGGAAAATCAATATATATACATATAGAATGATCTTGATTTCCATCACACACTTCAAGGAAAAAAAAAAAACTAAACCTGTCAGCAAATCATAAAGAACGATCATCCCTCTGTTAAGCCCACAATTAAGGGGAAATCAAGAATTTCCAAAAGGGAAAAATAAAACTGGATAAGATTGCAAACTGGTTCTTCGGTTATGAATTAAAGATAAATACTTCCAATAATGATGCCATCATTTTTCATACACAAGGCACGTCACTTTGCATCCTCCAACCATTTAAAAGTCTCTAAAAATAATGGGAGTCATGTCAGACAAACAGCTCATCTTTTGCCAGCACTGTTCCTGTTGAAAAGTCTTCCCTTGTACTTAAGATCCAAAACCTCACTCTGTAATTCAAATCTTTACTTAAAGCATTTAATTTTTCATTAGTCTTCCCTAACCCTTCTTGATCCAACTTTTGTCTCACTACTCTGCTCTGGAGACAGAGTTATTTTTGTGGTACATAGTAATGACATGCAAACCATGCCAATGCATGAAATGCAGCTCATTACTATGTAAATATTATAACACGGCTAGAAGTGCACAACAGATGCACACTGCAAGCTGCATTATAGCTCCACATCACTACCTCCCCCAAATGGAAGCCCCCCCCCACCCACATCACTGCTTCCCCCAAATGGAAGCCCCCCCACCACCACCCACATTACTGCCTCCCTCAAATGGAAGCCCCTCCACATACCCTGAAGGCTTCTTTCCCTTATATGGAAACGCGACCCCTAGTGATAGTACTGTGAGACTACCACTCAAGGTCACCAGTGAAATTTTGGATCCCAGAGGCAGCAAAGGCAGGAGTGACTGGGGATTGTTCCTGCCCAGAACCCACTAGATAGCAGAAAAAGGTACAAGTAGGCCTAGGAAGGGTGGGGCCTACCCATAAGAAGGGTCTTACAGGTGGGGGGCTGGGTCCAGGATGGGGGGGGGGGAGCTTATCTTGGCTTGGTCCATCACTTCTTAGTGGGACTCACCTCCAGGAATGGCCCTCTTCAGAGTGGAAGGCCACTTCAGGAAGAGCACCAATTGCTGAGGAAGAGATCTTTGGAAAGGGAGTGTATGACTGGGTATTAGCACTTGAGAAGCATCTGGCAATCACTATCATGGTCCCCTTAAGATGTGACCCAAGAGAACTGTACCCCAGCTTGATAGCCTGTTGCTCAAAGATCAGTAGACTAACACTGCTTGCAAGGTGGCTCACAAACAGTTTTATTCATTTACCACAGGAATCAGAAACCGGCAGTAGCTCCTGTGCTAAATCAAGGTGTAGTAAAAACACTTACAGGGGCTCCTCCCCTGTTCCATTTCCGTCAACTTCCTCACTTCTTTTCTTAGGATTATTTAGATTGTGAGCCCACTAGGGACAGAGAAAGTACCTGCATATAATAAATGTAAACCGCTTTGGTTCTACCACAGAACAGAGGTATATCAAATCCATGACCCTTTACACTTTAAAGAGAAGATACAAATCTTTTTGAAATGGAGGAACTGCCTCCAATGGAAATTTCAGACTTCCAACAAATATCTTTTAAGAAGTTCACATGGAACAGCAGAATAAACTTGTGGAAAATCAACACTCAAAAGTTATGGTACAATCTATTATCCATAAATTCCATCTTATGATGTAGCAAATCACTGTCTTGAACCACCTTAGACTGGATAGATTGAGATCAGATTGCTGCTGCAACCTCCTCTCCTGATCTCAATGTTCTTTCACTGTCCCCTCCAAGTCTTGGACCATCTGGATAGTTGCAGCCTCCTAGATCTCCAGAGCAGACAACTTGAGTTTCCTCCAAATGTGCTATTGCTTGCCAAATCAAGTTTAAAGTAAAGAAATTTGGCTTTTTCAATTTCTCCTGCTGCCCAGCCAACATTGTTACAAGTAATTACATTCATTGCGGAACTGAGCTGATCATTTAGTAATTTCATACCCTGCATTCCTGCTCCAACAGCAGCATCCATGCTGGTAGGGTCCTCCCACATACGCTTCACCATGACTGCTTCTCCAAAATTACCCTGAACATCCAAGGTACTTACTCCATAATCAGGTAATGGCAAATCCCAAAGTTCTGACAAAGGCTAACCCCAAAGAACCATCTTCAATTGGAGAGCTTGCAGTGGGAGCCACAGGAGATATCTGAGTCACAGGGCTGAGTGATGTTTCTGCCTCAGGGCGGAATGCACTCCCCACCACCACCATCATCACTCCGCCAGCGAGAATGCTCATGGGGGTGACTGCCATCAAGTTTTCTCCAACTCAGGCAGTATCAAAGGGGCAAGAACGCAATTCACACTTCCTCTTGCCCATCAGATCAAGAAAGCTATAAATACGTTATAGTTATAGCTTATTTAGACTTACTAGACCGCTTTAGCTGCCAAAGCAAAGCAGTTTACAAAACTACAATCTTGAGAAATCAAGAAAGGAATGCCAATTTCAATAGTAAAGATAACCATTCATACAAAGAAGAGCAGGGGAATAGGACAAGCAGAGGTGAATAGAGTGACTGAATCTCATGCTGGAAATCCTGTCAGCCCGGGTTCTCGAAAGCCTGCTTGAAGAGAAAGGCTTTCACATTTGCTTTAAAGGATTTCTGAGATAATTCACTATGTAGTGAAAGTGGGATAGAATTCCAAATAAAAGGGGAAAGGAAGAAAAAAGCACGTCTGTTAGATTCGCAATGAGCAGATTTAGGATTAGGAAGGACAAAGTGGTGGTCATTAATGGAGTGAAGGGTAATTTGGAAGACCTACTCTGAGTGCCTTAAATGTTAGAAGAGCTATCTTGTAAGTAATGTGCTTTTCAACGTGTAACCAGTGATAGAGTTTTAGTAATGGAGTGGTATGGTCTGAATGGTGGGCAAGGCACAGTAGTTTTATGGCGATGTTCTGAAATGATCGCAGCTTTTTCTTAGAGAAGAATGAGGGAGGCCTGCATAGACAACATTACAATAATCAAGGTGAGAAGTAAAAAGGGAGAGAATAAGAGCATGAAAATAGTCATGATCATGATTAAACAGGTGGTGTACAGTACTATATTTAGTGCTGTATTACAAAATGCCAGTTCATACCTCAGACACTGCCGCCATCTCGGGTCCCCCTTTAGCTTTTTTACTTTTTAAAACAAACCTGTTCATTATTTTATCAAAGCGGATACAGACTTTCTTAGTATCTTCATTCCAGTTAGTAACACAAATTTAATTGTGTTATAATTATTGACACCTTGCTATCCTGCAGGTCCTCTGAGAAAATTATTTACCATATTTTGATTTGTATGTTAACAGTAGAAAACAGACTCATTCTAGTTCTCACATTCAACTTACTGAAATGATCTGGTGATCCCAGTGTTGAAAAAACGCATGTCAAAAACTGAAGACGCACCTGAACTTCAGCACTATGGCTGTATCTGAATATCAAATAAGAAAAGCATTTCTAAATATATGTAAAAATTTGACTCAATGACAAAAATTAAAAAAAAATTAAATTATAATATGAACATTTGCATAATTTTAAACTGCTTAATGGGTTATTCTGCTCTACAAGACAAACAATCCCCCAAAGCTATGGCCTTTAATATTTGAAGATTATTTATTCTTTTAAAAACCAATACTAAAGCAAGCTTTATCAATTTTCCCACAAGCTGTTATAGTTTTATTTATTATTTTCCTCTAAGTGGCTACCTTAAATCTGATTGCATTTTGATCACTATTGCCATCTGACCATCACCCTCTGCACCAGGATCCTACATTTCAGTCTACCCATCCATACAATCCCCTATCCCTTCCTCTCCCCTAGAGATCCTACATGCTTGTTCTGCACTTTCTTAAACTCAAGATACTTAGTCTGCACCACCTCCACCAGGAGGCTGTTCCCCACATCCACTACCCTTTCCATAAAGAAGTATTTCCTTAGGTTACTCCTGAGTCTATCCTCTTTCACCTTCATTCTATTCCCCTCATAAAGCACTCCCCCCACCACTGGTTCTTCTACAGCCAATTACTCCATGAAGCAAAAGGTATCCAGAAATATACCATGATATATCCTAACATATTCCAACATTCAATATTAAGGTAACTGAAATATCCCATTATTGTTGTGTTGTGTTCCTATGTTTAGCAGTCCACAATCTGTTTTATCATTCTAGTTAAGTGGATGGTAATAAACTCCCACTGCTGTACATTTCCCTCTCCAATTGGTTTTCAGGATCGACACAATGAATATGTATGCAATAGATTTATATGCATTAAAGACCCAGTATATGCATATCTCTCATATGAATATTAATTACAGATAACCTCAAAATAAGCCCATTTAGGTGTGCTTCCTGGACAGGGTTAGTAAACACTGTACTTCAATACAGCTCACCTTGAGCTACTAGTGACAAAGGTGTGAGCAAATCCAAAGTGGGTAATTTTTCAACAGCTCCCACAAGGGCTGCACTAATCTTACTCCCCATACATTGAGAAATGTTAGTGAAGAAAAATCGGGAGGAAACCAACATGATAAAGGGTACTGTGGTGAACATGCAAAATGCATGCAAAAGGCCAAATTTTAATTTGCTCCTGATGTAAATAACCATGCTAAATTAGTATTTTTTATATTTCTTTTTGCACTTAATCTTTACTCCAGCTCAGAACTCGAATAAAGGTTCCAGCTCAAAAGCAAATGAGTCCATCGGAATGAACTGCAGCACTTCACCTCAGATGATTTTCTGGCAGACTTCCCTAGGACCTGTGGGGCAAAGAACCCAGCCCCACCCAGTAAAACATGTCTCTGGTTGCTCATTAGGCCTCTGCAACCACTACCTCACATCCTGTGAGCATCTCCTTAGTAGCATCTCTTCTTTGTGATCAGGGAATACCTGTAACCTGCCCTTTTTCCCTTGTTGGAATAGATTAAACTGCATTGGTCTACAAGAAGAAAGCAGGCCCCTGGTAAGAATATCCCACTACTAAAAATTTGACTCTCACTGAACTTCGAATAGGCAAGGTCTGTATTTGTATTTATTGATCTTTAGAACCAAATGGATGCAAGTTAGAAAGGGCCAACAATTTACATAAAACCTTTGCCTTCCTCTCACTGGAAAGCTGTCCAGCACGGATTTCAAGGATTCAGGATTCATATGAAATAAAAAAATTAAAAAAAAAGGTTTGCCATCATTACAGCACAGAGGGTTAACTGATGAATTAAGACATGCCATACTGAGCCAGACCAAAGGTCCATCAAGCCCGATATCTGTTTGCAATGGTGGCCATGCCTGGGATGAAATGGGGACCTTCATAGAAAGTAAAATGTACAATTTCGTGATTTTCTTCCTACTGATTGAGAAGATCATTTCACGGTCTCCACTGTAAATGCGCTTTTATTGTGCCTTTTCCAAAAACACGATTTGTCCGCTCTTACCTCTAAATGGTGTGAGGAACTACATCACTCCAGGATTTCTCTTAATCTTCATTTCTTATTTATTTATTTGGATTTTGCTCACACCTGTTCAGTAATGGCTCAAGGTGAGTTACATTCAGGTACACTGGGTACTTCCCTGTCCCTGGAGGGCTCACAATCTAAGTTGGTACCTGAGGCAACTGAGGGTTAAATGACTTGCCCAAGATCACAAGCAGAAGCAGTGGGATTTTGAACCGGACACCTCTGGATGTCAAGACCGGTGCTCTAACCACTGGCCACTCCTCCACTCCACTTAATTAATCAAATTCAGAGTCTTATAGTCAATGCAGATTATAGGGAATGCCAGTTCGTGTTTTGCACAGAGCCTATTTGACTTGCAAGCAACTTTTTAAAATGGGGAGTGTAGATTCACCTATTTGCCCAAAATGTAAATTAAACGTCATTTCCTTTTAGCATGCATTCTGGTCATGCTCACGAATACAACTTTTTTGTAAGTCTTTGATTTTCTTACTTAGGTCGGCTCCTTCATTCTCCTATTCTGCTTTCTCCTATGGGCTTCCTATTAGATTACTTTGAGGAGGCCAACAGTTTCTACGTAAAGCGGGGATGGTAGGTAAAAAAAAATTATTTTAGGAGTATGGACTGTGGATGTTAAACCCTCTTATTGGACTTGGCACAAACTTCATTCTTTGATGTTAATGGAAAAAAACAGTGTTTCACGTGTCCTTTAAACACGAAAAGGAATTTTTATCAATCTGGGATGCATACATTCAATCACTGTCCCCTCGAACTCATAGTAAAGTGCTGAACTCATTGTGACTGTCTGCTGGCATCTCAGTGCAACCCTTCTCTTTTTTATTTTTTTCTCTCTTCTGAATACCTTTGGTCTGCTCATTTTCAGTGGGTCAGAAGAATCCAGGCCCTCTGATTTTTATTTTATCAATTCTTATATAGGGTACGGGGTTGGAACTTAGCTTAGAAATTTTGATGACTCTTACTGTTACTGCTTGATTTGTTCTTGATTTAAACACAGAAAGTAAAATCTAGAGCAAAAGAAAAACTAATCTTCAGATAACTTGATTCTACAGCATAAGCAGGAAAGAGCACCCTAGCATGCTCTCTGTATCACCTCAATGGATATCATTTCATCCACACAACTGTGGTTTGTACTTACAATGAATGTTTATGTTGTCCTTCTCTGACAGCCTGGACGTAATACACCACGTTATTAAAGAAAAGCCTCATCATATTTAGTTCTTTTTCTGCCCACCTGAAAAAAAAATATTACTAGAATTATGCTATGAAAAATTCATAAACAGAATGCAGGAAGCCTTTATGCTAACTTACATTGTTATCCAATGTGTGTCATAACTGCTTCCAAACTGCTGAAAAGTGCCAAATAATTTAGGAAGCAGACGAAGCGATACTACTACTGACCTAAAATGAGAAAAAATAGGCATTACTTCTAAATCAAAGTTTTCAGAACTCATAAGCATGAGCATACTGCCTGATAAAATCTGCTATTGCAATTCACCTGAAATAATGAATACTTTGAATACTTCAAAAATTTCCATGTTATTTAAAGTACTGTTATATATGACTCCTATTTGCTACTGAAAATAAATTTTAAATTTTTAGGCAGTGGCATAGCTGGGGGAGGAGGGGAGCTCCAGGGGAGCAGCCGCTCCCCCAAACGGACTTCCAATGGTGCCACCGCCTATTTCTTACACGATCCGTCACGTTTAAAACATGCACCAGCACCACTGGAAGTCTAGTTTCTACTCCCTCGGCACCTTCAACCTGGCTACACTTCTGTTGTTAGGATCGGTTTTAAAATGCACAGCAATATTTTATGAAAAGGACTCCCAAGAAAAAAAGCAAACAATTTTCAGACCCAAATAAGTTGTCAGTCTCCAGAGCTGTCTATCCCTTGGCTGTGACTCCAGGAACACAGATGGTGAGAGGTAGGAGGCACATAGGCCTTGAAGGATTTCTATAGAGGATTTATGGGAAATGATGACCATTATAAAAGGATACTGGTCACTTTGTTTCCCAACATGAAACAGAAGTTATATTTATCTCTGATGATAATGCTAGTGGTGACTGTAATGCTAGATTGGATATCAATTACACTTTTCATGATTTGTAGGCAATAATACCATGCTGATAAAATATACCTCTTTTAACTTTGAAAAATGTTTTCTGGGCATAATATCTGTTCCTGTAAGATCGTGCAGCCATATCACCCTGTATACATACTTCTGCTGAAAATATTCAGCATATTTGTAGGCGAAGATGGTAATTCTATAGCAGGATGCACATTATAGCTGTTGGTTACGGCATCAATTTTAAGCCTATTCTATAAAGAATAGTAGGTGCCTATTTTCTTTATAGAATACTACTGGTAATGGCCAAAGATATGCTTACACTAAGGCACAACCACTAAGAACAGTTTTATAGCTGGTGCTAATATCTGTGCCTGTAAATATATTTTAGGATATGACAAGAACAATTCATTTTTTTATAACCCCAATTAATTGATATGCTCTTAAACGCCCCTTTTAAGTACAAATACCAGCTTGTACAATGTGTTATTTCCATATAATTTTATCAACAGGGGGGCTAAGGGGGTAGATGGAAAGGAATTTGGTTGGGGGTGGGGGGAGGGGGGGTTTGAGAGGGGTGGGGGGAGGGGGGTTAAAGGGTCACCTGTTGGTGGTTGGGTTTGAGCGGGTATTAGTTTGATATTAAGAATATGTTTGTTGGTCATGATTAGAGTAAAGATACATTGTTAACCACAAAAGCAGAAAACTTTGATGACTGTTTTGATATTTGGTTATCGTACCTTTGTATCGCTGGTTTTGACACAAATCTGTATGTGTGAATTTACGATCGGTATATTGCTGTCATCAATAAAAATGTTTTATGTAAAAACGCAACTTTAATTAAAGTACATTAGTAAGCACAACAGACAGTGCTTTATGAGTCAGGTCCTTTATTGTACACCGATAGTCAATATAAATCTAAGACAATAGGCTAAAGCAAAGATACTTACCTGTAGCAGTTATTCTCTGAGGACAGTGGGTGACACCAATCCACATGGCCCGGTCCAGTATTTACTGAGCTAAATAAGAGCTTTTGTGGAGTGCAAACCACGCTCCATCGCGCATGCGCAAGTGCCTTCCTACCCGTCGTGCAAACACGGTCTCCTCGGTTTAAGAGTAAAGCAAAAAATAAAATAAAAGTAACAAAGGCAACAACTCCAAGGGAAGGTGGGAGAGACTGTGAGAACATAAAGCCTGCTATCCTTGGAGAACACCTGCTACAGGTAAATATCTTCGTTTTCTCAGAGGACAAGCAGACTTCTATATTCTCACGTGGGGAATCCCTAGCATCCAGGCTCACCCAAAACAAACATCGGATAATTGGGCCTCGCAACGGTGAGGACATACCACAGATTAACCTGAAACTATATAATCTGAATGAGAGTGCAGCCTGGAACACTGTCTGCCCGAACCGACTGTTGCATCAGGTATCCTGTTCAAGGTAGTATGATGTGAACGTGTGGACTGAAGACCACGTCGTCGCCTTGCATATCTCTTTAATGGAGGCTGACCTCAAGTGGGCTACTGACACGGCCACAGCTCTAACATTATGAACTGTGACATGACTCTCCAAGGCCAGCCCAACCGGGCATAAGTGAAGAAAATGCAATCTGTCAGCCAAATTGAAATGGTGTGTTTCCCAATGGTGACCCTCCTCCTGTTGGAAGAAAAAGAAAAAAAACCTGGGCAGACTGTCTGTGGGGCCTGATCCGCAACATGTGGTAGGCCAATGCTGTCTTGCAATCCAAGGTCTACAAGCTGCTTTCAAAAGGATGGGCATGAGCTCAGGGAAAGAATGTTGACAAGACAATCGACTGGTTCAGATGGAACTGACACCACTTTCAGCAGGAACTTAAGGTGTGTGCGGAGGACTACTCTGTTGTGATGAAACTTAGTATAAGGAGCATTCACCAATGTCCTTCAAGTACATCGGATGGCAGGAATTCAGTGGCTCGAAAGAAGCTTTCATCACCTGGGTGAGAACGACATTGAGATCCCATGACACGGGTGGAGGTTTGACTGTGGGCTTTGACAAAAACAAATCTCTCATGAAGCAAACAAATAGAGGCTGTCGAGAGATGGGCTTACCCTCTACACGTTGATGATAAGCATTAATTGCACTAAGGTGAACCTATACAGAGTTGGTCTTGTGACCAGACTCAGAGAGGTGTAGAAGGTATTCAAGCAGGGTCTCTGTAGGGCAAGCAAGGATATAGGGCCTTGCTCTCACACCAGATGGCAAACTCCTCCATTTGAAAGAATAGCACCGAAAGACCCAAGGAAGCGAATTCTAGGCTGTCAACATCCAAGTTGTGAGAGCCAAAGACTGGAGGTTGGGATATAGAACTGACCTCTCGTTCTGAGTGATGAGGGTCAGAAAACAATCTGATTTCCACGGTTCTTCGGAGGATAATGCCAGAAGAAGAGGGAACCAAATCTGCTGCGGCCAGTATGGGACAATTAAAATCATGGTTCCGTTGACTTGCTTGAATTTCAACAAAGTTTCCCCCACTAGAGGTATGGAAGAATACGTTTACAGAAGACCTGTCCCCAAATTGAGGAGAAAGGCATCTGACGCTAGTCTGTCATGGGCCTGAAGTCTGGAACAGAACTGAGGGACCTTATGGTTGATCTAAGTGGCAAAAAGATTCCCCGAGGGGATGCCCCACGCGCGAAAGATCTTGCAGGCTATGCCCATATTGAGAAACCACTCGTGAGTTTGCATTATCTTGCTCAGTCTGTCAGCCAGGGTTTTGTTTTTGCCCGCCAGATAAGCGGCTCGAAGGAACATGCCACGTTGGTGAGCCCAATGCCACATCCAGATGGACTCCTGACACAGAGGGCGTGATCTGGTGCCCCTCTGCTTCTTGGTGTAATACATTGCAACCTGGTTGTCTGTTTGAATGAAAACAGTCTTGTGAGATAGCCGATTTCTGAATGCCATTAGAGCGTTCCAGATAGCCAGGAGCTCCAGGAGATTAATCTGAAGATTCATTTCCTGGGAGGATCAAGATCCTTGAATGTGAAGCTCATCTACATGAGCTCCCCGTTCCAGGAGAGATGCATCCATCGTAAGCACTTTTTCTGTCTGAGGAATTTGGAATGGAAGTCCCAGAGCCAGATTGGATTCAATAGTCCACCACTGAAGGGAGCGTACAAGCTCTGGGGACACTCCGAAGACATCTTCTAGACTCCCCGTAGCTTGATACCACTGAGAAGCTAGGGTCCATTGAGCTGATCTCATTTGAAGTCGTATCATGGGTGTAAAGTACACTGTGGAAGCCATGTGGCCCAACAATCTGAACATCTACCGAGCTGTGACCTGCTGAGAGGCTCGAACCTTGGATGCGAGTGTAACTTGATTGTCCACTCTCATGTCCAGGAGGTAGGCTCAAACCATCTTGAGTACTGAGCTGGGCTTCAATGAACTCCAATCGATAGGGTGAAGATGGGACTTGGGGTAGTTTAAAACAAACCCTAGTAGCACGAGCACTCAAATAGTCATCCGCATGGACTCCTGAGCTATATCCGGAGAGGTGCCATTCACCAACCAATCATCGAGATAAGGGAACACATGCACTCCCAGTCTGCATAGCGATGCTGCAATTACCACTAGACATTTGGTGAAAACCCTGGAAGCTGAAACGAGGCCAAAAGGCAACATGTGGTACTGAAAGTGATGTGTTCCCAGCCAAAATCGAAGATTCTTCCTGTGAGCTGGAAGTATCAGGGTGTGAGTATATGCATCCTTTAAGTCCAGAGAGCACAGCCAATCATTTTTCTGAATCATTGGGAGAAGGGTGCCCAGGGAAAGCATCCTGAACTTTTCTCAGACTAGGAATTTGTTCAGGACCCTTAAGTCTAGGATGGGACGCATCCCTGTTTCCTTCTGCACAAGGAAGTACCTGGAATAGAATCCCTGCACTTCTTCCACTGGCGGAATGGTTTTGACCACATGGGTCTTCAGAAGGGTGGCAACTTCCTCTGCAAGTACCTGCCTGTGCTGAGAGCTGAATGAATGAGCTCTTGGTAGGCAATTTGGAGGTTTGAGATGCCAATTGAGGGCGTATCCGAGACAGACTATTTGAACAACCCACCGGTCAGAGGTTATAAAAGGCCACCCTTGGTGAAAAAGTTTTAACCCCCCCCCCCCCCCACCACCACCAAGTCGGGATGGAAACTTTTACTGTGGCTATGCTCTGCTGGAGCCAGTCAAAAGCTCATCATCTCTTGCTTTGCCTGGGGAGCAGCAGGGGCCATAGGCGAATGCTGTTGAAGGGAACGAGCACACTGAGGTTGAGCCTCAAAAGGCTGGCGAGCAAAAGAATTGTACCTACACCTAGAATAGTAGTAAGAACTCCTCCTTGGTTTGCCACAAATCCTCCTATCTGAGGAGCTTGATGCAGAAGGGCCCAGCAGGAGAAAGAAGAGATGGTATCAATGTGTTTTTTGATTTGGTCAGTGACTTCCTCAATCTTCTTTCCAAAAAGGTTATCTCCCTGGCAAGTGGCATCCACCAACCTCTACTGAACAGAAGGTTCCAAGTCACAAACACGCAGCCATGAGAGTCTGAACATTGCTATACTTTGAGCAGAGATCCTGGATGCCACATCAAAAGTGTCATCAGTGCTACTAGACAAGAACTTTAGACACATCTTCTACTGCTTGACCAACTGGCAAAAAGGCTTGACCTGGCCCGGAGGAAGGGTCTCAACCAGGTCTGACAACTGACGCACAGAGTTTCGCAAGTAGAAGCTCATGAAGAGCTGATAAGACTGTATACAGGAAATGAGCACTGAAGCCTTGTACATCTTCCTCCCAAACGAATCCAGAGTTCCAGTTTCTCTACCTGGGGGCACCAAGGCATAGTCCCTGAACTCCTGGCTCCTTTGAGAGTGGATTTCACCACTATGGAATTGTGAGGCAACTGACACCTACCAAAACCAGGCACATTGTGGAGCCGACACTGGGTGTCAATCTTCTTGGGCATGACAAGGACCAAGAGAGGGGACTCCCAGTTCCTAACGAGGACTTTCCTGAGTACCTCATGGAAAGGCACAGTCACAGCCTTCTTAGGAGATGTGTAGTCCAGGACCTCGAGCATCCTGGCCCTGGGTTCATCCTCCACTTCCAAAGGAAATGGAATGGCATCAGCCATTTCCTTTACAAAAGATGGAAATGAAATGCTCTCTAGAAGAGACTTTCTCCTTTCAGGTGGAAGACAGGGCTCAGAGGGGATCCCACAAGACTCGTCTGAGGAAAAGTACCTGAGATCCTCCTCTAAATCCCATAAGCTCTCCTCTTCAGATAGTATGATTGTTGAGACCGAACCTGCCTTGGTGCCGAGGAACCATACCCTCAAGAGTGGCGTCGAGAAGCTGACTCCTGTCTCGATTCTGGCAAAGCTTCCTCCACCGACATCGAGGGAGTGCCGGCCCAGGTGGCAGTCGAAACCAGTGCCACAGCGGTGCCAGCATCAGATGTTGCAACCCAGGCTGAGGGCCAAGCAGGATAGGTGCAAGCACCCCCAATGATGATGCATACCGTTGCAGGCAGCCATCCAGCAGCTCAGTGAGCAAGGCCCGGATGCGCTCATCGAGGGCCAACACTGGGAAAAGCTGGGGAGCCGGCTCAGGCACAGATTGCAGAACCACTGGGGTCGACGCAGGAGCTGGATCTCAGCTGCTAAGAGACACGCACATTTGGCACCTCTTGTACGGAGGGGGTGCAGTCCTCCTGGCACTGACGCTTCTCGGGTGTCGAGTCCTTCAATGCCCGCAGCTCCTGGCACCATGTATCAAGGGTGACCAATGATGATGCTTCTTAGCCTTCGCTTTCAGCTTGTCACCAAGGCTCCTCAGTGCCGAGGACGACATCGAATCCTCACACCACCTCGGGGTCAGGTCAGACAATGGACGTTCCCAGGGGTCCTGCATAGCATGAGGCCTCAAGGCAGGTGGAGATCCACTTGATGCTTCACTGCTCCCAGTGTCTATGGATCTAGTAGCAGCCATGCTTACTGATGCGCCTGATGCCGGTGCAATGCTTGATGTCAATGCTAACACCTCGATGCCGATGTCGAGAAACTGGACTTGGCTCCAAAAATACTCTCTCTTTGCACCTCTCGGGAAAGCTGGGTCCTCTTCTTCATGCGAACACAGAGAACACAGCTAGCAGGGCTATGGTCGTGGAAGAAAAAACTTTGTTGGCTAACTTAAACATGATGGTGCATGAAAAAGTAGCAAGGCACAGCAAAAAGGAAAGGGAAAGTCCCGTCCAAAGTCAGGGACTAAAAGCAGACTGATGATGACGGAAAAATAATAAAGCTTAAAACCGGGCAAAACAACTCTAAAGAAAATAAAGGGAAAATAAGTTCCAACAAGAGGAGCTAAATTGTTAAGACGAAAAAAATAGCCAGAAGGCACAAAAAAAAGAATAGCTCTCTAGACTGAATGAATGAGGAGAGGGCAAGGAAAACACCTTCTCCCCACGCAGAAAAAGAAGAACTGAGGAGACAGTGTTTACGCAACGGGTAGGAAGGTACTCGTGCATGAAAGGTGGAGAGTGGCTCGCGCTCAACTAAAGCTCTCATTTAGCTTGGTAAATACCAGACCAGGTGACGTGGATCGGCGTCACCCAATTGTGAGAATATAGAAGCCTGCTTGTCCTTGAAGAATATTGGAATCACACAGGCCTACAACAACTCAAGACATCAATGCCGTTCCCCCCCCCCCCCCCCCCCCACCAAAGGGAAGAAATCTATGTTAACTAAATCAGTTATTTCAAAACAGATAGAGTCCATAAGGTCCATGATAAAGCTGAAAACATACAAATGACACAAAAATAACCAGACCCTATGCAGATCCTGAAAAACTTGGCTATATTATTACATAACAGAAATCATACAAATGAGTACCTATTATTGGCCAAGTTTTCCAAGCAGCCTTCAATAAATCTCATTCTGATCTGTCTGTCAGTAAACCAGCAAACCAATGAACAGAGCAACTTCTCTGCTTCGTTGATTAACCCCTCAGAAAGATGAATCTGCAGCAGGATGGAAGATGTTATTAACACTATTTTAGTTGGTTGGCTGTTTTGCATTGATTTTATTTAACGTTTTGTTTTGCGAGTCATAGCATTTGAATTTAACTTACTGCATCTTCATCCTGGACAAGATCCCACAGCAGTGTGTTACCTTTCTTACAAACATTATCCAAGTTGATATCAGTCACTGCATTGCTGTTGTACTGATGTTTATGAGACACTGGTCCTACGTACAACAGATTTTAAAAAATACTATTTATATGGCATTTTAAAATCAAGGTTAAACTGAATAAAATTTGTTTTTAAACAATACACTACTCACTTTTCTTGACATTTCTTATTTTTCCTGTAATCTGTAACACCCTAAAAATCCATACACTCCATTTCAGAATACTTAAAATCTCATCTCCTCTAACACCTCCAATCTTAAATAAATGTTGAACCAGCTGGGCAGTCCTTTCCTCTACAATGCAGGGCTTTCTTTTTCTAGCTACCACAGCATTCAGACCATAAACCTTCTTCAATATGCTTAGCCTGCAGTACTACCCTGACAGAAGCTAGAAGTGTAAATACAAGTATATTGGAACAGGTCCTAGTCAGACAAACACAAGGCCAGGCAGGCAGTCAGAAGGGATCCAAAAATAAATTTGCTTTGTCTGGCAGAAGCCAAATATCTAATCTGCAAAAATATATATTTTAGGCTCGGCAACAGTTATGATTTTAGCTGGCATAAATATTCAAAGGGAAGATCACTGTAAAGGAGCACAGTATATTTAAAACATGGTACTTATGCACTCAAACTTAGAAGAAAGCAAACTATAAAGGTACTTTATCTTATTGATACTGGAAAATCTTAGCCTCAGAAGTTTCTAGGGATGTATACAGGCAAAATAATTTTGCTTTGTTTTTGGATGTTTCAGACTTTCCCAATTGGGTCAGATCAAAGGTCCATGTAGCCCAGTATCCCATTTTCAACAATAGCCATTCCAAGTCACAAGTACCTGGCAAGATCCAAAAAAGTGGCAAGATTCCACACTACTAACTCCTAGGGACAAGTAGTGGCTTTTATTTTTTTTTTTTTGTTCAATTATGGCATTAATTTTAAAAAAATGTAACACACATTAGAACTTAACGCATGCCAATCAACTATACAAGCATTAATTCTCAGGTAAACGTGCATTAAATCAACTTTACATACACTAGATTTTTAAGGTGCACTAATAAATGCATATCTCTGTAAGTTTCCCTTCCATTGTTCGTAAACCGAGGAGCTATCCAGAGAGAAACGTGAATGGATGGAAAAAGAAGGGTATCAACAAACACAGGATAAATCAAAACAAGGATATCTACATGAAAGCATCATCAGTATATCTTCCTTACCTGTGGTCTACAGAACAATTATGTTTTACTCCATTTATAAAGAAAAAATATGAGGTGCAATTTACTATTAAATTCATCACATCCCACAATTCTGAATTTCATAGAAAACTTTACCTTAAGTAATTTGCAGTAAAAATAGCTATTTTCCTGTTTATGACAGGTTAAGGAACCAGTTGTTCTGTGGCCTCCCCTCCCCTCTCTCCCCACCAGCCCTTACCTTGACTAAGATGTTCATGGTAGATAGAGGCAAGATTAGGAAGGTGCTGCTGGAGATGAGAGGTCAGTTCAGCATGTGAATTAATTTGCACCAGTTCCTCTTCACAACCAGATTCCTCCCCATCAAAATCAGCCATGTTTTTCTCCGATTTTGCACTGACTTGAGAACTACTGCAACTGACATCATCTGCACTTAACATATCATCAACCATATGCCTATAAAATATAAACCAACAAATTCAGAAACAAACAGAATAAAACATTTTCTATGGTCAACGTTCTACTGAATGACAGTCAGGTAATAGAAGTAATTTCTCTGATACTTCTGTTATTATTTATATAACACATACAAGATGTATACAGCACTATATATACATGGGGTAACCTTATAAAGATTCTTTCAAGTGTAAAGCATGTTTTAAATTAAGAAAATGGCTCCCATAAAATTACACAGAGATATTTCCAGGTAAAAAGTAGGTATACCACAAAATTACACCTATTTTTTGAATAACTGGCACACAAGTGTTCGGCGGAAATGGAACAGAGTTGCAACATATACATGTATTTTATAAAATATGCATACACACACATGGAGTACATGCAGGCATTTACACCAGAAGAGGTATAAAATAAGAAGCTTTGAGTTAAGACAGAAAGGCCATGACTGAGATAATTTAAAGTAGGTAGGTTAAACTGAGGCAAGACAACTTTTAACCGATTATCAAATATAAGGTCCTGTTTACTAAGCTGTGCTGTAGGCACGCTAGCATTTTTAGCACACACTAAAAATTAGTACACGCTAAAGCTAGAAACACCCATATATTTCTATGGGTGTCTTTAGCATTAGTGTGCGCTAATTTTTAGTGGTCATTAAAAACAGTAACACACCTTATTAAACAAGGCCAATAATGTTTTCATGAAGAACTTTCGGTAGGAACATTTTAAAAACGTATAACACATATGCTAATGCAGGTCACAACATCTGAACGTGTAATCTTAAAAGCATCTTCTTTAAAGTACTTATGGGCCACACAGGTTTGGTTTTCAGGTTTATCAAATATGTAAATTAACCTTAATTGTGGTTAATTTGTAGGTTAATATTTCGTTTTTAGGTAAGCAGTGACGCACCGAGGGCGGGGCAGTGAGGGCGGTCTGCCTTGGGTGCACG
This sequence comes from Microcaecilia unicolor, assembly GCF_901765095.1. NCBI lineage: Eukaryota > Metazoa > Chordata > Amphibia > Gymnophiona > Siphonopidae > Microcaecilia > Microcaecilia unicolor. The sequence continues at coordinate 91,923,487 of NC_044033.1, read as the reverse complement.
CTGCAGGAGGGATGCAGGGAGCAGCCATGCGGCTGTCGGCTCAGCTGGTTCCCTGCTCCCTTCTGCTGTTACTTCTTGTTCCGGGGCAGAGGGAACAGGGAGCCAGCAGAGCAGACAGCCGAATGGCTGCAGCCAGCACCCCAGCAGGTAAGAAAAATGAACCCTGGGGGGTGGGGTGCTTGGAGGCGATGCGCTGTGGGACAACGATGCTACACCCAGAGGGGGAGGGTCATGCTGCACCCGGGGGGGGGGGGGTGGATGACGCAGCACTCGGGGGGGGGGGGGTCGTGCTGCACCTGGGGGGATGCACGACGCAGCACCCCGGGGGGGGGGGGGGTCATGCTGCACCTGGGGGGATGGATGACGCTGCACTGGGGGGTGGGGGGGAGGGTCACAGCGGCAGTCCACCCCGGATGGCAGCCAAGGAACGCCAAGGTAAGTAATGACAGCATAGAACTGAGAAGTTTAAAATTACCCACAAAACCACAGTGGGGTTTTGATCTGTTAGTGACTGTGGTTTGTATTGTGAAAATTATGAATATTTTAGACTAAAGGAAAATTGGGCTATGATTGGGGTTGTAGGTATTTTTTCCTAAGTGTCCATAAATTTTACATAAAAATATATCAAACATATAAATGGCAAGTGACCGACTCACCTGCAAATGCGCAGTAGAGACTTCCCTCTCTGTCCCGCCCTCGCGTCAAGACGTGATGACATCAGAGGGCGGAACAGAGAGGGAAACGGAGTCGGACTGTCGGACGCTGCCGCTGGAGCCTGGAAACGAACATCGCGCGCACCTACCTCCACCCTCCCCCCCATCCACGCCGCCATTCCCGCCCCTCTCCGTATAGGGCCCCCTGCACTGACCTGACAGCGCCTCTCACCTCCGTGTGGAAGCGCTGCAGGCAGCAGCAGAACGATCTGCTGCTGCCTGCAGCACTTTCACACGGAGGTGAGAGGCGCTGTCAGGTCATTGCAGGGGGCCCGGCACGGAGGAGGGTAGTTGGAAATCTTGCCCATTTTAACGAGTTTAACAGCTAGTACATTGCCAAGTTAGTACATTGCCAAGACCTGTCGTTTCTTTCTTTACAACATCCGTAAAATCCGCCCCTTTCTTTCTGAGCACTCTACCAAAACCCTCATCCACACCCTTGTCACCTCTCGTTTAGACTACTGCAATCTGCTTCTTGCTGGCCTCCCACTTAGTCACCTTTCCCCTCTCCAATCGGTTCAAAACTCTGCTGCTCGTCTCGTCTTCCACCAGGGTCGCTTTACTCATACTACCCCTCTCCTCAAGTCGCTTCACTGGCTCCCTATCCGTTTTCGCATCCTGTTCAAACTTCTTCTACTAACCTATAAATGTACTCACTCTGCTGCTCCCCAGTATCTCTCCACACTCGTCCTTCCCTACACCCCTTCCCGTGCACTCAGCTCCATGGATAAATCCTTCTTATCTGTTCCTTCTCCACTACTGCCAACTCCAGACTTCGCGCCTTCTGTCTCGCTGCATCCTACACCTGGAATAAACTTCCTGAGCCCCTACGTCTTGCCCCATCCTTGGTCACCTTTAAATCTAGACTGAAAGCCCACCTCTTTAACATTGCTTTTGACTCGTAACCACTTGTAACCACTCGCCTCCACCTACCCTTCTCTCTTCCTTCCCGTTCACATTAATTGATTTGATTTGCTTACTTTATTTATTTTTTGTCTATTAGATTGTAAGCTCTTTGAGAGGGACTGTCTTTCTTCTATGTTTGTGCAGCGCTGCGTATGCTTTGTAGCGCTATAGAAATGCTAAATAGTAGTAGTAGTACATATATAAACTGACCACAGAATGCTAGCATGTAAACAAATAAATCTGAAAAATATTTATTACTAGGGTGATTTCTTCTTTGGTCATATCTGATTCTTCATTATCAAAATTAAATTTTCCAATTTGAGATATATTTTCAAATTTGCTAAAATATTATGTATGTCCTGTAAACCAGACTAGAAGTGATTTATAGTAGTAGGAGTAGGAGTACTTGTAACTATAAGGAACTGACTCTTAATTCCGCTGGATAGAATCATAATTTATATGCACATCTATTTTGAGTGGCCAAATCATTACTGAGCAGATGACCAGATGGAACATTTAGCAAGGTACTCCTTAGGCAGGAGGATGTACCAGAACCACCAGTGCGCAATGTGATTGAACAGGACAACACAGACTCCATTCTTTCAGAGCACAAAAAAGACCAATGTCTTTCTAAGCATGCAGAAGGGTTCTTGTGCATGTGACTGCCTCTGCAGTTTCAATTTACTGCTGAGCTCATGAGTTGACTCCCTAGGAGAGTGAGTTTGTGTCTGATATACACACATTTCAGTCTACTTAACAATATCTCAATACACTTTCATCCCCACTTTTCAGTGAGCTTTGAACCAGCTATGTAGCCCTTTCTTCCAGACTCTTCTCCAGAGTTCCCCTGCTCTAGGTACTGTGAGGAACCTGTGCATGGGCAAGTTGCGCTGGTATGCATTTAGAGCAACCCTCTGGATTATGTATGAGGCTACCCGTAACATTTGTTCCTCCCAGTTACTCTATGTGCTGTTTTTGACCATTCCAAACTAGAACAAGCTACAAAGTGAATTTTAGGAGAAATTGTGCACAGACAAAAAAAACTGCAACCCCCAAACCCTTCCTGTCAGTAAGGAATCAGATATGTTTACGAATTAATGTGTGATTCAGGCCTGGTCTGAATTTACAACTTTAAAAACGTCTGTTTCTTTCAGACTATTTAAACCCTTAACACTGCACTTGCCAACTAGTAAGATTGTGAACTTCACAGAGTGGACAGTAGTGCCATCCAGTGAAAGTTTGCCTAACTAGTTTCTAACACAAAAAATGTGCATTGGGCCCAAACATCATGCAAATATCCCAGTGGTGTGTGGGACAGGAAACCACAACCCCCATAAACCAAAGAGAAGGCAAAAGTGCAAGAGGTCAAACACCAACATAACAGTAATGAAAAGATCACTTCATTGTCACACTACTACTTATTTCTATAGCGCTACTAGACGTACACAGCACTGTACACTTGGAACATAAAGAGACAGTCCCTGCTCGACAGAGCTTACACACACCAAAACTATCGCCAGCCCACCCCTGAGAACTATAGGACTGGTGAATGCCAGATCAGCTGCAAAGAAATCCTCAGTGATCCATGATGCCATAAATGAACAGCATCTTGACATCTTAGGAATATGTGAAACCTGGCTAGATGAAAGTGGGGGTTCACCACTGGCTGAACTATGCTCAACAGGTTTCAACATCCAACATCAACCAAGACCAGGAAGACGGGGTGAAAGGGTAGCAGTCTTGATTCGGGATACAATCAAACTGCGCAGAATATCCATCCCCCAGCTACATGAATCTGAATCTCTTTTAATACAACTTGAAAAGGAGAAACCAATTTGGCTGCTCATGGTTTACAGAGCACCTCGTAACAACACATCATCTGTGCAAGAACTCCAAGACCTGATTACTCAAGTGACCCTGAATTACCCTAGGCTGGTGATCATGGGAGACTTCAATCTACACATCAAAACCCCAGATACCACCACAGCTGCCTTTCTGGACACGATGACAGCACTAGGATTTACACAGGTGATCAATTCTCCAACCGCAGGGATCTCCGCTTTTCCCGATACTCTTCAACCTCATGATGATTCCCCTACCCAAGTTACTAGCCAAACATGGCCTTAATCCCTTCATCTATGCTGACGACGTCACTATATTTATCCCCTTTAAATCAAATCTATCTGAAATCTCCGATAAAATAAATATAGGCATGACCACCCTAACCTCTTGGGCTAACGCTTTCAAGATGAAATTAAACAAAGAGAAAACACAGTGTCTAGTCCTTTCATCTCAATACTCTCCACTTCTCCCGACTACTCATAGCACCTCAGATGTTAAAATTCTCCATATCTGACAACCTAAAATACTTGGAGTAACGATTGATAACCATTTATCATTCAAAAACGATGCTACATTCATCACAAAAAAATGTTTAATATGATGTCGATTTTGAAATGAGTGAAATCATACCTTCCCCTGGCCACCTTTCGGAACCTAGTACAATCCACAGTACTCACGCACGCAGATTACTGCAACAGTGTTTTCTTAGGATGTAAGACCCTAATCCTGAAGAAACTTCAGACTACCCTAAACACGGCAGCCAGACTTATCATTGGCAAGTCAAGATTCAATAGCGCAACACCTCTTCAAGAGAAGCTTCATTGGCTCCCCATCAGAGAAAGAATAAATTTTAAAGTCCACACTCTGATTCATAAGATCATGTATGGAGAATCCCCTAACTACATGAATAACCTCATCGACTTCCCTACTAGAAATACATTGTCTTCTCGTACTTACCTCAATTTACACCTTCCCAACTGCAAAGGTATTAAATACAAGACCTCCTATGCATCCAGTTTCTCCTTTTAGGGCAGCCAGCATTGGAACACTCGGCCAAGATCCATCCGAACAATCAACGACCATCTATCATTCAGAAAAATGTTGAAGACCCATCTCTTCAAGAAAGCTTACCCTAAAGACACAACTTAACTTTTTAAGCCCACCCACATGATTCCTGCCCCGATGATTATTATACCTTTGACCATGTCTCACAATCTCCTTATGCTCATTCCTCAATCTCTTCCTCTCCATCCTTCCTACTCCTTCCCCCTTCCAATCTCTTCTCCTTTTGCTCATCCTATCTTTGTTTACCTCTCCATGCTCAATTTACATATCCTCAAAACCCCAATACTACTACTATGTTTACTACAACTTGTAACATTCTCCTTCAAGACTTTGTAATTCTATTTACTATGTAAGCCGCATTGAACCTGCTATGTGTGGGAAAGTGCAGGGTACAAATGTAATTAATAATAATAATAATAATAATAATAACCAACGAAAAGGGTCACATACTAGACCTGGTATTCTACAAAGGGGTGGATATCCCAGAATTCTGGGATAACGGTATTGAAATAACATCCCTATCATGGTCAGATCATTTTATAATTAAATTCTCCCTAAGTGACCACCTAAAACAAATGGCACCTCCCAGAGTTTGGAAGGAGATCAGAGACAAAAAAAAAAACCTGATCGCTGAGAAATTTCTAGAGGCCTTGGACTATCCACATGTGAACGAAAAGACAACAGTGTCAGAACAAGTTGACATCTGGAATACACAGTTAGCCAAGACCTTAGAGAAAACAGCACCACTAAAAAAGGTCTTATGCCCCACTCACAAAAGCTCACCTTGGTTTTCTCCAGAACTTTGGATCCTTAAACGCAAAGGACGAAAACTGGAAAGGAGATGGCGCAAATCTCACCTGGATGAAGACAGGCTAAACTGTAGGAAGCACATGGCAAAGTACCGCCAAGCCTTAACAGCAACCACAATACAGTATTTCTCTCAATGCACTGAACAGGCTGCCAATTCAACCAAGCAGCTGTTCAGTATAATAAACAACCTACTGCAGCCCCAACAACAGAACCACCCTGCCCAGTCTAAACTGAACTGCAATAATTTTGCTGCATACTTTGCCAACAAAATTAAAAGTCTCCGCCAGGATTCACAGGCAATCCCACCCAGTCCCCAACCAGTCAACCAGGGGTGCACAAACTCGCCCCCTCCTGACAGAGACAGATATGACACTTTTAACCCAATGACAGAGGACAGCCTTGACAAAATCCTATGAGAACTTCGACCATTAGGGCGCTCCTCTACTAAGGAAGCTCAGAGAGGTTCCGGCAGGTCCACTGTACTGCAGATGTGTAACAGATCTTTAGAGATGGAAGTGATTCTAAATTGAAGAATAGAAGCTGATGTCCCTCTTCACAAAAGTAGTAACAGAGGAGGGAAACCACAGGCTGATAGGCATATCTCAGTAGAGGGATAAATAATGGAGAAGCAACTAAAGCAAAGGAGAGTGAAAATTTTACAATGCAGAGGGTTTTATAATTTCCAGGCAACAGCTTATCAGAGGTAGATTGTGTCAAAAAAATGTCTTCAATTGGGCGGCTACACAATTCGTTTGAGGACATGTGCTAGAAGTGCTCCTCCCAGATTTCAGCAAAACCTTTAACACTGTTCTTTGTAGGAGACTTGAATAAAAAGAGCAGCCTAATAGTGGATTTCAAGGTGATGAACTGGATTAGAAATTGGTTGGTTGGCATCTGACAGAGGGCACTGGTTTAAATGGAATTCACTTACAATAAACAAAGCTAAGTAATGCAATACCTCCGAGATCAGTTCTGGAGTCTATTCTATTCAATATCTTTGTGAGTAATACTGCCAAAGGATTAGAAGAAAAAGGATGATCTACAACAGAGTAGGCACCCTTGAGAGAGTAAATAAAAGAAGTGATCCACAAAAACTAGAAAACTAGTTGAATGCTTGGCATTTAAGTTTTATTGCAGAAAGCACAGCATTTGGGGTGCAAAAATCCAAAGAACAGCATGTCACAGAAGGGAAAAGACGGATGCATACAGGCCAGGAGACAGGGAAGAGACGGATATACACAGGCCAGGAGACACACCAAGGGGTGATACGTCCAATGATCTCAAGGTTAAAAAAAACAACATGATAAATCACTGGCCAGAGGAATTGAAGGCTTTGTAAAGAGAGGCTTAACCAACAGGAAAAAGGTGATGGGCCCCCACCCTTAAAGAAAGCACAGCTCCTTAGAAAAGCACTACTGCTCACCAGAAACAGGTGTTTACAACAGACAGCAGGATTTATTAGGCGTACAAGTAGGTGGCATCATTGCATGATGCCTGAATGGAATACCTGCCCCCAGTGCATACTCAGCACCTCAGTTAGTTCCACAGTTCAAAGGTGGCATGCAGCTCTCAGGGAAGTCATGTGTACCTGATCAATTCTGCTGTCTACACAAAACATTTCTTTTTACATGTGAGCAAAAATGGGGATTTTTTGCCATCAAAATGCAGAATTGAGCAAGCACACAACTGGGTGACTTCCAAATTCAGGACTGTTCAACTTCTCATTTATTGTCTATCATCGAAGAGCAGACTGAACATCAAAAAGGAGCAACAGCAGCAATATGGCTAGGTTGTATCCAGTGGAATCTCAGGTGAAAGATAAGTTCAAATTGCCTAAAATAGATGCAGTAGTTTCTGTAGTAAACAAAGAGACTACAATTCTGTAGAAGTGACATACCACTTAAAATTTCTCAGGATATGAGGATGGAGACTCTTTTGAAACAGGTATTTGAGGTGTCCTCACTAGCTTTATAGGTTGCAGTATGTGGTAGTTATGTAGCCAGAGCATGTTTTAGATTGTCAGGAAGCTTAGCTGATTCCTCTTTAGAGTCATCAGTGTCAGGGGACCTTGCCTTGAATTATTTGAATATGGGTTCTGTAAACTTGTATGATGTCACTGTCGTGCCCTGGTTTCAGGCTCTCAGTCTTCTCGCCCCCTGGTGGCCAGGCCTGGTGGCTGCATTGGATTGTCTGTGTGCTGTTTCCCGTTCCAGACTTCAGCTCAGTCCAGTCCGGATCTTCCGGCCTGCCAGACTTGCTTGTCTTGTTTGAGCCCGCACAGCACCCGTAGCTGCCTGGTGATTGCTGCAGCTAAATCTCAGCTGCTGCTGGGCTTATTAGCCATTTGGACACTCTCTGCTTTGCCTTTGCATTACCTAAGGCCCTGGTTTGTTGGTGCTTGTTGCACTTCTGCCTAGTTTGGCTTTTATTCTAGTTCTTGTCTGATTCTGGTTAGTCTGTGTATAGTTTGGCTTGGGGTTTGTTTGTTTCCTAGTCTTGTTCCTTGTTTGTCTTTTGTGTTTAGTTTCTGTTTGTCTGTGTTTCTTGTTCAGTGGCTGCCTGGCAGCTTTCAGTTCTGTCAGTGTTTGTTCCTGTTTTAGTGGCTGCTTGCAGCTTTCAGTTCCTGCCCTGTAAGTCCTGTCGGCTGCCTGCAGCCAAGGGCTCAACTCCTGGGGAAGGGCGGCTGATGCAGGTGAAGTCTTGCTGTTCCTATCTGAGTTCTGTCTTGTTCCTGGTGTGGGGTGGTTTTGCCTGCCACTGCCGCTCCTTGGCAGTGGCCCAAGGGCTCACTAACCTAGTTCCTGCTTTTGATAACGTGACATATGATTTGGTGAAGGCATCTTCTAAGAGCGTGGCCCTTTTAGTAGCTGCTTGTTGCTCTCTTTGGCTCCAGAATTGGTCTGCTGATCTCTTCTAAGACGTGTCTCATAAGGTTATTTATTTATTTTTATTACATTTGTACCCCGCGCTTTCATGGCAGGCTCAATGCGGCTTACATATTACCCTTTATAGGTTGCCATTTATTTTGAGAAGAATTAGGGAAGCTGGTTAAGTGTTTATGAGACCAAGGTTCACAGACTTCCAGAAGATAGGGTTAGATCATCTCTTTGAGGAGATTTCTCTAGGGAACATTTTTGGTACTCTAGTTGTTTTAGGTCAGGCAGATTGCTTGGTACTCAGCATAACGGGTTTCTGTTTGAGGTGGCCGAAGAGATGGTAGAGTCTTCTCTTGTAGGAGCTGTCAGTGCCCTTAAATCTTCCTAATGAAGGTTTGGGGGCCTGTCCTCTGATGCTGGTGGTAGTAGGTGGTTTCAACCTTTTACCAGAGGTGGGCCTAGATAACCTTACATACATGAGTTCTCAAAGTGGTGCGGGATGGCTGTGCCCTGGACTTAATTCATCCCCTTCCTAACGCCTTTTTGATAGTTCCTTGCCATCCTCAAATCAAGGTGGCAACTGTAAGACAAATATTGTCATAATTCAGTTAGGAGTGGTAGTGCCAGTTCCAACTCGGGAAGAGAGGACTGGGTGGTGTTCAGTTTATTTTGTAGACCCAAAGTCCTTTCGACCTATTCTAGATCTTTTTATTTTTTTTTTTAATTTGTTACATTTGTATCCCACATTTTCCCACCTATTTGCAGGCTCAATGTGGCTTACATCTTACCATAAGGCGATCGCCAAGACCGGTATGGAAACAAATACAGTTTGATATTAGAGTCGGGTAAAGTTAGTATATTCAGGTGCCTAGGGATCGAAGAAAGGAAATAATATATAATGTCCACTACAGTCTATGGTTTTGCTGTATTGCAGATTGGAGGCATCTAGGTTAGGTCGGTGGGGAATGCTTTTCTGAAAATGTAGGTCTTTAATGATCTCCTGAAGTTTAGATGGTCATAGATTGATTTCACAGTCTTTGGCAGTGTATTCCACAATTGTGTGCCTATGTAGGAGAAGTTGGTTGCATAGGTTAATTTGTATCTGAGTCCTTTGCAGCTTGGGTAGTGGAGATTCAAGTAGGTATGTGATGCTCTAGTTCTGTTTCTGGTTGGGAGATCAATCAGGTCGACCATATGTCCTGGGACTTCACCATAGATAATCTTGTGGACCAGTGAATCAGTTTCTGAAGCCTTCGTATGGAGACACATATTGGTTATTGTAGCAGGCCAGATAGGAGGGTTTACCTCCTTTAGATATCAGAAGCAAATTTTCATATCCCAATCAGAGACTGTGGTTTTAAGTCTTGTCAGTATTTCCAAATCTGTGCACTCCCTTTCAGCCTAGCTACAGCTCCCAGGACCACGTCCAAGGTTATGGTAGTGGTTGCAGTGGCATTGCACAAAGAAGGTATTTTGGTTTACCCTTAATTAGACAACTGTTTGATAAGAGCAGTGTCTTTCCAGGAGAGTGAGATTGCCATAGCTTGAGTAGTGCACTAATTGCAGGACTTAGGTTGCTTTTGGATAATTGATCACCCATCCTTTCTCCAGGATATGTATTGGTATATTTGAAGTCAAGTTCTACACTTGCCTGGGAAAAGTTTTTCTCCCGAGGGAGAGCGATGATGTTATAGAGCTGGATTCACAGCCTCTCGTTCTCAAAAGACCATTTGTCATTACCTGCAACTTTTAGATTCTATAATAGCAACTTTGGTAAAGTTCCATGGGCCAGAATGCACATGAGACATCTACAGTGATCCCTTTTCTCTTCATTGGTTTCCTTAGTGTCAGGAGCTGGATGTGAAGCTTCCTTTCTATTAAGAGGTACAAAAGAGTCTGTAATGATGGTTGCAGATGGACAGTCTGTTCAAATCAAATAATTTGGATCCTCTGGACTGGGTTTTGATCTGTCATGCAAAAATTGTGGAGCAGAACTGGCATGAATAAACTTGGCTCCCAGAATAGTGCCAAGCCAATAGGGGCAGAGCAACCTCCATTTGGCGAAAGAAAGTAATAATATCTCAATACAGCGTTGCTTTAATAGAGACCCAGTTTTCAAAAAAAAAAAAAAAAAAAAAAAGTTTTGGCGTTGATACATCTTTCACAGTTTTGTCCTACTCAGCGAAGAGGTGGAAAACTTTGTCCTCTCTGTCTTCATCAAGGATACTTGTAATGAAAGCAGATGAACAGTTGTAGAAGCATAGGAGCTAGCTTTGTAGGTGTCAGTGAGTGCTGAGCACCTTTGGTATTGACCAACTTCCTTCAGTGTGACCAGAGAGGGGTAAACTATACTGTGTGTGGCATTCCTATTCATTTTGAAATGCTGGTACCTATGTATGGCAACTCCATTAATTGGGTAATAAGACCAATGCTGGGCAGCTTACTATGGTCTGTGGTCCGATCATGGCTGGGCAGATCTGGATGGCTGGAGTGTGGTTTTGGTGCCAACTTCAGCAGTTGGGGAATAAGGCCAGTGCTAGGCAGACTTCTACAGCCTGTGCCCTGAAAATGACAAAGACGTATCAAGTATGCATATGCAATATTGCTTCATACCATATGCTATGAATTTATCTTGTGGGCAGAATGGCTAGACCGTACAGGTTTTTATCTGTCATCTACCATGTTACTATATATATATATATTGTGGGAAGAATGGCTGGACCGTACAGGTTTTTATCTGTCATCTACCATGTTACTATATATATATATATATATATATATATATATATATATATATATATATATATATATGAGTGATTAAAAATCCTCAAAGATTGTATGTCCCCCTGTGGAGACAAGGTGTCTCTCAAGTCCCTTCACAAACATCTCAACATACTTCATTGCAGATTGCTTCTGCAGAAAGAATCTGATAACCCTAATCAAGGTGTCCTTTCTAACAATCTGTTCTTCAGACTTTGAAAAGGATTCACCTGTTCTTTTCTCTAGACAGACCCCAGAAGATTCCTTAGACCCCTGAAGAAAGAGCTGACCCATCTCTTTATGTAGGTTTGTTTCTTATGAGGTTATAAACTTTTCAGTTTCACACTGTTCGTTCTTCTATTTAGTATCTTCTTACAGTGCCTTCCCATCATCATAAGCAGAATCCTCATATCCAAAATGTAAAGGTGCTCTGAAACTTCTCTTCAAAAAGGTCTTCCCACAAGAATAGCCCTGCCCCTTATTCTGTTACCGTTCCACATTGGTCAGCTGCAACTTACTACTATGTGTTCTCTCATTGTACTCATTTACCTTTTTATATGTTTAATAATTGCATTGTAATGAAACTTTCTTTCCCTCTGTGTTTTCCTCTTGTGAATAACTCTGTTTTACCCTAGTTGTCTTTTTTGTAGCGTTGCCCCGTCCTCTTATTTTACACTTTTAACCTCTTTAGATGTATCTTATAATTTGTGGTATATCAAAAATAATTTTAAACTTGAAACTAGCAAAAATTACTTTTCACAGTTCAACAGTAAGGTGTTGTGGTAGCCGCGTTAGTCCATTTTTACAGGTAATAGAAATAAACCAAAACATAGTAAAGAAAATAAGCACTCCAATGACCATTCTTGCAGGAAGAAGGTAGGGGTGGGTTATGTAAGATATAAAAGCATTCCAGTGACAATCTCATATGTTGATCTTCAAATAATTCAATGCAAAAAGTGTGAAGAAGGATGCTATATTGGAGAGACAATCAGATGTGAAAGACAAGAATCAGTTAGCACAGACATATTAAACATCACAATGCCAACCACCTCTGTGAGACAGCACTTTACAAAACCAGAACACTACATCAGTGATTTTTTTTTTTTTTTTTTGGTAAAAATAACAAAAGGAAATTTAAAGACAATCCAGGAACGCAAGAACTTTGAAGTTAAAATAATGAGATATTTTGACACCCACCAGACAGAACCCACGTCTCCAGCTCGCCCGTGCGCCTAGTTAACTCAGAGGTAAGGGCTGTAAGTCCTGTAAGCTGCTCCGCTAGTTGACTGAAGCGCGAATCTAAGGTGTGTACAACCACCTTTGTGAGCTCTACCAGCGATTCTGCTGGCGCACGGGGTGGGGACGCGGGCGGCGAAGCCAGCGCCATTTTGTTTTCTGCTCCGCGGAGTTGGTCGTCTTTCCATTTCGTTACTTTTGCGGCCGCCGACATTTCCTTATTCACCAGGAATTTGTCCATACACTCTTACATTGACAGTAAGTTCGTTTTTTCCACTGTTTCAGGCCTGAGGGCGCTTCTGGTATCCAGTTAGAGGCTGCCCTCGAAGCTGGTGATGTAACTCACGTCCACCACCGCTCACTGCATCACGTGACCTCCGCCCACATGATTCTTATCGACGATTGTTATACATTGACCATGTTTCCCACTATCCTTATTGCTATCCCATATCCATTCCTCTCCATCTTCCTATGCCTGCCTTCTAACGCTCATTTCCTTCTGCACCCAATTCCTCCTATGTTCAATTTACCACATTAATATTGCGTTTACTACAAATTGTATATTCTTTTTTACGACTTTGTAATTCTTCATATTGTAACTATGTAAGCCGCATTGAGCCTGCCATGTGTGGGAAAGCGCGGGGTACAAATGTAATAAATAAATAAATAAATAAATAAATATCACAGACAGGATGAGCAGCACAGGTCAACCAACTGCACTGTCTCTTATTATAGGCTGAGAACGGGGATGGGATCTGATATACTGCCTTTCTGTGGTTACGATCACAGCAGTTTACATATTATGTACAGGTATTTTTTTTTTGTACCTGGGGCAATGGAAGGGTTAAGTGACTTGCCCAGATCACAAGGAGCTGCAGTGGGAAGTTCCCTGATTCTCAGGCTACTGCACTATTAGGTTACTCCTCCACTCCTAGAACTTGGTTTGACATAAATCTCCTCCATGAATCACGAAATGAGTAAACCATGGGAAGCCAATAGCCTATCACTATAAATGTATGAAGCAAGGACAGGTAGCTGTTTACAAATTATATCCACTGAAGCAGAGTTCAGAAGAGTTACAATAGCTGTAGTGGTTTTGACTTGGTAAGATTTCACTTTAGAGGGGAGAGAACACAAATCTAAAGTTCATTTGGTGAGAGGAATGCTAATTGTGCTGTGGTCAAAAGAGATATGACGTGCATAATCTAATGGATTCAATTTGGTGTTGAGAAGGAAGTCAGAAGTACTAGTTCCTTGTTATCATGTATGTCATCACTCCAGGTAAAAACATGAAGCTGATTCAAAGAACTACTTTAGGATTAAAATTGAGTTTAAGACTTTTAAGGTAACTAGAGAAAGCGAAGATACATACCTGTAGCAGGTGTTCTCCAAGGACACCAGGCTGATTGTTCTCATTGATTGGTCAACGTCCACGGCGGCCCAGGAACGGCAATTTTTCACAGCAAAAATAGACAAAGTTTTGCCACAGCCTTCTGGCGTGCGGGGTACGCACGCTGCGCATGCGCGGCCATCTTCCCGCTCGTCGCGCAAGAGTCCCCACTCAGTTATATTAAACGCAATAAACCAAGGAGAACAACTCCTCCAAAGGGGAGGTGGGCGGGTTTGTGAGAACAATCAGCCTGCTGTCCTTGGAGAACACCTGCTACAGGTATGTATCTTCGCTTTCTCCCAGGACAAGCAGGCTGCTTGTTCTCACTGATGGGGTATCTCTAGCACCCAGGCTCACTCAAAACACTAAAAAAGGCCAATTGGACAACAGCAACGGCGAGGACATAAAATAGATTGACCTAAAACTCAGAACATCTAACTGACAGTGCAGCCTGGAACAGAATAAAAATGGGCCTAGGGGGCTGGAGTTAGATTCTAAACCCCGAACAGATTCTGCAGCACCAACTGCCCAAATCGACTGTCGTGTCGGGTATTTATTTTTTTTAACTCTTTATTTATAAATTTTTCATTTACATCAAACGATATAAAATCAGCAATATCAGAAAAAGTAGAATAAGGAAATAAACATTACATCATTATTTATAGAAAATAGTATTTCAAATTTGTCCACAATAAGTTGAATCAAGATACTAGGAAATAAAATATTAGCAATAAACAAAATTATTTAAACGGAAGGGACGTAACAGATATCTGCAGCCAACTAAACAGCATTTCTAACTAGGGAGGCAAAGCTCCAGGTAAATTAGCACTCTCCTTGAAATCAATAAATTCTAATAACTTCGAGGGGGTAAAGAATATGTAATTAACAGATTCAAAGGTAATATAACATTTGCAGGGAAATTTAAGCAAAAAAGTAGCACCCAACTTAAGAACTCTATTTTTATAAATCAGAAAATCTTTCCTCCTCTTCTGCGTACTCCTTGCCAAATCTGGAAAAATTTGTATCCTTTGACCCAGGAAGATATCATTCAAATGGCGAAAATAAAGTCTCAAAACATTATTTCTGTCCATTTCTAATGCAAAAGTCACAATAAGTGTTGTTCTCTCTGTGATAACTTCCAGAGAGTTCTCTAGAAATTCTGTCAAGTTTAAGTCTGGTGTAATTAATGTTTGCTCTTTTGGAAGTTTAGGAACACCCGTAATATACTGGGTTCTCGTTATGGGGGGGTAACCCTCCATTGAGATTCCCAGTATTTGAGTGAAATATCTTTTAAGCATGTCTATAGCTGCTACTAAGGGAGATTTTGGAAAATTAATTAACCTTAAGTTATTCCTTCGAGCATTATTTTCCAAATTTTCCAATTTCTTTTCCTGGATTTCTTTTTCTTTAATTAAGGAAAACGTTAGATTTTGAAGTTTTCCAACTTCAACTTCCATCTTCAAGACTTTTTCTTTCTGTTCTTGTAAATTATTAGACAGGTTTTCACTAGTCTGTTTTAATTCCTTAATTTCTCCATTAATGGAAGTGTTCATCTGGAGTAATGTGC
This sequence comes from Microcaecilia unicolor, assembly GCF_901765095.1. Taxonomy (NCBI): domain Eukaryota; kingdom Metazoa; phylum Chordata; class Amphibia; order Gymnophiona; family Siphonopidae; genus Microcaecilia; species Microcaecilia unicolor. The sequence goes on along the minus strand of NC_044033.1, from coordinate 91,908,322 downwards.
TATTAACCCCTTGAATTGCATCCCATAATGAATTCATAGTCACCACTGTTGGTCTCTGTATTCCACCGTTGTTCCCGGTAGTGAAGCTTCGGGGAGCAGGGGCCTCGACCTGCAATTGCTCCTGCATTGCTGTTTCTTTCCCCGGGGTTGAAGTGCCCGAAGGTCCTCCTCCCAACGGCGTTGCGAATAACATTTCCAACTGCCGTGGTCCCTCAGGCACTCTTTCGCTTCCGGGTTGTGGAGGGACAGTGTGAGAAGGAGGACTCAACGTCACTCCTTCAATGCTGCGGTCCGTATCCAAAAAGGTCGAGCCCGTCGAAGCAGTCATCCGCTCGCCATGGGTCCCAATTCCAAAGACCTCCAAAGTCGGCTGTCGAGAGGTTGGCGTCGTCGGTGGAATCGTGGAGGTAGAAACCACCGTCTTCCCCTTTCTCTTCCCCATTTTAAAAACGGAGAAAAAAAGAATTCCCTCGCTAGTCTAACGATGGGTCTCAGGAGCTTAGGAACACACATCCGTTACTGACGCCATCTTGATTCGTGTCGGGTATTTATTATTACATTTATATCCCACATTTTCCCACTGATCGCAGGCTCAAAGTGGCTTACAAAGTCTGTAGTGCAAGCTACAGTACAAGAAAAACAGTTATACAAATTGAGAACAAGATATAAAATAACAATTAAACATCAAAAAGGCAAGTGATAACAGCTAATTATTGTCCTTGGATCTGAATTTATAGTAATAGTTAATTCAAGTTAGGGAGTATGCCTTCTTAAACAATACTGATTTCAATAAATTTCGGAAATTTAGGTAGTTCTGGGTAGATTTTACTTCTTAGGGTAGAGCATTCCATAATTGAGTGCCTATATATGTAAAGTGTATCCTGCTGTAGGCAGTAATGCGATGTAAATGTGTGGACAGACGACCACGTCGCAGCCTTGTAAATCTCTTCTAAAGTGGCTGACTTCAAGTGAGCCACCAACGCTGCCATGGCTCTAACACTATGAGCCGTGACAAGACCCTCAAGATTCAGCCCAGCTTGGGCATAAGAGAAGGAATATAAGAGATTTACAAGGCTGCGACGTGGTCGTCTGTCCACACATTTACATCGCATTACTGCCTACAGCAGGATACACTTTACATATATAGGCACTCAATTATGGAATGCTCTACCCTAAGAAGTAAAATCTACCCAGAACTACCTAAATTTCCGAAATTTATTGAAATCAGTATTGTTTAAGAAGGCATACTCCCTAACTTGAATTAACTATTACTATAAATTCAGATCCAAGGACAATAATTAGCTGTTATCACTTGCCTTTTTGATGTTTAATTGTTATTTATGCAATCTGCTAGCCAACTGGAAATGGTGGGTTTCCCGACTGCGACTCCCCTTCTGTTGGGATAGCGAAGATACATACCTGTAGCAGGTATTCTCCGAGGACAGCAGGCTGATTGTTCTCACTGATGGGTGACGTCCACGGCAGCCCTGAGGTCCGGAAATCTACCTAGCAACAAAAGTTTGCTAGAGCCTTCGGTTGCGAACAGGCGCACGCACCGCGCATGCACGGCCATCTTTCCGCCCATTGCACGGGGAAACCAGTTAGATCAAAAAGCAAAGATGAAAAAAAGGAACAACTCCAAAAGGGAGGAGGGCGGGTTTGTGAGAACAATCAGCCTGCTGTCCTCGGAGAATACCTGCTACAGGTATGTATCTTCGCTTTCTCTGAGGACAAGCAGGCTGCTTGTTCTCACTGTTGGAGTATCCCTATCACCCAGGCTCACTGAAAAAAAACAAAGAAAGGTCAATTGGGCCTCGCAACGGCGAGGACATAACAAGCATTGACCTACGAAGAAAACAACTAACTGAGAAGCTCATTTTCAAAGCACTTAGCCTCCCAAAGTTCCATAGAAACCTATGGAACTTAGCCTCCCAAAGTGCTTTGAAAATATGCCTCTGAGAGCGCAGCCTGGAACAGAACAAAAATGGGCCTAGGGGGGTGGAGTTGGATCCTAAATCCCAAACAGATTCTGCAGCACCGACTGCCCAAACCGACTGTCGCGTCGGCAATCCTGCTGAAGGCAGTAATGAGATGTGAATGTGTGGACTGAAGACCATGTCGCAGCCTTGCAAATCTCTTCAATAGTGGCTGACTTCAAGTGGGCCAATGACGCTGCCATGGCTCTAACACTATGAGCCGTGACATGGCCCTCAAGGGTCAGCCCAGCCTGGGCATAAGTGAAGAAAATGCAATCTGCTAGCCAATTGGAAATGGTGCGTTTCCCAACAGAGACTACCCTCCTATTGGGATCAAAAGATACAAACATTTGGGTGGACCTGTCTGAAGGCCAATGCTCTCTTGCAGTCCAATGTATGCAACTGACGTTCAGCAGGGCGGGTATAAGGACAGAGAAAAAATGTTGGCAAGACAATTGACTGGTTCAGTGGTTCAGATGGAACTCCGACACCACCTTCGGCAAGAACTTAGGGTGAGTGCGGAGGACTACTCTGTTATGATGAAATTTAGTATAGGGAGCATGGGCTACGAAGGCTTGAAGCTCACTGACTCTATGAGCTGAAGTAACAGCCATCGAGAAAATGACCTTCCAAGTCAAGTACTTCAGATGGCAGGAATTCAGTGGCTCAAAAGGAGGCTTCATCAGCTGCGTGAGAACGATGATGAGATCCCATGACACTGTTGGAGGTTTGACAAGGGGCTCTGACAAAAGCAAACCTCTCATGAAGTGAACTAAAGGCTATGCAGAGATAGGCCGACCTTCTACACATTGATGGTAAGCACTAATTGCACTAAGATGAACCCTTCCGGAGTTGGTCTTGAGACCAGACTCTGACAAATGTAGAAGGTATTCAAGCAGGGTTTGTGTAAGACAAGAGCAAGGATCTAGGGCCTTGCTGTCACACGAGACAGCAAAACTCCTCCACTTGAAAGAATAACTCCTCTTAGAGGAATCTTTCCTGGAAGCAAGCAAGACTGAGAAGACACCCTCAGAAAGACCCAAAGAGGCGAACTCTACGCCCTCATCCAGGCCGTGAGAGCCAGAGACTGAAGGTTGGGATGCAGAAGCGCCCCTTCTTTCTGAGTTATGAGGGTCGGAAAACACTCCAATCTCCACGGTTCTTTGGAGGATAATTCCAGAAGAAGAGGGAACCAAATCTGACGCGGCCAGAAAGGAGCAATCAGAATCATGGTTCCCCCGGTCTTGCTTGACTTTCAGCAGATTCTTCCCCACAAGAGGTATGGGAGGATATGAATACAGAAGACCCTTCCCCCAATGAAGGAGAAAAGCATCTGAAGCTAGTCTGTCATAGGCCTGTAGTCTGGAACACAACTGAGGGACCTTGTCATTGAGCTGAGTGGCAAAAAGATCCACCAAGGTGGTGCCCCAAGCTTGAAAGATCTTGCACACCACACGCGAGTTGAGCGATCACTCGTGAGGTTGCATGATCCTGCTCAATCTGTCGGCCAGACTGTTGCTTACGCCTGCGAGATACGTGGCTTGGAGAAACATGCCTCGACGAGCCCAAAACCATATCTGGACGGCCTCCTGACACAAGGGGCAAGATCCAGTGAACCCCTGCTTATTGACGTAGTACACAGCAACCTGGTTGTCTATCTGAATTTGGATAATTTGGTTGGATAGCCGATCTCTGAAAGCCTATAGAGCGTTCCAGATTGCTCGCAACTTCAGGAGATTGACTTGGATACCTGATTCCTGCAGGGACCAATGTCCTTGAGTGTGAAGCCCATCTACATGCGCTCCCCACCTCAGGAGAGATGCATCCGTCGTCAGCACTTTCTGTGGCTGAGGAATTTGGAATGGGCGCCCCAAAGTCAAATTGGATCAAATGGTCCACCACCGAAGAGATTTGCGAAACTCGATGTACAATTGGATCACATCCTCTAGATTCTCCGCAGCTTGATACCACTGGGAAGCTAGGGTCCACTGAGCTGATCTCATATGAAGGTGTGCCATGGGAGTCACATGAACTGCGGAGGCCATGTGGGAAGAAGTTGGAAACTACAGGCCGGTAAGCCTCACTTCGATTATTGGAAAATTAATGGAAGCCATACTGAAGGAAAGGATAGTGAATTTCCTAGAAGCAAATAACTTGCAAGATCCGAGACAACATGGTTTTACCAAAGGGAAATCGTGCCAAACGAATCTCATTGAATTCTTTGACTGAGTGACCGGAGAATTAAATCAAGGATGTGCTATGGACGTAATCTACTTAGATTTCAGCAAAGCTTTTGACACGGTTCCCCACAGGAGGCTCTTGAATAAACTAGAACGGCTGAAAATAGGACCCGAAGTGGTGAACTGGATTAGGAACTGGTGAAGGAGTAGGATCAGAGAGAAGACCACAAGACTCCGCAGAAGACAAATACCTGGGATCCTCCTCTTCATCCCACGAGGCATCCACATCGGTGTCGGACAGGAGTTCCTTAACTGCAGTCCTAAACCGGGCCCGTCTCAACGCCAAAGAACCGTATCCTCAATGGCAATGTCGCGAGGTCGACTCCCATGCCGGCGGCGATGAAGCTCCCTCCAGCGATGTCGACGGGGAGTTGACCTGGGTGGCAGGCGGCACCGGCGTCGAAGACCTCACCACAGGCATAGAGCCAGCTGCCACTTCCACCAACGGTAGGGGGGGCGCAAGCAACCCCGATACTGGAGCAGACTCATGCAGCAACCCCTCCAATAGACTTGAAACAATGGCTCGGATGCGCTTGTCTAGAGTGACTGTCAAGCAAGGCTGTGGAGTCGGTGCAGGAACCGGAGTCACAATCTGTGGAGGTCGAGGAGGCGGTACCGGGTTGTCCAAAGACCGACACCTCTTGTATGGAGGGTGAGCGTTCCTCCCGGAGTAGGCGCTTCACAGGTGCCGAATCCTCTCGGTACCGTGCTTGGAGGGAGGATGATGCTTCTTCGACTTCTCTCGATGCACGTCAAAAGCACTCCTCGGTACCGACGGGAGGACGTGGAATCCACACGCCTCCTCGGTGTCGGGTCCGAGAGTGGTCGGTCCCATGGGGCCTGTACAGCAGAAGCTTTTGAGACAGGTGGAGACCCACTCGACAGTTCACAGCTCCCAGCGTTCTGTGGTCTCCAGACAGCCATTACCTGTGCTCCTGCCATCCCCGGTGCCGATATCGACGACACCAACCTCGACGACACCAACCTCGACGCTGAGGAACCGGTCGAAGCTCCGAAAAGTTGATCTCGAAGAGCTTGTCTCGACGCCTGTGTCCGCTTTTTCAAGCTAAGATACAACTTATATGCGTCTGAGGGATGGTCGGGCCCAAGGCACTGAAGACACCACGCGTGGGAGTCGGTACCCGATATAAACTGGTTGCACTGAGTACACTTCTTGAAGCTGCTGGGAGTCCTCCATGTCATGGACGGAAAAATAGCGGTGGCGAGATCAAAGTTCGCGATTGTGCCAAAAAGGAGAGCACAAAAAAGAGAAAACCGCTTACGCGCGGCCTAAGATCTTCAGCTTAGTCGGGTACTGCAGAACAAATTTTACCCCATGACTGTGAAGCACTGAGCACGTGGACGCCATGGCCTTTCTCATGATCGCCACTCTCGTCAAATAATCATTGAACATCAACAGTCGGTGTCCATCATATTCGAGTGCCTCCCTAGCTCTGGACGCTTTCAATATACTCTCTTTCGCCTGCCAGTTTGTATAATGGGCAATCACTGTGCGGGGTCTGGTACTGTTCTCCCTCCCCCCCCCCCCCCCCAGTCCGATGCGATGTGCCCTCCCTGGGCAGCCATTCCCAATTCCTCCGGAAGCCATTTGACGAAAAAGTCATATAAGCTCTGATCTTTTACCGTTTCAGGTAAGCCGATAACCCGCAGATTGTTTCTGCGAGAGCGGTTTTCCTGTTCTTCCACCCGCTCTCGCATTTCAGCCACTTCTTTTTGTAGTGCAGTCAGCTGTAGGGCGGCACTCCTTGCTTCGTCCTCCCGCGCGGAGATTCGGTGCTCCACTTCGCTGATACAGGCTGCATGCGAGTCAATTTTTTCATTTATTTCGTCGACCGCTGATTGCAGCTTGTTTAGTTTATCCGCCAAGGCAGCGAACACTGAGCGGGAGATCTTCTGGGTCCACTCCGGCAGGATTGTAAGAGTTGTTTGCTGGCACTGTGGGTCCGCCATTTTGGCCACACTGCGCTTCGAAGGGATCGATGGCTTTTTGTGGGCATTCCCCAAGCAGCCACCTTTTGACCTGCTCCGAGTGATTCCAATCTCGCTCCCCAGCACCTTCGTCCAAACCAGGGCTATCCAGTCATGCACTAATCGCAGATATTAGAGGTAGGTACGGAGCCTCCTTGTCTTGCTGCCTCTTAGGTAGCAGGCATCACGTGACCCCACCCCCACAGCAAAGTTTCATCCGAGGTAATATCTTTCTGTTCCGGTTCAACCGCGATGGCTCGAGATTGCTGGTCACCTTCCATTTTCTTCCCCGCCATCGATTTTTCTCCAGAGACCTGCCTCCCTTTCGGAGATATTCCTACTTCACTCTCCGGAACAGGAGCTCCAGTAGGCCGTGGGAATGGAGGGGTTAATGGGCCTACCGGCCTGAGCGAAAAATCGCTCTCCAAGCCTGTGCTCTCCCTCGCACTGGCAAAGGAAGCGCCCAAAGGAGTCAAAGCCAGGAAAGTAGAAATTGATGTTTGCCGAAGTCCAGGGGTATCCACCCTAGAAAGAGGAGGTCCCTTGGGTTTCCCTTTTCTTTTCGGCATGCTCCACTAGAGATTCAGAGGAAAAAGGTACACAAAATTTTAAAAAACTTAAGCGTTCTTTATGGAGCTAGAGCCTCTGCTTCCTATCCGTCGGCCATCTTGAATCGCCCCTTGCATTTTCCCATGCTCTATTTTAAGGATAAATTACAAATCAATAACAGTAGCTCCGCCAGCTCATTATTTTAGTTCTATCAGTACCCTAGGGTAAATACCATCTGGACCAGGAGATTTGCTACTCTTCAGTTTGCAGAACTGCTTCATTACGTCTTCCAGATTTACAGATATTAGTTTTTTCTTCATCATTATCTACATAGTGGTTCACAGCATCTTTCAGTCTCACAATTCCCTTTTTAGTCTTCCTCCTTTCACTAATATATCTGAAGAAATTTTTGTCACCCCACCTTAACTTTCTAGCCATTTGTTCTTCCGCTTTCGCCAGACGTATCTCTCTCTTGGCTTCTTTCAGTTTCACTGGTACTCCTCTCCGTGTTCCTCTTCTTGAGTTTTTTTGTATTTCAGGAACGCCAACTCTTTAGCCTTTATTTTCTCAGCCACTTGCTTGGAGAACCATATCGGTTTCCTTTTTCTCTTGCTTTTATTTACTCTCCTTACATAAAGGTTTGTGGCCCTATTTATAGCTTCTTTCAGCCTAGACCACTGTCCTTCCACTTCTCGTTCGCCCTCCCAGCCCATCAGCTCCATCCTCAGGTATTCCCCCATTTTACTAAAGTCAGCATGCTTGAAATCCAGGACTTTGAGATTTGAGTGGCTGCCCTCCACTTTAGCTGTTATATCAAACCAAACTGTTTGATGGTCACCGCTGCCCAGGTGGGCACCCACTCAGATATTTGACACACTATCCCCATTTGTGAGCACCAGATCCAGCGTCGCTCCCTCCCTCGTGGGTTCCGTCACCATTTGTCTGAGCAGAGCACTTTGAAAAGCATCCACGATCTCTCTACTTTTTTCCGATTCCGCAGATGGAACCTTCCAATCTACATCCGGCAGATTGAAATCTCCCAGCAACAGCACCTCTCTCTTCTTTCCCAACTTTTGAATATCTGCTATCAGATCTTTATCTAGTTCCTCCAATTGTGTCGGGGGTCTGTAGACAACACCCATGTGGACAGAGGTTCTATCATCTCTTTTTAAGGTGATCCATATCGCTTCTTCCATTCCCCAGGTCCCTGTCATTTCAGTCGCTGTGATATCATTTCTCACATACAGAGCTACTCCTCCACCTTTACGACCATCTCTATCCTTCCTAACTAGATTATAGCCTAGTATGTTTGCATCCTATTCATGGGAACCATTGAGCCACGTCTCCATGATTGCAACAACGTCTAAGTCTGCCTCCAACATCAGGGCTTGAAGGTCATGAACTTTACTGCTTAGACTGTGAGCATTTGTGGTCATCGCTTTCCATCTACATTTCCTGGTATGTGTTTCAACACTTGTGATTTGGGGGTGTCTTTTCTCTTTGGGTACCTTCATATCTTTTTGTTCCAGCTACATTGCTTTTTCTTCCGCCTCAGTTCTATTTTCAGGAACATCACAGTGCTGTAATGGAGCAAAAGAATTCTGTAGGGGCAACACTTGTGAGGGCGGACGCTTCTGTGTCACATAATGAAGTCTGCCTGAGCCTACTGTGAACCATCTATTCTTATGTGGTTTTATCTTTTGAGGCAGTGGTGAGAATTTGGTATGATTCTGTGCAGTATGATTTTGTGCAGTCCTAGAAGCTGCTTTAAGTGCATTCAATTCCTGCTTTACTTTACTGAGCTCCTGTTTTAAACTAGCAAGCTGAAGACAGATAGGACAAGCCTTAAGTCTCCAGATGATTGGCCTTGAAACTAAAGCACCACAATTATTACAGAGAATAAAAGTTATCCTGATTGGTTGAAATGGGTATGAACAGGTGGACTATGCTGGGGTTAACAGTGTGCAAGATTGCCAGTGTATGACTGAGGAGTAAAGTTAATGAGTTTTGGCTTGTCTATATATGACTGGAAAACCCTGGGGTAGGTGGGACTATAAGTCCCAGTGAGTCAGCCAAGTGCTGTATCAAGAAAAGTTCTCTAGGTATGACCGGAAGTGGTACAGTCTGATCAAAGAATTTTCAGTTGATTTAACTTTCAAATTCCCCTAGAATATAACTTTCCTTGAGTAAATAAATCTAAATATTCCCAATAATTATAGCAGTTTCATCAATGTAAAATGCAACTTTATAACCACAATACAGATTCACAAAGTTAGAATGCTACAGGACCAGAAGCAGTTCGAAAAGCCTATCCTCTATCAGAGCTAGGCAGGAAAGAAAAAGGGTTCACAGGACAAATTAATTAGGCAATAAGCATTAAATTAGAGAGAATATCAGGTATCTGAACCTATTGCCAAAAAGTTGAGAAGTTAGAATAAAATAAAATATACTCAGAAATCACTTAGCAGTATTTTGGTTCAGGTCCAGCACATGGAATGCTACAAGCAGTAATTTGGTTCAGGTTCAGGTCCAGCACATGGAATGCTACAAAAAGTGGTCTGTGTCTCTCTTCTTATTTTCTCCATTTAGGTCCTTTTTCCATTCTTTGAAGGCCAATCTTTTGGCTTTAATAACCTCACCTTTTAACCATGCTGGCTGTCGTTTTCTCTTCTTTTCACCTTTGCAAATACGTGGAATGCATCTGGTATGGGCTTCCAAAATGGTATTTTTGAATAACGTCCACGCCTGATTTAGTATCCTAATCTTAGCAGCTGATCCTTTTAGTTTCCTTTTATCCATTTTCCTCATTTTATTATAGTCAACCTTTTAAAACTTATATGCAGCTACAGTATATCTCCTTTGCAGGTTCATCCCAGATAGTAGCTCAAACTTGATCATGTTATGATCACAGTTGCCCAGGGGACCCAACACCGCCACCTCTCGCACTATGCTCTGCAAGCCACCAAGGACCAGATCCAAAATGGCCCTCTCTCTTCTCGGTTCCTGGATCAGTTGCAGCAGTAGTTTATTACATCTAAAAATTTTATCTCCCTGGCACTCCCTGATGTTACATTTATCCAGTCAATGTTGGGGTAATTGAAATCACCCATTATTAATCTCTAAACATTTTTTCATCTGTCCGTTCTGTACTGGTGGATGGTAGTACAGCCCTACAAGAATACTCCATCCCTTCACACATGGAATTTCTATCCATAATGATTCCATGCTGCTACCTGTTTCATGTGGAATATTTTGACTCAATTCCCTCTAACATAAAATGCAAATTCCCCCCTCCCCAATTTGATCCTATAATTGCAATACAATTTGTACCCTGTTAACACAGTGTCCCATTGATTGTCCTCTTTCCACCAAGTCTCTGAGATGCCTATTATACCTACCTCATCATTTAGCGCTATATATTCTAACTCTCCTATCTTATTTTTTAGGCTTCTAGCATTTGTGTACAGGCACTTTAAATTGTGTTTTCTTTTGTGGGATCTACAAGTTGCTTAGAAGTTGGAGGGGGTAATATGCATCTTTTATCCTATTCTCTCATTAAGCACACCTGGCTTTAATTCAGCATTGTTGAAACCTCTCTACTGGGATTCCCTAAATGTCCTGTTTCAATAGTATCCTTCAAGGATACTCCACACCAAACCATGAGCTTCTGGGTGACTGTCAGCTTCCTCCCCTCACCCCTCCCCATTCTAGTATAAAAGCTGCCAGCAGCCTGGTTTACATCTCAGTTATGGTGGAGCCTATCCTTTCAGAACACTCTCCCCTTTTCCCAGAATGTCACCCAGTTCCTAACAAATCTAAATTCCTCACCCCTGCACCATCGTCTCAACCATGCATTGAGATTTAGGAACTCTGCCTGCCTTTTGGGTCCTGCGCATTGAATGGGAAGCATTTCTGAAAATGCTACCCTGGAGGATCTGGACTTCAGCTTTCTACCTAAGAGCCTAAATTTGGCTTCCAGAACTTCACTCCCATATTTCTCTACGTCATTGGTACCCAAATGTACCAAGACAGCCGGCTCCTCTCCAGCACCATCTAAGATACTGTTTTGGTGACGCGTGAGGTCCGCCACCTTCACACCAGGTAATCCTCACGTTCACCAGTCGCCCAGCTATCTACATGCCTAATGATCGAATAACAACAGTTATCCTAACCCTTCCCGCTTGGGCAGAAGTTCTTGGAAAAATATCCTTTGTGCAAGAGGATAGTGCATCCCCCTGGTGGGCAGGTCCTGGCTATGGTGTATTTCCTACTTCATCAGGGTGATGCTCTCCTTCTAGGAGACCCTCCTTCTTCCAAGGCAGCACAACGGCCACCAGACTGGAGGTGGAACTTCTACAACGTCCCTGTAGGTCTCCTCTATGTACACCTCTCTGTCTCTCTCAGCTCCACCAAGTCTGCTACTCCAGTCTCAAGAGAATGGACCCGTTCTCTGAGAGCTAGGATCTCTTTGCATCAGGTACACACATAACTGCACACCAACTGGGAGATAATCATACATGTGGCACACGATGCAAAAGACTGGATAGCACCCCTCTTGCTGCTGGACTGTTGTCTCCATCTTAGTATTTTTTTAGTTTTTCAATAATTTAAAACTTGCTAAGGTATTAAGGGTATTAGTCTAAATATTTAAAAAGTATTTAGCTTACATAGTATATTGTGTGATTTATTTAGTGATTTCTTCTTAGAAATTAATGAAATTTAATTAAACCTCTGTAAGAGCACTCCTCCCTTGTTATCCTAATTAAAATAACTGACTATAAATGAAGAGTTGTTCTAGGGGGTAGGCAGGAGTTGGGGAGGGTAGGTGGATTTGAAGACTAAACTAGGTCCTGCTGTGTCTATTTTGCCACAGCCTAATATTGTAAGCTGTGGCAAAAAGTTCAAGCTAACTCAGTAATCAGATTGCCCTTAATACCTTTGCAAATATTCTACTTCCTCATACCTTAATTAACACCTAATTCAACTCAGTAGCAGTGCTACCTCTCCAGCAGCCAAAGAACAGAAAATAACTGGCTTTTAGAAAACAATTTGAGACTTGCTATCATCCTTTTTGGCTGTTAAGTTCCTACCTCTTGAAAAAGATTCAAACTATGGAAAAAGTTTCTAACTCTACAGAAAGTTTCAGTTTACAACTATGGGGAAAGGGTTATACACTATGGAAACTAGTTAATAATGCTTGCTTCTCTCTCCCCCCGCCCCCCCCCCCCCCCCCCAAGACTGAACTAGGCCTTCCTGTGCCTGCTAGTTTTAAAAATAGGGGAAAAAGGTATGAAGACTAGTTGATAAAGTTTGCTTTCTTTTTCATTCTTCCTATCAATATCCCACAATTCCTCCTTTAAACCCCAATCTAAAGTTCTCAAAACACAGAGCAAAATAATGCTCACTTACCAGAGAAATGTCCTCTTCTCTCAGAATGTCTAATAAAGGCATCCTGCTAGTACTTTCATGGGTAAGCGTACACTTGCATAAGTAAGTACTAGTGATCAGTAAATTTCACCCAGTGAAAGGTGGGCACCCAGTTATAAGATAGCCCTTCATGTGTGAAGATTATGTAGGCACACATTTTGGGGCTATTTCATAAAGACACACAGAAACCCATGTGTCTTTAATGAAATCACAAATAAAAGGAACCTGCCTATATTTATACCTGCTTAGGAGCAGGTGTAAAAAGATGCATATCAAGTATATGCATTGTCACTGTGCAGGGAGGTTAATTTTGTATAAGAGATATTTCACACACATATCCTGGCATACATTCATGAAAAAATTACCACTTTATGAACAAAAGGTTAAGGCAGATCTTCAAGAGAAGCAGTACTAGCCATAGTAGGAGACAATTCTGATGGTAAGCCAGCAGACTCCTCAGATGACAACCGCATCAATTCTCTTCTCCCTTCCAAGCATTCTGCACAGTACAAGGATAACATACGCAAGTGTTTACTATATATTCTCCTAAAACTTGTAAGTGGGAATATTTAAATGTATTTCTAGGTTTGACAGTCAAATCCACAATTTCCAAAAGTTTAGTGAAGGGTGTATCCTTATGAAGGGCAAGATATGACCGTTTTCTATGATTCTTTTCAAAACGCTGTGAAGGATAATGAACAAAGAAAATTTCTAAAATCAGAATCATCTCTTGTTAAGGATCTCTATTCAGTACTATTTTTCTTTTAATGTGTTCCTCCCATTCTTTAATAGATGTCCCAGAGACAGACAATTTGGGCTATTAATGGAAGACTAATAAGGAGCAGAATCGTCAGACTTCATGTGCTATCTGTAAGAGACTTAAACCCCTTTCATATTCTTTAGTGGAGTGGAAGAGTAGCCTAGTGCTTAGTGCAGTGAACTTTGATCCTGAGGAACTTAGTTCGATTCATACTGCAGCTCCATGTGACACTGGGCAAGTCACTTAACCCTCCATTGCCCCTGGTACAAAATAAGTACCTGAATATATGTAAACCGCTTTAAATGTAGTTGCAAAAACCTCAGAAAGGCGGTATATCAAGTCCCATTTTCCTATCCCCTTTATAGAAAAACGTTTGGCTAAATGGAGAGTATGTTGATTGTGCAGGTGAAATTAATTATGCAACTGAGGACTGTGATAAATCAGGTTTCTGCACCATAGCACTACCCCGGCACAATGTGACAAGGCAGATGACTATATTGAGATAGTCTTTTGCACAATAGTCAACTGTACTAAGGGACCTTGAACAGTATGTTAAAAGCAGCATTGTGCTGAAAACTGTGCCGAAGTGAACTTATTAAAGTCAGACTGCTTTTTGTCCATAACTAAATGTACTCATAATAGCTCTATCGTAAGGCATCTTATGTGTTTGTGACACGGTTTGTACAACTACAAAGAAGAAAAAAACAAATAATGCAAACAGTACTACAATTCATACAAAACACAAACATATACCAAAAACCAAATCTGTAGAACAAAATCTATAGCTAACAGCTCCAACTGAAAGACAGATGGGAAAAAAAAAAAAACAGTATTAAACTCGCTCCAACAAGAGTTTAAACCACAGTTTGTTTATTGGAAGGCTGCACACAACATGGCAACCTGCCTCTTAAAAACGCTATATTTTCAAATCTACCAATTAGTGGCTTCAATGTCATTAAAGGTCCAAATTTTCTGTTGTGTAGTTTCTGATTAATTCACTCAAATGGGAAGTAGGATCTTCAGTCAATTCCTGATAATCACCTACTTGAGATAACTGAGAATAAACTTCTTTCCTATAATCCATGCAGTCCTGCAAAACTATTGCCCCTTGTCAGTCTATCTAATGAATTTTAGGCCTTGTAAGGAAAAAGGCATAACCAACAGTTTATTTTATTTTTTAGCTTAAGTGGAATCACTCTTCTGCCACTGCAGTACAGTATAGCCCTAACCTGCAAGTGTCTGGCAGCAATAAGAAATTCCAGTCCTAAGTGGCCACAAATCAATCTCGAATTCTAGATATCCACAATGAATATGAATAGACAGATTTACAAACAATGGAGGCAATGGAAGCAAATATATCTCATGCATATTTGTTGTGAATATATTAAACCAGACCTTTCTGCTGTACCAAAGTATCAAAACTTCCAACCACTGGTCAACGGAAAAGAGTGAGGTTCAATTACACAAAAACATACTTGCACAAGGGAGTTCATCAAATCAAGACCTTCTCTATCACGCACCAACATGAAAGCAGCCTGAGATCAATTCTGAACAAAGAAACATGGTTTTTTCAGAGCATGGGGAACTTGAACAAAATTCAGGCAGAACTGACTCAGAAAGAACTATCGTGACAAAGCCCTACCACTATAATTTGGACTATATATTTGGGATAAATAATTTAAATAAAATTAAATAAATTTTGTCATAAATTGCAATGCACAAGGACCCCATAATCTTGGAACTCTGCCCCCCAGGCTACAAAATCACCCATTGGTTAAGGAAAGAAAAAAGAGGCGGCGGCCTAGCAATAATCTACAGATCTCACTTTACTGTAACAACAATTGCCAAATCCATTACACCTAAACTTGAAATCGCTTCAGTTAGAATTAACCAAACTGCACTGCTTGACAACTTAACCCTTGTCTTGTTTTACAGACCACCAGGTAATTGGCAAGAATGTCAAACACACTTTATGGATTTCATATCGAATACCTGTGTATCTAACTCAAACCTACTCATAATAGGGGATATAAATATACACCTAGAAGACCCTAACACAACCAACACACATGATTGCAAAGATTTCCTTCAACTATGGGACCTCAGCTGGCCTAGTATGCAAGCCACCCATGTCAAAGGACACACTATTGACCTCTTCACACACAAACTATCCTCATACCTGAACATTATAATAACAAATACAAAATGGACCGAGATACCATGGTCAGATCATTATAAACTGAACTTCACTCTACAATGGCGGAAAAAAGGCACGCACCTCAGGCAAGAACCCACAACCTACACTACAAGAGGCCAAATCGACCATGCAACATTCTGGCAACAGTTATACAATAACGAATGGACAGCACAAACAGATTCCAAACACTATCTACTAAACTGGGACGACAGATGTAGAATCACACTAGACAAAATTGCACCACTACAAAAAAGGACTACACGAAGACAAAACTCAATACCTTGGTTCAAAGAAGAATTGAAATTACTAAAAACACAGGTTAGAAAACTTGAGCGAGCATGGAAAAAAATGAAAGATGAACAGACACTTCATGCTTGGAAACAACTGCAAAGAAAATACACTCAATAAGACAAACAAAAAGAGAATTCTATAAAACCAAAATAGGACCAGACTACAAAGATGCACATAAATTATACCAACTCGTGAATAAACTAAGACACACCATACCGGTTACCACATCCAGCACAGACACCCCATCGGCAGACCAACTTGCCAAATACTTCACTGAGAAAATTACAAAACTTCGATCCACTCAATACCACTGACCACGAAAAATTTATGGAGTGCCTGGGGACCCAACTCCCGGTGAATACCCAGCAGATCGAACCTGGAGTAACTTCGAGCTGCTAACTGAAGAAACCATCACTTAAGCACTCAACAAATTCTCCAAAACCCACTCCAAACTGGATATTTGCCCCAGTAGCCTAATAAGATTCGCCCCCACACGCTTCACAACAGACCTCACGTCACACCTCAACTATATGCTACAACACGGACTTTTCCCCAAGGACAAAGGAAACACATTACTTACACCCAGACCCAAAGACTTAAAGAAAAAATTAACTGACACAACCAACAATCGACCAGTAGCATCCATCCCCCTGATAGTAAAATTAATGGAAAGTATGGTAACCAAACAACTTACCAACTACCTAAACAAATTCACAATACTACATGAATCACAGTCAGGATTTCGATCAAACCATAGCACTGAAACAGTGCTAACAACTCTCATAACCAAATTTAAACAATTAATTGCAACTGGAAACAATGTGCTACTCCTACAATTTGATATGTCCAGCGCGTTCGACATGGTCAGCCACCAAATACTCTCAAACATCCTAGACTACTTCGGAATTGGAGGAAACGTACTAAGATGGTTTAAAGGCTTCTTAACAGCAAGAAGTTATCAAGTGATTGCAAACTCAGAAACATCACCATGGAAACCTGAATGCAGAGTACCAGAAGGATCACCACTCTCACCAACCCTTTTTAACTTAATGATGACACCTTTAGCCAAATCACTATCCAACCAAGGACTCAATCTGTACATCTATGCAGACGATGTCACGATACACATCCCGTTCAAACAAGATATAACTGAAATCACAAATGAAATCACACACAGGCTCCAAATAATGAACTCATGGGCGGACGCATTCCAACTAAAGCTAAACGCAGAAAAAACACAATGTCTCATCCTGTCCTCACAATACAATACAAATAAACCCAATACCATTAACACCCCAGAAGGATAGGAAACAGAGAGTGGGGTTAAATGGGCAGTATTCACAATGGAGAAGGGTAGTTAGTGGGTTCCTCAGGGGTCCGTGCTAGGACCGCTGCTTTTTAATATATTTAGAAATGATTTAGAGATGGGAGTAACTAGCGAGGTAATTAAATTTGCTGATGACACAAAGTTATTCAAAGTCGTTAACTCGCGACAGGATTGTGAAAAATTACAAGAGGACCTTACGAGACTGGGAGACTGGGCGGCTAAATGGCAGATGACGTTTAATGTGAGCAAGTGCAAGGTGATGCATGTGGGAAAAAAGAACCCGAATTATAGTTACGTCATGCAAGGTTCCACGTTAGGAGTTACGGACCAAGAAAGGGATCTGGGTGTCGTCGTCGATAACACACTGAAACCTTCTGCTCAGTGTGCTGCTGCGGCTAAGAAAGCGAATAGAATGTTGGGTATTATTAGGAAAGGTATGGAAAACAGGTGTGAGGATGTTATAATGCCGTTGTATCGCTCCATGGTGCGACCGCACCTTGAGTATTGTGTTCAATTCTGGTCGCCGCATCTCAAGAAAGATATAGTAGAATTGAAAAAGGTGCAGTGAAGGGCGACTAAAATGATAGCAGGGATGGGACGACTTCCCTATGAAGAAAGACTAAGGAGGCTAGGGCTATACAGCTTGGAGAAGAGACGGCTGAGGGGAGACATGATAGAGGTATATAAAATAATGAGTGGAGTGGAACAGGTGGATGTGAAGTGTCTGTTCACGCTTTCCAAAAATACTAGGACTAGGGGGCATGCGATGAAACTACAGTGTAGTAAATTTAAAACAAATCGGAGAAAATTTTTCTTCACCCAACGTGTAATTAAACTCTGGAATTCGTTGCCAGAGAAAGTAGTGAAGGCGGTTAGCTTAGCAGAGTTTAAAAAGGGGTTGGACGGTTTCCTAAAGGACAAGTCCATAAACCGCTACTAAACGGACTTGGAAAAATCCAAAATTCCAGGAATAACATGTATAGAATGTTTGTACGTTTGGGAAGCTTGCCAGGTGCCCTTGGCCTGGATTGGCCGCTGTCGTGGACAGGATGCTGGGCTCGATGGACCCTTGGTCTTTTCCCAGTATGGCATTACTTATGTACTTATGTACACCCTTCCGATCTGTTAATATGTGTTACAACTAGAGACCCCTCCACTGGAATAGTGGTGGGCCGAGCTCTATAGCCTAGGCTGCTAAGAAGCACTGATTAGGCCAGAAAATCTGGTGATGGCTTTGCAGCTGAGTACTTGCTGAAGCAGGGCCCAGCTGACAAGCCTTATCAGGATCTGGGGTAACATCCAGATACAGTTTTAAAGGTTAGATGAAGGATTAAATGACTTGAATAACTAAAACTTAGGTCAAGCAATTGAATTTAAAATGGAGTCCTTTTCATAAAATGGATACCTATCCCTGCATTAGTCAGAGAGTTGTTTACCAAAAAGGATGTTACAGGTATTGAGAAATTGTAAGAAGGGGGAGATTTGGGCATCCGATCTGCGGTTAAGCAAACTGTCAGAAAGTATGATTCACAGATGAAAAAAATTGAGTCCCCATTGAATTGTATGGACAGCAGATACTATATAAAAATTGCAAATCTGGGTAGAATATAGAGTTTTTCCCCAACGCTACCCAGAGGGCAGAGCTACGGTCGGTTGAACTGAGAATCTGACTGATGTGTGTACCAGCTTGAAGTTCCAATTGGTGAGAATAAAGACTCTCTCTATCACTACCTTTTCTAGTCTGTGCCTCAATTTCTTGATTGTCTATCTGTTTCCTTGAACATTCTCACACAAATAGTGTTCACATAAGTAAAGAATCGTTTACTGTTCAGTACATTATGTGGGAGAATAGATGGCCAAAGATCCACCTAGACCCCAGAAATCAGAAAGCCGAGGTCCTGGGTATTAGATTTAAATTAAGCCTTCTGACACCCCCTCTACATCTCCGTGTCAAAATGCGGTCCTCTGAAACCCATTTTACATCCCCCTGGAGGTCTAGAGAGGGGTGAAAAAAAACAGATCTTAGACAGCTTGAAAATTTTGGGAGTCACAATTGACCGAAATCTCACACTCGAGGACCAAGCGAAAAATACAGCAAAGAAAATGTTCTACTCAATGTGGAAACTTAAAAGGATCAAACCTTTCTTCCCCAGGGATGTATTCCGCAGCTTAGTACAATCAATGTTGCTAAGCCATCTAGATTACTGCAATGCCATTTATGCCGGATGCAAAGAACAAATCATTAAGAAGCTTCAAACCGCTCAAAACACAGCAGCCAGACTCATATTTGGGAAAGCGAAATACGAAAGTGCCATACCCCTAAGAGAAAAACTACACTGGCTCCCATTAAAAGAACGAATTGCGTTCAAAGTTTGCACACTGGTATATAAAATCATTCACGGGGAAGCCCTGGCCTATATGTCAGATCTCATAGACTTGCCTACCAGGAACGCAAAAAGATCAGCACGCACATTCCTCAATCTACACTACCCTAACTGTAAAGGCCTAAAATATAAATCCACATACGCGACCAGTTTCTCATACATTTGCACGCAGATATGGAGCACACTACCGAAAGCCATAAAAACAACGCAAGACCTAACTATCTTCCGAAGGCTACTGAAAACTGATCTGTTCAAGAAGGCATACCATAAACATCCATCTTAAACACTAAATAATAAGATCCTACATGATCTAGACAAAACCGAAATCTTATCACTTGACTGATTAACCTATTTGCTAGAATTGAACAACCACTAATACTTTAATCCTTATGTCGAATATGATCTCTTTAGTCGATGACCTAATGTATGTTACAATCCGAGTTATTATTCAGAATCCTTCATGCAATACCATAATGTATTCTTCTTTACCATGTATAGCGAATGCTACATACCTGTAGAAGGTATTCTCCGAGGACAGCAGGCTGATTGTTCTCACTGATGGGTGACGTCCACGGCAGCCCCTCCAATCGGAATCTTCACTAGCAAAGTCCTTTGCTAGCCCTCGCGCGCCCGCGCGCACCGCGCATGCGCGGCCGTCTTCCCGCCCGAAACCGGCTCGAGCCGGCCAGTCCAGTATGTAGCAAGACAATACTCTTAAGGGAAGACACAACTCCAAATGGGAGGCGGGCGGGTTTGTGAGAACAATCAGCCTGCTGTCCTCGGAGAATACCTTCTACAGGTATGTAGCATTCGCTTTCTCCGAGGACAAGCAGGCTGCTTGTTCTCACTGATGGGGTATCCCTAGCCCCCAGGCTCACTCAAAACAACAATCATGGTCAATTGGGCCCCGCAACGGCGAGGACATAACTGAGATTGACCTAAAAAATACCAACTAACTGAGAGTGTAGCCTGGAACAGAACAAACAGGGCCATCGGGGGGTGGAGTTGGATCCTAAAGCCCAAACAGGTTCTGAAGAACTGACTGCCCGAACCGACTGTCGCGTCGGGTATCCTGCTGCAGGCAGTAATGGGATGTGAATGTGTGGACAGAAGCCCACGTCGCAGCTTTGCAAATTTCTTCAATGGAGGCTGACTTCAAGTGGGCTACCGACGCAGCCATGGCTCTAACATTATGAGCCGTGACATGACCCTCAAGAGCCAGCCCCGCCTGGGCGTAAGTGAAGGAAATGCAATCTGCTAGCCAATTGGATATGGTGCGTTTCCCTACAGCCACTCCCCTCCTATTGGGATCAAAAGAAACAAACAATTGGGCGGACTGTCTGTGGGGCTGTGTCCGCTCCAAGTAGAAGGCCAATGCTCTCTTGCAGTCCAATGTGTGCAGCTGACGTTCAGCAGGGCAGGAATGAGGACGGGGAAAGAATGTTGGCAAGACAATTGACTGGTTCAGATGGAACTCCGACACGACCTTTGGCAAGAACTTAGGGTGAGTGCGGAGGACTACTCTGTTATGATGAAATTTGGTGTAAGGGGCCTGGGCTACCAGGGCCTGAAGCTCACTGACTCTACGAGCTGAAGTAACTGCCACCAAGAAAATGACCTTCCAGGTCAAGTACTTCGGATGGCAGGAATTCAGTGGCTCAAAAGGAGGTTTCATCAGCTGGGTGAGAACGACATTGAGATCCCATGACACTGTAGGAGGCTTGACAGGGGGCTTTGACAAAAGCAAACCTCTCATGAAGCGAACAACTAAAGGCTGTCCTGAGATCGGCTTACCTTCCACATGGTAATGGTATGCACTGATTGCACTAAGATGAACTCTTACAGAGTTGGTCTTGAGACCAGACTCAGACAAGTGCAGAAGGTATTCAAGCAGGGTCTGTGTAGGACAAGAGCGAGGATCTAGGGCCTTGCTGTCACACCAGACGGCAAACCTCCGCCAATGAAAGAAGTAACTTCTCTTAGTGGAGTCTTTCCTGGAAGCAAGCAAGATGCGGGAGACACCCTCTGGCAGACCCAAAGAGGCAAAATCTACGCCCTCAACATCCAGGCCGTGAGAGCCAGAGACTGGAGGTTGGGATGCAGAAGAGCCCCTTCGTCCTGCGTGATGAGGGTCGGAAAACACTCCAATCTCCACGGTTCTTCGGAGGATAACTCCAGAAGAAGAGGGAACCAGATCTGACGCGGCCAAAAAGGAGCAATCAGGATCATGGTGCCTCGGTCTTGCTTGAGTTTCAACAAAGTCTTCCCCACCAGAGGAATGGGAGGATAAGCATACAGCAGACCCTCCCCCCAGTCCAGGAGGAAGGCATCCGATGCCAGTCTGCCGTGGGCCTGAAGCCTGGAACAGAACTGAGGGACTTTGTGGTTCACTCGAGATGCGAAGAGATCCACCAAGGGGGTGCCCCACGCTTGGAAGATCTGGCGCACCACTTTGGAATTGAGCGACCACTCGTGAGGTTGCATAATCCTGCTCAGTCTGTCGGCCAGACTGTTGTTTACGCCTGCCAGATATGTGGCTTGGAGCACCATGCCGTTCCGGCGAGCCCAGGTCCACATGCTGACGGCTTCCTGACACAGGGGGCGAGATCCGGTGCCCCCCTGCTTGTTTACATAATACATGGCAACCTGGTTGTCTGTCTGAATTTGGATAATTTGGTGGGACAGCCGATCTCTGAAAGCCTTCAGAGCGTTCCAGATCGCTCGTAACTCCAGAAGATTGATCTGTAGATCGCGTTCTTGGAGGGACCAGCTTCCTTGGGTGTGAAGCCCATCGACATGAGCTCCCCATCCCAGGAGAGACGCATCCGTGGTCAGCACTTTTTGTGGCTGAGGAATTTGGAAGGGACGTCCCAGAGTCAAATTGGTCCAAATCGTCCACCAATACAGGGATTCGAGAAAACTCGTGGACAGGTGGATCACGTCCTCTAGTCCCCCAGCGGCCTGATACCACTGGGAGGCTAGGGTCCATTGAGCAGATCTCATGTGAAGGCGGGCCATGGGAGTCACATGAACTGTGGAGGCCATGTGGCCCAGCAATCTCAACATCTGCCGAGCTGTGATCTGCTGGGACGTCCGCACCCGGGAGACGAGGGACAACAAGTTGTTGGCTCTCGTCTCTGGGAGATAGGCGCGAGCCGTCCGAGAATCCAGCAGGGCTCCTATGAATTCGAGGTTCTGCACTGGAAGAAGATGGGACTTTGGGTAATTTATCACAAACCCCAGTAGCTCCAGAAGGCGAATAGTCATCTGCATGGACTGCAGGGCTCCTGCCTCGGATGTGTTCTTCACCAGCCAATCGTCGAGATATGGGAACACGTGCACTCCCAGCCTGCGAAGTGCCGCTGCTACCACAGCTAGGCACTTTGTGAACACCCTGGGCGCAGAGGCGAGCCCAAAGGGTAGCACACAGTACTGGAAGTGGCGGGTGCCCAACTGAAATCGCAGATACTGTCTGTGAGCTGGCAGTATCGGGATGTGTGTATAGGCATCCTTCAAGTCCAGAGAGCATAGCCAATCGTTTTGCTGAATCATGGGGAGAAGGGTGCCCAGGGAAAGCATCCTGAACTTTTCTTTTACGAGATATTTGTTCAGGGCCCTTAGGTCTAGGATGGGACGCATCCCCCCTGTTTTCTTTTCCACAAGGAAGTACCTGGAATAGAATCCCAGCCCTTCTTGCCCGGATGGCACGGGCTCGACCGCATTGGCGCTGAGAAGGGCGGAGAGTTCCTCTGCAAGTACCCTCTTGTGCTGGAAGCTGTAAGACTGAGCTCCCGGTGGACAATTTGGAGGGTTTGATGCCAAATTGAGGGTGTATCCTTGCCGGACTATTTGCAGAACCCACTGATCGGAGGTTATGAGAGGCCACCTTTGGTGAAAAGCTTTCAACCTCCCCCCGACTGGCAGGTCGCCCGGCACGGACACTTGGATGTCGGCTATGCTCTGCTGGAGCCAGTCAAAAGCTCGCCCCTTGCTTTTGCTGGGGAGCCGCGGGGCCTTGCTGAGTCGCACGCTGCTGACGAGAGCGAGCGCGCTGGGGCTTAGCCTGGGCCGCAGGCTGTCGGGAAGGAGGATTGTACCTACGCCTGCCAGAAGAGTAGGGAACAGTCTTCCTTCCCCCGAAAAATCGTCTACCTGTAGAGGTAGAAGCTGAAGGCTGCCGGCGGGCGAATTTGTCGAATGCGGTATCCCGCTGGTGGAGAGACTCTACCACCTGTTCGACTTTTTCGCCAAAAATGTTGTCCGCACGGCAAGGCGAGTCCGCAATCCGCTGCTGGATTCTATTCTCCAGGTCGGCGGCGCGCAGCCATGAGAGCCTGCGCATCACCACACCTTGAGCAGCGGCCCTGGACGCAACATCAAAAGTGTCATAAACTCCTCTGGCCAGGAATTTTCTGCACGCCTTCAGCTGCCTGACCACCTCCTGAAAAGGCTTGGCTTGCTCAGGGGGAAGAGCATCAACCAAGCCCGCCAACTGCCGCACATTGTTCCGCATGTGCATGCTCGTGTAGAGCTGGTAAGACTGGATCTTGGACACGAGCATAGAGGAATGGTAGGCCTTCCTCCCAAAGGAGTCTAAGGTTCTAGCGTCCTTGCCCGGGGGCGCCGAAGCATGTTCCCTAGAACTCTTAGCCTTCTTTAGGGCCAAATCCACAACTCCAGAGTCGTGAGGCAACTGAGTGCGCATCAGCTCTGGGTCCCCATGGATCCGGTACTGGGACTCGATCTTCCTGGGAATGTGGGGGATTACTTAATGGCTTGGTCCAGTTCGCAAGCAATGTCTTTTTCAGGACATGGTGCAAGGGAACAGTGGACGCTTCCTTAGGTGGAGAAGGATAGTCCAGGAGCTCAAACATTTCAGCCCTGGGCTCGTCCTCCACAACCACCGGGAAGGGGATGGCCGTAGACATCTCCCGGACAAAGGAAGCAAAAGACAGACTCTCGGGAGGAGAAAGCTGTCTTTCAGGAGAGGGAGTGGGATCAGAAGGAAGACCCTCAGACTCCTCGTCAGAGAAATATCGAGGATCTTCCTCTTCCTCCCACGAGGCCTCACCCTCGGTGTCAGACACAAGTTCACGAACCTGTGTCTGCAACCTCGCCCTGCTCGACTCAGTGGAGCCACGTCCACGATGGGGGCGTCGAGAGGTAGACTCCCTCGCCCGCATCGGCGAAGCTCCCTCCGCCGACGTAGTCGGGGAGCCTTCCTGGGAGGTGGGCCGCGGTCGGTACCGACGTCGGGGACCTCAACCTGGGCGATGGGCCAGCCGGCGCCACGCTCGACGGTACCGGAGGCGCAAGCACCGCCGGTACCGGAGGGGTAGGGCGCAACAGCTCTCCCAGAATCTCTGGGAGAACGGCCCGGAGGCTCTCGTTTAGAGCGGCTGTAGAGAAAGGCTGTGAGGTCGATGCAGGCGTCGACGTCAGTACCTGTTCCGGGCGTGGAGGCTGTACCGGGCTGTCCAGAGCGGAGCGCATCGACACCTCCTGAACAGAGGGTGAGCGGTCCTCTCGGTGCCGATGCCTGCTGGGTGCCGAATCCCTCGGCGACCCAGAGCTCTCGGTGCCGACATGGAGAGGAGACCGGTGTCGATGCTTCTTCGATTTCTTCCGAAGCATGTCACCGGAGCTCCCCGGCACCGACGAGGAGGACGTCGAATCCATCCGTCGCTTCCTCGGGGCCGAGACTGAAGAAGGTCGATCTCGGGGGGGCTGTACCGCAGGAGCCCTCAGGGTAGGAGGAGACCCACCCGAGGGCTCACCGCCACCAGCAGGGGAATGGACAGCCCTCACCTGCACTCCACCCGATGCACCACTGTCCGACGACATCAGCAGACGAGGTCCTGGTACCACCGACGTCGATGCAGCTATCCGATGTCTCGGCGCCGATGCAGAGGCCCGATGCCTCGATGCACTCGATGCAGGGGCGGCCGAGGAAGATGGTCTGGACGCTGACGACGTCGATGCACTCGAAGATCCCGGTGCCGATGCCGACGAAGAGCCCGAGAACAACACGTTCCACTGGGCTAGTCTCGCTACCTGAGTCCGCCTTTGAAGAAGGGAACACAGACTACAGTTCTGAGGGCGGTGCTCGGCCCCCAGACACTGAAGACACGACGAGTGTCGATCAGTGAGCGAGATAACCCGGGCGCACTGGGTGCACTTCTTGAAGCCGCTGGAAGGCTTCGATGTCATGGGCGGAAAAATCACGCCGGCGAAATCAAAAGCCGAAATGGCGAAAATTGAAGCACCAAAAATTTAGAGGGAGAAAAAATCTCGACCGAGGCCGAAAAGAGGCCTACCCCGACGACGAAAGAAAACTTACCGGGGCAAAAAGCTGGAAGTACGGGGAGGATTGACACGAAACCCGGTCGGAGGGTTTCCGGAGCACTTCCCGACTAGCAAAGCTTTCCCGAAGGAAAAAAACACGCTCAAACAGAATTTGGACGCGCGAGGTCGACTTTCCGGGGCTCGACACGGCGAAAACACGACCGTACCGAGTGCGGACAAAAGAAGACTGGCCGGCTCGAGCCGGTTTCGGGCGGGAAGACGGCCGCGCATGCGCGGTGCGCGCGGGCGCGCGAGGGCTAGCAAAGGACTTTGCTAGTGAAGATTCCGATTGGAGGGGCTGCCGTGGACGTCACCCATCAGTGAGAACAAGCAGCCTGCTTGTCCTCGGAGAAATATTATTCCATGTATGTTACCATGGATGTATGCATCTTAACACAATACCATTTTTAATTCCGTTACACGGAAATGGCAACCGCCATTACGGCAAATGTAAGCCACATTGAGCCTGCAAACTGGTGGGGAAAATGTGGGATACAAATGCTACAAATAAATAAATAAAATATTATGGATACCCCTTCTTGAGGCCTTATTGAATGGTTTCATAAGTTAAGATCAATAGTCAAACCTATATCCAGATAACAGCTTAGTTGGCGCTAGCACTGGATATGCAACAGCACTATCTAGATAATGCCGCAGAATATCTTTACAGATCATCTTGACACTATCTGGATAGCACTAGGACAGTTATCCAGAGAGAAGCAATATTCAGACTGCTATCCAGATAAAGGGGCCCTCTTATTAAACTGTTGTAAAGATTTTACACCTACTGTGTGTTAACTGCAAAAACTAGTGCACAGTAAGAGCAAAGAAAGTGCCGTACATACAAGGAATATGACCAGCTACATATTTCCGTAATGGTGATTACCAGTTCCGGGGAAAAAAAGAAATACATAGTTAAGGTAGAGGAGATAGAATGGAGTAGGTATTCAGGAAGGAAAGTTCATCTTATAATAAAAATCGGGATAACTTAGTTTGAAACAATCATGAATATTAAACATAGGAAATAAAGAATTAGATATTGTGAAAGTCCAGTGTACATCTTATTAACTGATAATTAGGGTACGTTATTATGGTAAGCTTTCTTGAATAAATTGGTCTTCAATAATTTACGGAAATTAATTATGTCGTGGGTTGATTTTATGGATTTTGGTAGTTCATTCCAGATTTGCGTGCCTATGTAGGAGAAACTAGATGCATATGTTAGTTTATATTTTAGTCCTTTGCAGTTGGGATAATGTAGATTTAGGAACGTACGAGATGAATTAGAGTTCCTGGTTGGTAGGTCTATGAGGCCTGACATATATCCCGGAGCTTCACCGTATATGATCTTATGAACCAGGGTACAAACCTTGAATGCAATACGTTCTTTTAATGGAAGCCAGTGTAATTTTTTTCTTAAGGGTCTGGCGTTTTCATATTTCATTTTGCCAAATATGAGTCTGACTGCCGTGTTTTGTGCAGTTTGAAGTTTTTTAATAATTTGTTCTTTGCACCCGGCATAGATAGAATTACAATAGTCTAGTTGGCATAGGACCAGTGATTGTACCAGTCTGCAGAATGTTTCTCTTGGGAAAAAAAATTTTATTCTTCTAAGTTTCCACATTGAGTGAAACATACTTTTTGTTATGTTTTTTGCATGGTTCTCTAATGTAAGGTTTCGATCGATTGTAACTCCTAGAATTTTCAGGCATTCTGAGACAGCAAGGTAAAGTTTGGGATATTTAAATGAGTGGGCTTGTATTTGTTATGTTGCGATGACAGAATGAGACATTGCGTTTTGTCTGCACTGAGTTTCAGTTGAAAAGCATCCGCCCATGAGTTCATAATATGAAAGCTGTCGTTGATTTCTTTAGTAATTTCTGCCAGGTCATGTATGTAGATCATGACATCATCTGCGTAAATAAAAGGATTAAGGCCTTGGTTGGACAACATCTTGGCTAATGGTGTCATCATTAGGTTGAAGAGGATCGGTGATAGCGGAGATCCTTCAGGTACTCCACAGTCTGATTTCCACGGTGATGATATAGTTGAATTTGATATCACTTGATATGTTCTAGTTGTTAAGAAGCCTTTGATCCAGTTAAGTACGTTTCTTGTAATTCCAAAGTATTGTAAGATGTTTAGCAGTATTTCATGGTTAACCATATCAAACGCACTGGACATGTCGAATTGCAGGACAAGTATGTTGCCTCCAGTTGCGATTGTTTGCTTAAATTTGGAAAGAAGAGTGATTTGCACAGTTTCTGTACTGTGGTTAGATCTAAATCCTGATTGTGACTCATGCAATATTGAGAATCTGTTTAAGTAATTGGTAAGTAGTTTGGCCACCAGTCCTTCCATAAGTTTGACTGTTAAAGGGATGGATGCTACTGGGCGATAGTTGGTTACATCATCAGCTTTTTTCTTTACGTCCTTAGATATTGGTGTAAGTAATATATTTCCTTTATTATTGGGGAAAAGTCCATGTTGTAACATATGATTTAGGTGTTTCGTAAGGTCTGTTATGAAGCGTTTAGGGGCGGATCTTATTAGGTTGTTGGGGCATGTATCAAGCTTGCAGTGGGATTTAGCAAACTTATCGCTTGCATAACGGATTCATCAGAGAGGATAGTGAAATTAGACCAGATTCTGTCAGCTGGATATTCTCCTGGAGTTGGATCCATGCAATCGAAGAATATTTCGTGGTCAGTAGCAAAAGATGATAGTGTGAGTCGAATCTTAACAATTTTCTCATTAAAGTATTTTTTGTTACATTTGTACCCCGCGCTTTCCCACTCATGGCAGGCTCAATGCGGCTTACATGGGGCAATGGAGGGTTAAGTGACTTGCCCAGAGTCACAGGGAGCTGCCTAAGCCTGAAGTGGGAATTGAACTAAGTTCCTCAGTTCCCCAGGACCAAAGTCCACCACCCTAACCACTAGGCCACTCCTCCACTCCCAAATTAACAATCCATCTATTTAGCAAGACTCTCTGCTGATGGGGTATCTGTAGTAGTTGTAACGACTGGGGTGGTATTTAGTAGTTTGTTCACTAGTAAGAAACGTTTGTGTGTGTCTTTGTAGTCTGGCCCAATTTTGGTTTTGTAGTAGGAACTTTTAGTATGTCGTATACCATATTTGTATTTCCTTTGGATTTGTTTCTATGCATTTAATATTTGTTCATCTTTTCTTTTATTCCATGCTCGTTCGTATCTCCTAACCTGAGTTTTTAATTTTTTCAATTCTTCATTAAACCAAGGTATCGAATTTTTTCTTCGTGTGCTTTTTGTTCGTAATGGTGCTATATTATCTAGTGTATTTCTGCATCTAGTGTCCCAATGTTGGAGATAATTATTTGATTCTGTTTGTATTGTACATTCGTCTTTGTAAAGCTGCTGCCAGAATGTCGTAGGATCAATTTGTCCTCTTGAGGTGTAGGTTGTACATTCTTGGTTATGGCGTGTGCTTTTTCTTCGCCATTGTAAGGATAAATTTAATTTATGATGATCTGACCAAGGCACTTCTACCCATTTAGTATCTACTAGAGTTAGGTTTAGAGCTGATGCTAATTTGTATGTAATGAGATCAAGTGTGTGTCCTTTGTCATTGGTTGCTTGTATATTTGGCCAATTAAGGTCGCAAAGTTGAAGGAATTCTTTACATTCACATACACTTGTTGAATTAGGATCATCTAGATGTAGGATTATATCCCCTATAATAAGTATGTTGGAGTTAGCTACACAGGTATTCGATATAAAGTCCATAAGTTGTGGTTGGCATTCGTGCCAATTGCCTGGTGGTCTATAAAACAGAACAGCGTTCAGATGGTCGAACAAGGAAGTGTGATGGATTCTTAATGAGGCTATTTCAAGATGTGGTGTTATAGACTCAGCTGTTGTTGTTATGATGAATTGAGACTTATGGATTAATGCTATACCTCCTCCTCATTTTCCCTTTCTTGTCCAATGTGTGATTTTATAACCTGGGGGGCATAAGTCTAAAATTGTGGGGTCATTTTGATCGTGGAGCCAAGTTTCAGTGATGAATAGATGGTCGAGGTTGTCCGTTGTAATCCAATCTGTTATAATTGTTGTTTTATTAACTACTGATCTGGCATTTATATAGCCCAGGTGGAGTGTTTGGTAAGGGTCAGTTAAGTTTGAAGTTGTTTTAATTTTTATTAATTGTTTATTCTCTTGAATTTTAGGTTTGTTAGGGCCTTTTTTTCCTTTGTATTGATTATGTCCTTGTGTACTAGTTCTTCCACTGATCAGGTTTTTATTATTTTAGTAGGATATACTGTTATTTGGTAGCCTATTAATATTATATATTGTTGGTATGTTATTAGTATCTGTGAGAGGGATAGTTAAAATGTGATGAATAAGGGATAAGGAGTAAATTATTAGAAGTAATTTGGCGGTTTTCATTTTGGAGTCAATCAGATGTGATGGAATAGTTATTAGTGGGTAGGATCTTCAATAGGTCCTGGATATATGTTTGATATGTTAACTTGGTGCAATTATATAATTAAATAAGAGATGCTATAAAGAGAGTGTCAAGCTTACAAGTAGCATATAAACATGAGCATATCAGCACTTCTATAAAGATGCATGTTCAATCATAGAAATAGATCTTGAAGAAGCACAAGCCTGCAGAAGTAAATAAACATGGTTATTGCCTCAAACTGAGGTAGTAATATTCAGTCATAGAGTAATTCCTAGAAATCATAGAAACCTACAGATAGTAATAAGCGTAGTTATTGCATCAGAACAACATAGGTGCAGATATTGAATCAATAGAAACCTGCAGATCGTAATAAACATGATAAACGTAGTTCGTTGTCCTCCACATGTAATGGAAGTACACAGCATGATGTTTCATAATGTGCCAGATAGGAATGGTGCTCACAATATCTACCACACCAGCTAATGCACTGAAGGCCCAAGCATAAAGATGTGCAGATCTGCCACAGCAGTGCCCCCCCCCCCCAATCTGATTTTCTTCTCTTGACTCCCCTATCTGATCCCAACATCCTCAAATCTGATTCCCTGCCCCATTAGAACACCTGACACCTCCCCCCCCCCCTTAGCATACACCCTCCGATTCCCCAATCCCCTAAATGGCTCCCAATAAGCCATGCCCCAAAGCCTCACCCATAAGTTGTCAAGGAAACCTCCTCCCCATCACCACTATTGCTGGGACTTACGCTGAGGTGATCCCTGAAAGTCCAGTAGGCCACCACAGGAGTGGTCCTTCTCCAATCCTGCCCTTTCTTGCTCCGGGAATCAAAATGGCTGCCATGACCCCTCTCATAGTACTACTGCTAGGGGACATGGTGACCATTAAGTTCCAGGGCCACATGGTGTAAGAGCGGAAGGGTTCTCTCTGTGTTGGCCCACTAGACTAACAGGAATCACTTCCGGGTAAGTCCTTTGGGGGGGGGGGGGGGGGGGCGGTTAATTGACAAATTATGGGCAGGGCTTTGAGGGGAGCCGCTCCCATCCTGACCCAGTAAACTACCAGGGATCACCTCCAGTAAGTCCCAGGTGTCACAAGGGCCCAGGGGTGGTACACATATGAAAGTAAGTGTAGCTATGCTATTGGCAGTCGTGACAGCTAGTGCACAGTACTAACCTAAATGTTAGCTGTCACACCCAGCCACTCCTCCAACCCACCTTTGTTAAGCCCAGCTCCTGCCACTACCTACACTGGACAGCTTGCAAAGGTTTTATTACTATGCTGCTGGTTTTAATGCTCGGTAGATGTTAGTGCATTAATGTCTACCACATGGGAAAACCTATGCTAGTTGCTTAAAGAAGCTCAGCACAAGAGCTCCAAAGTTAGGACAGAATTGTTGTCTTAACTTTACTTGGTTAACTATGCAGATAGTAGTCTGAATATTGCCATTATTCAGGCACCAGCAGCCCTCACCACTCTAGCTGAATATTCAGCACTGCTCTGTATCTGGTTAGCAGCACCAAATATCCTTGTTTTAAAAACAGTACTGACCATAGCAGATGAATGTTGACCTGGTAAAATGTATATGAATTATGCCATTCAATAAGGTCTCAAAATAAGGTTTATTTATAATACTTATGGTATCTTAAATTACTTACATTAATTACATACAATTCCATCAGATACCATTTAAAAAAAAATTATTTCAAGCTTAAGACTAAAACTCTCAATTTCTCAACACATTTTGGGCCACAATTAGGAACTGTCAAGAGACAAGTGTCTTAGTTTTCTCTTTGGAAGGCCCTAACTGGGGGGGTCAAGCTATACATATGACCTGAAAATGGCTGAAGAAATATGCAAGGAAAAATATTTTGTTATAAAATATGCCAGTTTAGCTCTACGATATCAAAATCTAATTCAACAACCATGCAAAATACCTACCCATCATGATGATGGTGTTGATGATGGTGATGGTGATGTGACCCATAAACTGTGACAGTTAAACATCTTACTTCCAATAGCTTCACCCAAGTAGTCCCCTGTGCGTGCAATGCAAGAGTCCTGAGACCCTGCATGTGAGTAGTGCTCATCTCTCCACCATATCATGCTCAGAATCCTCAGGCTTGTGAACAGCATCCAGTATCCTAAACTCGATTATCAACTGGCTGCACAGACTCAGGATTAAATACAAGGTTCTTATTTGTGCCACTGCCTGTACTCCTCTCTGCTGTTCCTTTGATTCACCCAAGCAATGCCTGGTTGAGATTCCAATTTTCTCGTTCTCAGCTCTGCATTCCTACTGTTTTTCTGAAGATTGTGGTCCCCGTCTTCATCCTCCTCTTCATCTTCTTTCAAAGCTTCAATATCTGCCATATCTTCTGAGTGCACTTCACTGCCTGGGCTCCCAGCAGACTGGCTAGCATGACTGGAATTCACTTCATTACTAGATCCATCACTATGGCCACTGCTGCTGCCAGGGCCACTGCTGGCATCCTCACCACTGTTTGCAGTTTCATCTGAGCTACCTTGCATAGACTCCTGTAGAGAAAACAAAACATATATGCCCACACTACAATAGACATCATTCATCAACAAAATACCAAGGGCTCCTTTTACCAAACTGCGTTAAGTGCTAGCGCATGCTTACTGTAGCTTAAAAGGGCTTGCCGCAGAATGTGCTTAAGCATCCTATGGTAAAAACCCAATGTATGTGCGCAAACCACACACTAAAAAATTTTTCTTTACTTCACTTGGAGGGGGCGTGTCTATGGGGAGGAAAGCAGGCGTGACAGCAAGAATCAGCTAGCATTGCCACATTACCGTGTGTTGATTAGCGAGTGAGCCCTTACTGCCTACAAATTAGGTGGCAGTAAAGACTCGAACTAATTTTTGGTAATGGCCATGCACTAATGGCAGCATTAGCACATGGCCATTAATTCAGAAAATTTAAAATCGGCCATTTTCCAGCTGCAGTAAGAACAGCTTTAGTACACAGGAAAAACACTGCATAAATGCATGCTAATGCCACTTTACTAAAAGGCAGTGGCGTAGCTACGGGGGGCGAACATATAAAGAGGAATCCAATAAATTTATTGGAAATGTGTTTGATTTTTAACAAAATATTTCTAAAAAGCAAGGAAAAGACCTCAAAATGCCCCGCCGCGTTACTTTCAGTTTTCAGCAGCTTAACTGGGGCGTGTGTTCATCACTGGTCATAAAACCTGTGCTTGGAAAGAATTATTTTAACTTTAATTTATTTCCAAATAGATTTTAACAATTTTGCTCGACTGTACTTTATCTTGTAAAGCTGCTTTAGAGCCCTTCATGAGAATCAGTGAAGGTTTTTCATGAACCAAAGAAAATTTGAAGTTAGCATTGATATTGTCAATATATTAAAAAAAAAAAAATTCTTGCAAAAGAGCAAAATTGTTAAAATCTATTTGGAATAAATTAAAAGTTAAAATAATTCTTTCCAAGCAAGGTTTTATGACCAGTGATGAACACCACGCCCCCAGTAAAGCCGCTGAAAACTGAAGTAAGCAGTCCGGGGCGTTTTGAGGTCTTTTCCTTGCTTTTTAGAAATATTTTGTTTCCGTATAAATTGTATTGGATTCCTCTTTATATGTTCGGTGATCTTACATCTTGGAGTCCTGTATGGTATCCTCTTACTATTGTCTACTTACGTAGCTAAGGGGGGGGACCACGGGGTCCTGGACCCCCCAAAATTGGCTCTGGACCCCACCAGTCAAAGCACTTTTGAAGTGGGGGGGCGGGGCAGAAGCGGCAGCAGGAGGGTGGCGGTAGCGTCCGTGGGAGGGCCGGAAATGGCAACGGGAGGACAGCAGCAGTAGGGAGGCAGGCCAAAATGTGCCCCCTCCCCACCTTGGACTCTGGCCCACCCTCCCGTCGAGGTCTGGCTATGCCCCTGGTAAAAGAACCCCCAAATAACTCTGTATAGTTTTCTTGCCTCCCAAAAATAAAGGCAGCCCTACTTTCAATAACTACACTATTCAGAGCTGGAAAACCATTTTAAAATGTGGGTGCCAGAAAGAATTTAAAGCCAAAAAAACATTTTCCATACAATTTACATTTAGTTTCTTTAACTTTACTATTTTTCCTTGAAGCTTGATATTTTGCTTTGTTTTCCCCTCCCTCCAGAGGCCTATCTAGAATGTCTTCATTCTATCACCATCCCTTGCAGCCTTTTGTCCTCTTCTCCTCCTCTTCAGCCTCTCCTTTTACAAGCCTCTTTTCTACTCTAACGCCTAGCTGCAAGACGTCCTGCAAAAAGTCGCAGCAGCTGTTTACAGCCGCAAGAAGCAGAAGCGAGGAGGCTTCTCTCCTGCTCCAATGCCCCCCACTAGGGCCACCAAGGATACAAGTTGGACCAATCAAGACAAGTTGGACAGAATAGCTTTTATATGATTCATATAATTTAATTTGCCACTTACATACCACAATGTACCCAATGAACCAAGTTCTAAGTTTACAACATATAAAATAATACCGTTGCTGTCCTTTACAAATGCTCTTTAAAAGCTTAACCTTCTTACATTGTGTCCAGCATCTAGTAAAACAATAACCACACCGTAAATCGTAATTAGGGAACCCCAGTATATCAGTGCAATGTTGTATTTTATAACATATTCATGCTTAAATAGGTTAAAAAAAAAAACTTATTTGATGAACAAACTTATTTGATGAAACACACTTAATCAGGGAAAAGGTTTTGTTTTTTTCAATTTATGAATAATGAAAACACTTATCTGGAGCTCTGCTCAAAATCCATTCTCTTGCTGGCAATTATTCTCCAAACAGTGAGGTCCTGACAGACCCGTTTCGCCAAGGCTTCTTCTAGAGACCACCACTGTAGTTTTAATCCTGGAACAGAAAAAACACATCATGTTGTCTGAAAGTTTGTAATCAAGCTGCTGCATGCTCTTAGTCAACTCTCATACTTGCAGTGATATTTTGATTCTAATATAAGAGTTGACTAAGAGCACGAAGCAGCTTGATTACAAACTTTCGGACAACACGATTTTCATGTGTTTTTTCTGTTCCAGGATTAAAACTACAGTGGTGGTCTCTAGAAGAAGCCTTGGTGAAACGGGTCTGTCGGGACCTCAGTTTGGAGAATAATTGCCAGCAAGAGAATAGATTTTGAGCAGAGCTCCAGATAAGTGTTTTCATTATTCATAAATTGAAAAAAACAAAAACTTTTCCCTGGTTAAGTGTGTTTCATCAAATAAGTTTGTTCATCAAATAAGTTTGTTTTTTTTACCTATTTAAGCATGAATATGTTATAAAATACAACATTGCACTGATATACTGGGGTGCCCTAATTACAATTCACGGTGCAGTTATTGTTTTACTAGATGCTAGATACAATATAAGAAAGTTAAGCTTTTACAGAGCATTTGTAAATGGCAACAACGGTATTATTTTGTATGTTGTAAACTTAGAACTTGGTTCCTTGGGTACATTGTGGTATATACGTGGCAAATTAAATTATATGAATCATATAAAAGCGACTGTCTCTTTTTATATTCCACAAAGAAACTATGATGTGGTCCTGTTCACTATTAGTAAAGATCTTACAAACTAAACAAAGAAATGAATTGAAACATTCAAAATTTGTGATACCTCTGTATCTGAAAGTCGCTGTTGCACATGCTTGGTTCTGTTAATGAGCTGTTCATCCATCTCCGTATCACTGCCTCCACTCTGATGGGTGTCACTGTTATCACTGCTTTGAGGACTAGCCGCAGGTGACCCTAGTTTAAAAGCATTTCTCCATTACCATTTCCCTCCTGTTTGGTAGTGAACACAGATGATTCTAATCTGAAGTCTGATTACTACACCTAGCTATCAAAACACTATCTTAAAAAAATAACATGCAGTCAAGAAAGCCAAGTTACTTAGCTGAAAAGCATTGTTTCTTACCTATAACAAGTGTTTTCCATAGACAGCAAGGTTGATTGAGCACAAAAGTGGGGTGACATCATCACATATTAATAGAACAGAGCCAGTCTCCCAGACTGTAGAAGTTAGAGTAAAATTCTGAGCACGCATGGGTCTTCCCACATGAAACAGGCTCCTTGGCGCCTCAGTTAGTGCCATAGCACACTAATTAATGCAACTGGAGGTGATGGGAGAGACTGGACGTCTGATCCTGCTATCCAAGGAAAACATCTGCTACAGGTGAGCAACAATGTATCCTTGGTAATAGACAGGAAATAAAAAGAGTTATGAGATGCATGGGTCTTCCCACGTGCAGCAGACTCCTTAGCTCCTCAGCTAGTGTCATAGCACACAAATTAATGCAACTCAAGGTGGTGGGAGAGACTGGACATCTGATCCTGCTATCCAAAAAAACACCTGTTGCATGAGCAACAATGTAACCTTGGCAATAGGCAGGAAATCCAAAAAGTTATTAAAAAAACTTTTTTGATCCCCTGATATATCTCAGACTGGACCATGCTGGGTCTTCTGGAGCTCTAAAGCGAGTGAATGTGTTGTCATTAAATTTTTGCTGAGGTTGCACAGGTTACACAACAGTGGATCTTCTAAGCTAAATATTTTTACTTAAAATTAAAAATTACTTTCTTGCTAACCAAGAATCAAGACTGAGTAGGGGGTTTTCTTTTAACTGATGATGGAAAATGAGAGCGGAACAAGAGAAATTTGAATGTATGCCTACTAAAAATTGTCTGATGCCTTTCCCTTCTTTCCAATGTTTATTTTTTTAATATCAATTTGATGGTTTGATGGTTCATAATATTATTTGTTTAAAAATATTATGATTT
This sequence comes from Microcaecilia unicolor, assembly GCF_901765095.1. Taxonomy (NCBI): domain Eukaryota; kingdom Metazoa; phylum Chordata; class Amphibia; order Gymnophiona; family Siphonopidae; genus Microcaecilia; species Microcaecilia unicolor. The sequence continues at coordinate 91,871,574 of NC_044033.1, read as the reverse complement.
TTCTTTTTGTTATTTCAAATGCTAACAATGAATTAAGTGTGATATTGAATACCCCTTGGTCAGGTCCACCATGTTGAAGTTAGTGGTCCTCCAGAAGTTACAGGAATTCATTGAGCAAAATAAACTTCTGGATAAACATCAGTTTGGGTTTCAACAAAAACATAATACTAAAACCCTGTTACTTTTAGACTGTGATACTATTAAACTTGGTTTTGATGATGGGTCTCAATTTGTGATGGCCACTTTAGATATATTGGCGGAATTTGATACAGTTAATTATAACATTTTGCTTGCACATCTATCAAGTTTTGGATTAGCAGGGAAAGTCTTTGAATGGTTCAGTTCTTTTTTGGCTAATCAAACATTTCAAGTTATGACTGGTCAGGATATTTCCTCTTGGATTTCAGTTAGTGCTGGTGTTCCTCAGGGATTAGAGTTGTCTCTATTCACTTCAGTCTCTACATTACACCAATTTGTAAATTATTGACATGTTTGGGACTGCAGTATAAAATTTATGCGCATCTATCACAATCTTTAGTTTTGACTTGCAGAAGGATTTCTAATATATTTAAATTGAATGTGAAAAATCTGTATTTGTCAAGATTTAGAAATAGTGATTGTGCTTTGAGCTTTGTTTGCGATAACTGTGATATACCTATTTTACCAAAACTTGGTATTTAGGAGTCCTATTGGATTCCTCGCTATCCATGAAGACTCATATTAAACAAATTATTAAAACATTTTCCAAATTATAAGTATTGAGGAGAATGAGGGATTTGCTTTCCACTTCTTTCTAACGATGCTGCAAAGTTTTGTGTTAACACATTTTGATTACTGTAATTTTTTAGTTGTGGAACTTCCTGCTTATGTGCTGAAGTTGCTAGAGGTGGCGCAGAACTCTACAGCTCATATGATTGCACAAATTCCACGCTATGAACATATTTCTCCAATTTTAGTTTTTTTACATTGGTCGCCCATTGAAAAAAGTATTTATTTTATTTTTTAAGATTTTGAAGAATGATGCACCTGTTATTATGTCCTCTACTTTGAATTGTGCAAACCAGTTAGAACCTTTAAATCTGCTAATAAGTTGTTGTTGGAAATTGCTGATTTTCATTCAGCTAGTTTGCATGGTCTTCGATCATCTATTTTCCAAGTGACAGCACCTACTCTATGGAATGCTTCGCCTGTCAATCTGAGCAAAGTGGAGTCTTATCTTGTCTTTAGAAAACAGTTCAAGGCTTTTTTATTTCAAAAGGCATTTGGGTAAGCAAGTTTGTTAACTGAGTTATTTGTATTAAGAGGTATAAACATGTTGAGCTCTTAGATTTTTCTTAAATCTCATCATAAATGTTTTACTATTAGTATTAAGTATTTTGATTATGTATGTGATATTGTAATCCGCTGGGAACTGTGGACTATGCGGAATATAAATGTTTTTAAATAAATAAAATTATAAAGTAGAAACTGTTCTGCATCAGCAAGACACTGCCTTAGTCAGGCTGTTCCTCCAAATTTAACAGCTATGTTTTAGGACAACTACTGAGGATGGTCACGGTGAGAGGCCTTAGATTTCTGTAAATGAACTAAAAAAGGTTTCTGGTTGAGACTGTGAAAAATATTGACTGTTCAGCCCATTTGAGAGAATGGCAAGAAATGTTAAAAACGGGGCAAAACAGAGTATGTTTAAATACAGCCTCATGCTGGCATAACCCTAAATGGGCAGGAAGTGTAACTGGAACAACAGGAAACTGTCAAGACCAAAAATTAAACCAGAACACTACATTAAGAAGGGCATTTTTTATATGATGTTTAAATCTGATTTTGGACATTTTGCTAAAAACATCCAAAAATCAAGTAGTGAACATAGTAATTTTCGAACCAGAGAAACGTCTATCTTTTTCTATCAAAATTATTTTTCTTTTGTGACCATTATCGAAAAAAAAACATCCAAGGGAAAATGCACAGCCATTGTGATACAGGGAGGTGCCAGCATTCTTAGTAGACTGGCAGACATCCTAGCAGAGCAGTGGAGCACAGCAGTGGACTTCACATAAAAGGCCCCAGGTATGCATCTCATAGTTACCCCCTTATATTATGGTGAGCCCTCTAAACCCACCAAAAACCTAATGTCCCCAATTGTACGCCACTACAATAGCCCTTATGTCTGCAAGTATCACCTGTGTGTGGATACAGTATGTTTTTAGTGGGTTTTGGTGGGCTCACACTTTCCACCACAAGTATACCAGTTAGAGTGGGATAAGGGCATGGATTCCCTTCTCTACAGTGAAAGCAGCAACCACTAGGCTACTCCAGGGGACCTGCTTGCTGCTCTAATAGGACTGGTCATTAAATCTGGAGCTGTCATACAGGATGGTACGTACTATTTCACATCTTTGGGGGGGGGGGGGAGTGGAAGGAGGTCAGTGATCACTGGGGAAGTAAGGGGGGGGGGGGCGTTATGCTTTAATCCCTCCAGTGGTCATTTGGTAATTTATGGCACCTTTCTGTGACTTAGTTGTGATTGAAATGGGTCTAGATCAAAACATCTTTTAACCCTGAACGTTTTTGTTTTGTTACATTATAGCAGGAAAAAAGTCCAAGTTTTGGGAATGACCAAATCCTGCCCGCATCACACCCCCCCCCCCCCCCTTTGTGATTTGGGCACACTGCAGATGAACTACATAGAAAAACGCCTTAAAATTAGTTTCTAAAATAGTGATTTGGACATTTTTGCAAAAAAAAAAAAAAAAGTCCATCTGTTACTTTTGATGTTTTTCAGTTTCAAAAATGAGCCCCTAAATCTTCTTAATTTTTATACTGCATTTTTGTACACCCTTTTATAAAACCAGTATCACTATTAAGAAGCACATTAGAAAAACATTTTTGCAGAAACAAAGAGGCTACCAAATTATATAATACTTTTACACACCTTTCTTGTTTCCCAAAGGAAGGTTGGTATTGAGCAGCGATGCAAATGAGCTTTGCTTCGACAGTTGAGCCTTTGCTGCTAATGCATTGTTCCACAGTGCTTTTATAAGCATTGATGCCAAATACAGGGTCTACAAACAAAGTATAATTTTAAGTTTCAGAATGCAATGTATCTTAAAACAAAAAATATGCGTATAGTTCCAGTCAACTAGACCATCGCCAGATGAATTACCCCCAGTATTTGAATATTGGGGGCTACGTGTGGGCAGGCAGGATGCCAGAGCTTAAGTGGGTCCAGCCAACGTTCAGTAGGACCTGCATAATTTTTTTTTAAATAAAACCCTCCAGATCCCTCTCCCAGCCTAATACCCCTCCCTCCTAACCCCTCCCCCCCCCCGATCCTGGTTAAGGGGGAGCCCATCATTCTGGTATAGGCTCCCCCTTCCCCAGAATGTTGCCCAGTTCCTTACAAATCTAAAACCCTCCTCCCTGCACCATCACCTCATCCACACATTGAGACTCCGGAGCTCTGTTTGTCTCTTGGGCCCTGTGCATGGAATGGGAAGTACTTCTGAAAATGCTAGCCTAGAGGTTCTAGATTTTAGCTTTCTACCTATCAGCCTACATTTGGCTTCCAGAACTTCTATCCCACATTTTCCTAGGTCACTAGTATCCACATGTACCAAGACAGACGGCTCCTCCGCAGTACTATTTAAAATCCTATCTCGGTGATGCATGACTTCCGCCACCTTCACACTAGACAGGCAAGTGAACAGACGATCCTCAGGTCCACCAGCCACCCAACTATCTACATGCCTAATAATCGAGTCACCAACTACAACAGCCACTCTAGCCCTTCCCTCCTGGGCAAAATCTCCTGGAGACACATCCTCGGTAAGAGAGGGTATAGCATGCCCTGACAGGCTGGTCCTACATACAAGATTGCTTCCAGCTTCACTAGGGTGATGCTCTCCTTCTGGAAGACCTCCCTCCTCCAAGGCAGCACAGGGACTGCCAGACTGGAGGTGGGAATTCTTTACAACATCCCTGTCGGCCTCCTCTATGTACCTCTCTGTCTCCCTCAGCTCCTCCAAGTCTGCTACTCCAGCCTCAAGAAAATAGACTCATTCTCTGCTAGCTCTTTGCATCAAACGCACAGATATAACTTCTCACCAACTTGGAGATCATCATTCATGTAACAGTGCAAAACACTGCATAGCACCAATCTTACTTTGGACTGCTGTCTGTATCTCAGTATTATAGAGTTATTTAATTAAAACTCCTTAAAGTACTAAGGATATCAGATGAGTATAAAGAGACAAGATTATACGGTATCTGTATCTAACCTGCCACATTGTAGAAAATCTTTAGCATCATATCTATATTAGTTGAATGTTCTAATGCACGCTTATTAAGTGTATTAGTATTATGCTAACATTGTATTAGATCTCTGGTACTTGAATTCCAGTGCTGTTAAGTGTGTGTATTTCTGATACTGTCTCACGGTAGTTCTATTATTAAGTTTCAATTTACTGTTTTCAAGTTTACCTCATTTATTGTATTTATTATTATTCTTGGTTAATTATATGTTTTATGAAAAACTGCATCTGCTGTACCACTGCCTTGGGTGAATCTCTTCATAAAGGTGGTTAATAAATCACAATACATAAATAATATATAATAGTGTTTGCTTCTCAGAAATTAATTAAATGTAATTAAAACTCTAATGGATACTCTCTCCTGACTATAAATGAAGAGTTGAGCTACGGGTGGGAGCTGGGGAAGGGGGGTTGGGAACGAGGACTGAGCTAAGCCCTGCTGTGCCTTCCAGAGTCTGTTAATGCTGCGGCAGAAAATTCAAACTTTTTATCAATCACAGAGCAAAATAATGTCACTTACCCAGAGAAATGTCCTCTTCTCTCACAAATTCTCAGGATACCCACAAATGAGTATGCATGAAACAGATTTGTGTATAATGAAGGCAGTGTATGCAAATCAAGTTCATACATATTCATTGTGGATATCCTGAAAACCTGACTGGCAAGGGGTACTCCACGACTGGACTTGGGAAGCACTGCTGTAAACAATTGTACTAGCTGGTTACAGATTACTAATAGTAACTTGCAAAAGGTTAGGAGGACATTTTGTCATTTTGCAGATGAGATGAAGATTTGCAACAGAGTGGACACCCCAGAAGGAGCAAAAAAAAAAAAAAATGATAAAGGGGATGGAATGACTTCCCTATGTGGAAAGGCTAAAGCAGCTAGGGCTACTCAGCTTGGAGAAGAGACAGTTGAAGGGAGATATGATAGAGGTCTATAAAATACTGAGTGGAGCTGAACAAGTAGACATAAATAGCTTGTTTACTAGGGGGCACTCAATGAAGCTACTAAGTAGTAAATTTAACAATCCAGAGAAAATATTTCTTCACTCAACATGTAATTAAGCTCTGGAATTCGTTTCCAGAGAATGAGGTAAAAGCAATTAGCTTAGCAGGGTTTAAAAAATGTTTGGATAATTTCCTAAAAGAAAAGTTCATAAGCCATTATTAAAATGGACTTGGGAAAATCCAATGCTTAATTCTAGAATATGCAGCTTAAAATCCATTTTACTGTTTTGGGATCTTGTCAGGTACTCGTGACCTGGATTGGCCACAGTTGGAAACAGGATACTGGGCTTGATGGATCTTCTGTCTGTCCCATTATGGCAATGCTTATGTTCTTAAAAACTTGAAGCACAATCTAATGCTTGGCAATAAAACTTTAAACATGAAGAAGTGTAGACTGATGAATTTGAAGTGCAGAAATAGAAAAGAGCTGTATGCCATAGGAGGCAAGAAGCTGATGTGCATGAACCAGGAGAGACACCTTAAGATGATAGTATTTGTGGATCTCAAGGTTGCAAAACAATATGACAAGGAGGCCATGATAACGCCCTTATACAAGTCATTGGTAATGAGCTATGTCTCAAAGGGGGCCAGCTCCTCCTGGACTCTCACTGAGGGGAATCACCCTTCCGCCCAAGTGGAGGGCTCCTGACAGAAGAAAATCACTCACAACTGCTTGCAGCTTCAATATCAATGTGCTTTATTTTCTCATAATTCAGTAGTCGGCAATCAGAAGCAAAAAAAAACAAGCAAAGCGCAACTAGCAAGACAAAAACAGAAAGATTAGAAGTAAGAACTAGGAGAACACTCAGCTTCCCAACTCTCTGCCCAACTCTAACGAGCCTAGGTACAAGGGTTCTCTTTTATAGGTATATTAATCTCAGCCCTCCCCACATAGGCTTATTCTGTCATGTCCATTTCTTGACTTTATCTCTTTTTTTTTTCTTACTTATTAGTCTGGACTACCCCAACAGTTACTGAGTCCGTACCAGAAGATTAAGAAAAGAAAACATAAGACCTAAATATATATGCACTAGAGGAGAGGAAAGACAAAGAAGATATGATACAGATGTTTAAATATTTTAAAGGTATTGATACATGAGAGAGCATGTGATGCACAGAGGGTGAGACACGATTTCATGCTCTCCGAGGGTCCCATACCCTTTTAACCTTACAAAAAGCCTATGCCACCACATTTTAGCCTGACTGGAAACTCTGATGGACAAATATTTAGAGACACTACCAGGTGGCATGATAGGCAAAGGAGCAAGATGGCAGAAAGAAAAGCCCCAAGCAGCAGATGGCAAAAAGGAAGGAAAGTCATTGAAGGGAGAGCCACCCTTTTCATCTGAACAATTATCACAGCTGACGGTGGTGAAAGAAAAAGCGCTTAAACCAAAGTTAGATCGACTCTCGGATCAACTTCCCACCTTTAGAACCCTCCTAGCTAACGCAAACAGGTGAACCGGAGAGCTGGAGCAATGGGTTTCAGCTTTGGAGGATGCTTCTCCCCCCACTATGGAAACTATAGAAAAACTACAAACTACAATGCATGAACTGTCTGCAAAGGTAGCTAATCTGGAAAATCATTCACATCGAGCTAATCTAAGGATCATCAGTTTACCAGAATTCAAAGAACAGGTTTTGTCAGTGGTGCTGGAGCGCTGCCTGACCACTGAGTTTGTGCTGTCAGACCATGCGGGACCTTTGTGTTTAGAACGCGCTCACCGCATGGGCCAGATACAAGATGGCCAACAGACACCATGTGCAGTAGTAGTGAAGATCCATAATAATATTCACAAAGTGAAGATTTTATGTGGGTACAGACGGAAAAAGGATACAATACAGTATGAGGGTCACACACAGGGCTTTTTTTAAGGGGGTACTTGGAGGTACTGAGTACCGCCACCTTTTCTATTGTCTACTAAAATTGACCCATGGTCCCTAAATGTTAATGAAAGAGCTCAGGCTCTACACACCAATTCTGCCTTGTCATAGATTCTGTGATGGGTTGCAGGGGGCCTGGCTATTGTGGGGTGGGTCCCTCAGTGATCACCACACCCCTGAAGGGTAGCCTGGCATTTGAGTACCGGCACCTTTTTCGCTAGAAAAAACACACTGGTCACACAATAAGAATTTTTCAATTCTACTCATCCTCTCTGCAGGAGCAACAGAAGCAGTTTACACCGCTATGCCACCAGCTGCATGAGAAAAGCATCAGGTTCATGATGCTTTATTCGGCGGTATTGAAGGTGCAGTTCAATGGTGCTTGGCAATCCTTTGATACTACTGGAGCTGCATGAGATTTTTGTTTCAGACTAACCAGTGAACATCGAGGAGATTCTTAAGACAGATAAGGCTATTCAGCATATGTTTCTCTATACCACCACTTATACACATATAGCGCTCATATACGTTGTGCAACATTGTTCTTTGTAGTTAACTGTATTAACAGTTTATGCCATATTTTCCTTGCACCATTGTGGGGCGTGGGGGCCTCTGGCATTAATGCATAGTTCCTATATCCATCTTACATAAGTACATAAGTATTGCCATACAGGGACAAACCAAAGGTCCATCAGGCCTAGCATCCCGTTTCCAACAGTGGCCAATCCAGGTCACAAATACCTGGAAAGATCCCAAAAAAGTACAAAACATTTTATACTGCTTATCCCAGAAATAAGCAGTAAATTTCCCCAAGTCCATTTTAATAATGGTCTTATGGACTTTCCTTTAGGAAGCTGTCCAAACCTTTTTAAAAATCTACTAAGCTAACCGCATTTACCACATTCTCTGGCAATGAATTCCAGAGTTTAATTACACGTTGAGTGAAGAAACATTTTCTCCGATTTGTTTTAAATTTACTACTTTGTAGCTTCATCGCATGCCCCCTAGTCCTAGCATTTTTGGAGAGTAAACAGACACTTCATGTCTACCCGTTCAACTGCACTCATTATTTTATAGACCTCTGTTATATCTCCCCTCAGCTACCTCTTCTCCAAGCTAAAGCCCTAGCCCCTTTAGCCTTTCCTCATAGGGAAGTCATCCCATCCCCTTTATCATTTTGTCGCCCTTCTCTGCACCTTTTCTAATTCCACTATATCTTTTTTGAGATGCAATGACCAGAATTGAACACAATAATCGAGGTGCGGTCACAACATGGACCGATTCAAAGGCATTATAACGTCCTCATTTTTGTTTTCCATTCCTTTCCTAACACCACCTAGCATTCTATTTGCTTTCTTAGACGCCACAGCACACTGAGCAGAAGGTTTCAATGTATCATCAACAACGACACCTAGTCCCTTTCTGGTTGGCGACTCCTAACGTGGAACCTTGCATTACGTAGCTATAATTTGGTTTCCTTTTTTCCACAAGCATCACTTTGCACTTGCTCACATTAAACATCATCTGCCATTTAGACACCCAACACTTGCTCACTTTAAACATCATCTGCCATTTAGACGCCCAGTCTGCCAAGGTCCAGTGCTTTTGACACTCCTGCTTGGCTACTAACATAGAGAGTTCTGCAGCCCTATCTGAGGATAGAGAGACTGCGAACTGCACCACACTGCACACCAAGTTCCACAAGTTAATGCTCATGTAGAGCTGGCAGGACTGTATGTGGGATACTAGCATAGAGGCCTAGTAAACCTTTCTCCCAAAAGATTCTAAGGTTCTAGCACCTTGCCCCAGGGGGGCCAACACACAGGTTCTTGAATGCTTAGCTGTCTTGAGAGATGATTCGACTACTATAGAGTGGTATGGAAGCTCTTGCTTCTCAAATCCTGGAGCTTCTAGACTCTATACATAGAGTTTAACTTTTATGGAACTGGCCTGCACAGAGAGACAGGAGTCTCCCAATTCCTCATCTGCACCTGCCGCAGGATGCTATGCACAAGTATTATTATAGACTACTTAGGGGATCCTCAGAGTAAAGAATGCCCAAAATCTCAGCCGAGTTTTCCTCGACTTCCAATCCAATGGAACGCCCCTTAGCCGTTTCCCTCAAATAATTGAGGAAGAAGAATTCCGCTGGTGGGGACTTCCTCCTTTCCTGAGGTGGGGAAGGATCTGATGGTAGACCAAGGGCACCATCCTCCGAGACCTCCTCCAATTCAACTTCAGGACACTTAGGAATGGACAATCAGAAACAGCAAGAATTTCTCCTGAGGAGGCTGAGTCTCTGGCTGCCTCAGATGAATAGACTGCTCTCTGAACTAGGGCTGTACCGAATATTCATATTCGATTTAATTCATCCAAGATAGTGCCCCAATACATTTTCACATTTGGTCGAATAGGGATTCAATCGAATACAAAAAGTCCTGGGCTCTACTATGCTAAATCCTACTGAAACAAACACTTGATTTCTGATTTCATGTTGCTTCTTTTATTACTTGTTATGTTAAAGCTCAATGCCCATTATTCGTATTCAGTATTCATATTCAGCCGAATAATATTTTTCATTATTAGTATTCGGCCAAATAGTAAAGTATGCTATTTGGTACAGCTTTAGTCTGAACTATAGGCCAGAGTGTCGAGGAATAGCTCATATCCTAGACCCCTGGGGGTGCTTCCTTTCCCAAGGACAACCACCTCTTCCAAAGCTGACACACTGGTGACAGACAAGACATGGGTCTTGAGGATCAGGTGGGGCAGAGCCATGGTGGGCAGTCACGCTCTCGAGGCCTCTACACCGTTCCTTGGGGGGTAGGCGTTGGTAAAGACAGAACTGCTGTCAGATCACCGACAGCTTGCGAAGATGTCGGGGACAAATCGAAAGACTGATTCTAGCACATCGACACAAACTCCACAGAGGAGGAGCAATCCTCTTAGCACTGACTCTTCTCGGGTATCGGTGGCGCCAATGATCTGGGAACTCCTGGCATCTCTTTTCAAGGGTGATCGATATCAGTGCTTCTTCGCCTTTGCTCAATGCACATCATCGGGGCTCCTCGGTGCCGATGAGGACAATGTCAAACCCCAATAAGTCTGCACTGTCAGGTCCAAAGCAGGTCGGTCCAAAAGGACCATATCAACACCCAATTTCGAGGCAGGGGAAGACTTCCTCAATGCCAGTGTGCCAACTGTGTTTGGTGCAGCTCCACCAGCTATAGGGACCGATGGCTTCAATGCCATTGGACCAGACTTAGAAGCACCAAAAATTTTCTTGCATTGAATCTCTACTTTTCTATGTCCTCTTCTGCATTTTAGAACAAAGGTGAATGACAGAAGCTGTGTGGTCAGGTTCTAGGCACTGAATCACCAATTGTATCAGTCACAGAAATGTTCTGCTGCACCTAGACAGTAATATAAAGGAGCAGGGGTGGACCAAAAGAAGACCTTCCAGCAAAACAATGGTAGTAAACATCTTTATTGAAATGAAGCATCTCAAATGTCACAAATACTATAACAGAATAAAAACAAAAATAAATTTAAGAGCATAAAACATTATAAAAAATAAAACAAATAATGCGAATATTGGTGCACTCTATACCAATGGGAAAGGATGGGGGCGTGGGATGGGACGTAAGGGGGAATGTTCTGTAATGAAAATCGGTCATGCAAATCATAGCTAGTAGTTGTGAAAAACATGTTTGATTATTTGCAACTTTGTATGTTGAAAATATTATTGATGGCTGAATAAAAAATATTTAAATCATTAAAACAATTATTAAACTGCTTTGGTAGTTTTTCTTGGTGTATTTTATTGTTCAATAAAAAAAATTAAAGTAAAGAAAATGGATGTTTTGGGGTCAATTCTATAATAGCACCTATTCTAAGTAGTACCTAAGCTATAAAGGGAAAGAGAAAATGAATGAGACTTGATATACCGCCTTTCTGTAGTTTTTGCAACTACATTCATAAAGTAAGTACAGTACAATCCGCTTAAGTGCAAGGGTCTGGGACCAAAGAAATACATGTAGTTAACCAGAGTGTGCACTTAACCGTTGTGACCCAAAGAAGCTTGACATCTGATAAACATATGTACAGTACTGTTTATTATACGTACAGTATACAGTCTCCGTTAACTGACGTTAGGCTTACTTGAAGTAATCAGTCATAGTCCTCTGTACACAATTGGGTCTGTGAGTTCCATAGACTACGTCTGCCAGACGGTAAAAACTGTCATAGCACTGACATCCAGTGGCCTCCAGATAGGCCCGCACGGTGTTGAGACTCTCTAGCGCTCTTGCAAAAGTGACAAGAGGAGGTTGTTGAATTTCGCCAGCATATGCCTTGCTGCTCATTTCATCCTCTGTATCATCATCAGCCGTTGTTGCCTGTGTGTAGGCGCATATCTCGACATCAGTGCTGTCATCAGCTGTTTGTAGATCGTAATCAACAGCTACATAGTGATGAAACTCCTTTTCAATAACACCGGCTGGGATGTCAATAGCCTGTTTGTCTGACGCGTTTGAAACAGCTGCATATGTTTCGTCCCTCTCCACATCCTTAACAAAGCTTGCCTGCTTGTAGCAGTTCACAATGGTTGCCTGTGTAACATGATTCCAGGCTTCTTTCTGCATATGTAGGGAATCCAACAGTGATAGATTACGAGCCAGTTCAACAGCACGTTTATCCTTGCCAGTATGGTCATCCATAACGATCATCAGACAACGTAGCACAAGAGCCCGATAATGTTGTTTGAAATTGGCTATTATGACCTGATCCATAGGTTGGATCAGAGAGGTAGTGCTTGGTGGCAGGAAGACCACCTTGACGTTAGACAGCCTGACATCATCTCTGTGTGCAGCACAATTATCACAAAGCAACAAAATCTGACGCTTTTGTGCCCGCATTCTAGTGTCTAACTTCTTTAGCCACTGCTTCCAAATTTTCCCCAGTCATCCATGAATTTGTGTTAGCCTCGTATGACACAGGAAGTCACTTAACATTCTTGAAGCAACAAGGTGTTTGCTCTTTCCAATGACGAGTGATTCCAACTTCTCACTCCCATCCATCTTGCAGCAAAGGAGGATCGTCAGTCGGCCCTTCGACGTTTTACTTCCAGTAGTTTCGGCTTGTTTAAATGCAAGTGCTCTTTTTTTTATATCTTTATTTATAATTTTCCAAATTAACAATCACATAACATGACTGCAATCACAGTAACTGAATTACAACATAAAGGAAAAAATAAATCTAGGAGATAACCTCCTGAGGTAAACACTTCCATTTAGTTAGTCCACAATAAAATAAAGTGGGACAAGACACAATGAAAAAAAAATAAAAATAGGAAATACTTTAACATTAGAGCAGGAGAACTACTAAACCCACAATCGAATTTAACAGCATTAGCCTACAGGATTGTTCTGGTTAGATCGGTTCTCTTCTTCCTTGGAAACTATAAAGTCATGCATTTTCTTCGGGTCAGTAAACACGTAATTAACAGAGTCAAAGGAAAGAAAGCATCTGCAGGGAAATTTCAATAGGAAAGTTCCTTTCAAAGTAAGAGTCTTCTGCTTTAAACCCAGAAACTCCCATCTTCATTTCAAAGTCTCTCTATTTAACTCTGGAAATATTTGTATACTGGCTCCGAGGAACAGTGCTTTCATATGTTTAAAATATAAACAAAATACATTATATCTGTCTGTTTCAAACACAAATGATACCAGAAGAGTAGTACGCTCCGTTATTACTTCCAGGGAACTTTCAAGAAATTCAGTTAAATTCAGTCCCGGTTGAGATTGTGTTAAAGTTCCTTTTCCTGTAATGTATTGAGGTCTGGTAATTGGAGGATATGCTTCTTTCGGGATAGCCAAAATTTCTCTGAAGTATTTCTTTAGCATATCAATAGCTAACAAGATAGGAGATTTCAGGAAATTAAGCAATCTTAAGTTTAATTTTCTAGCTTTATTATCCAGGTATTCTAATTTTCTGTTCACAATCTCTCTTTTTTTTTTTTACTGCCCCTGCAAAAGTTTGCAAAGCTTAATCGCCTTCTAGCTTCGGAAGTTTTTTGTCCCATAGGGTGTCCAATGTCACCACGTTCGGTTTTTCACTTCTCATCCAGCTAGAGGTAGTAGGCCCAGGGTTTGAAAGAGATGGGAATTCCCGTCCTTTACTCGATGTTAACTCTGGGGTAGAAGTAGAAGGGGCATCAAAGAACTATTCACCACTTCGGGTTGTTCTTTTGTCTGCTCCACTGCTTGTAAAAAAACTGCCACCCGGTCTGGGAGGTGTCGTGCTCGAGGGAGAGCTCAAAGAGACCTCCTCTATGCTGTGGGCTTCTCTCTCCGATAAGGGGAGGGAGTGACCGTTCACAGTGGGCGTCGGAGTTCCCGGTACCTGAGCTGCAAACATCGTCAATGTAGTCTGGTGAAGTACGGGGTTCCCTCCAGGGGTTAAGGAGGCCTGCCCCCTGGGTTTTCCTTTTCTTTTCCCCATGTAAACAGGGAAAGAAAAGACCGCTCCTGCTGACAATTCACAACGGTTCAAGAGCTCAGGTATTTGCTTCTGCTCAAGACACCATCTTGCCCCCGACCCCCTGAATGCAAGGGTTCCATCAGGAATCGCTCGCCAGTAGAGACCATTTTCGTCAGCATTGAAAATGTCACGTGGTGCAAACTCGTTCAAGATGGTAGGAATAACAGAAACAACCCAATTTTCAGCACCAAAGTCATCACCGTCTTGTTTTTCACCATGCCATTTCTTGAATTTTATGTCGTTCCTCTCCTTCCATCTTTCCAACCATCCAACAGTGGCTTTGAATTCAGTTAGTCCAAGACTTTCAGCTAGCTGATTAGCTTTCTCCATAAGCAGTGGACCACTGACAGGAAACTGTCTGCTCCTGACTTGAGAAAACCACCGAAGAGCATCTTCTATATCCTCAGCTTTTCCCGCCCATTTACGTTTCCTGTGTGGATTTATATTGTATTGCCAGTCTTCCAGAAGCTGATCTTTCTGCTTCACGATACGTGAAATTTGACTGGGATTGACACCATATTCTTTAGCAATAGATGCTTCACTTTCTTTTCTAATTTTTTAAGAACTTCTATTCGTTCAGCCAGTGTTAAAGTCTTACAGTCGCACGATGACAACAACTCCAATATACACTCTTAACAACTTTCTTTCGCTTATTCTGCCTGTGGCACTTAACCAATAAGATTTCAAATTTATTGCCCCCTGTCACGTACCAATCGGCTTCCGTATTCAGTGCGTGTGTTTATGTTAGAGCGAACCGCTATGTAGATAATGATGAAGAAAAAGCCAATTTACTAAATAGATACTTTTGTTCGGTTTTCACTGAAGAAAATCCTGGAGAAGGACCGCGAGGGACTGGCAAAAGTACACCTGACAATGGAATGGATATAGCACCGTTCACGGAAGAGACTGTGTATCAACAACTTGGAAAGCTAAAGGTGGACAAAGCCATGGGACCGGACGGGATCCACCCCAGAATACTGAGGGAGCTCAGAGAGGTCCTGGCGGGTCCTCTTAAAGATTTGTTTAATAAATCCTTGGAGACTGGAGAGGTTCCAAGGGACTGGAGAACGGCGGAGGTGGTACCTCTTCACAAAAGTGGTGATAGGGAAGAAGCTGGAAACTACAGGCCGGTAAGCCTCACTTCGGTTATTGGAAAAGTAATGGAAGCTATGCTGAAGGAAAGGATAGTGAATTTCCTAGAAGCCAACAAGCTGCAAGATCCAAGACAACATGGTTTTACCAGAGGGAAATCGTACCAAATGAATCTCATTGAATTCTTTCATTGGGTAACTGGAGAATTGAATCATCGACGTGCTATAGACGTAATCTACTTAGATTTTAGCAAAGCTTTTGACACGGTTCCTCACAGGAGGCTCTTAAATAAACTAGATGGGCTGAAGATAGGTCCCGAAGTGGTGAACTGGATTAGGAACTGGTTGACGGACAGACGACAGAGGGTGGTGGTAAATGGAGTTCGCTCGGAGGAGGGAAAGGTGAGTAGCGGAGTGCCTCAGGGATCGGTGCTGGGGCCGATTCTGTTCAATATATTTGTGAGTGACATTGCCGAAGGGTTAGAAGGTAAAGTTTGCCTATTTGCGGATGATACTAAGATTTGCAACAGAGTGGACACCCGGGAGGGAGTGGAAAGCATGAAAAGGGATCTGAGGAAGCTAGAAGAATGGTCTGAGGTTTGGCAATTAAAATTCAATGCGAAGAAATGCAAAGTGATGCATTTAGGGAGTAGAAACCCACGAGAGACGTATGTGTTAGGCGGGGAGAGTCTGATAGGTACTGAGGGGGAGAGGGATCTTGGGGTGATAGTATCCGAGGATCTGAAGGCGACGAAACAGTGTGACAAGGCGGTGGCCGTAGCGAGAAGGTTACTAGGCTGTATAGAGAGAGGTGTGATCAGCAGAAGAAAGGAAGTGTTGATGCCCCTGTACAAGTCGTTGGTGAGGCCCCACCTGGAGTATTGTGTTCAGTTTTGGAGGCCGTACCTTGCGAAGGATGTTAAAAAAATGGAAGCGGTGCAAAGAAAAGCTACGAGAATGGTATGGGATTTGCGTTCCAAGAGATATGACCAAAGACTTGCTGACCTGAACAAGTATACCCTGGAGGAAAGGAGGAACAGGGGTGATATGATACAGACGTTCAAATACTTGAAAGGTATTACTCCGCAAAAAAATCTTTTCTGGAGATGGGAAGGCAGTAGAACGAGAGGACATGAAATGAGATTGAAGGGGGGCAGACTCAAAAAAGATGTCAGGAAGTATTTTTTCACGGAGAGGGTGGTGGATGCTTGGAATGCCCTCCCGCGGGAGGTGGTGGAGATGAAAACAGTAACGGAATTCAAACATGCGTGGGATATGCATAAAGGAATCCTGTGCAGCAGGAATGGATCCTAAGAAGCTTAGCTGAAATTGGGTGGCGGAGCAGGTGGGGGGAAGAGGGGTTGGTGGTTGGGAGGCTAGGATAGGGGAGGGCAGACTTATACGGTCTGTACCAGAGCCGGTGATGGGAGATGGGACTGGTGGTTGGGAGGCGGGAAATACTGCTGGGCAGACTTATACGGTCTGTGCCCTGAAAAAGACAGGTACAAATTCAAGATATGAGTTTATCTTGGGCAGACTAGATGGACTATGCAGGTCTTTTTCTGCCGTCATCTACTATGTTACTATGTATGTGGAGTCTTTCTACTACTACTACTTATCATTTCTATAGCGCTACTAGACATACGCAGCGCTGTACACTTGAACATGAAGAGACAGTCCCTGCTTGACAGAGCTTACAGTCTAATTAGGACAAACAGGACAAAAGAGATAAGGGAATATTAAAGTGAGGGTGACAAAATAAGGGTTCTGAACAAGTGAGTAAGAGTTAGGAGTTAAAAGCATCAAAAAGGTGGGCTTTTAGCTTTCCTGCAGAGGAGCGGTCTTAAACCATACATATAAGCGCATCTTGCACTTCAGTGGTGCGCTAAACCGAAGTTTGTCCCCATAGAAATTGATGGCGCCAAAAACGGGACCGAAGTATGGTATGCAGTTAAACAGAGCATGCGCTTATCCGACGTGCACTTAAATGGAGTGCACTGTACTTACTTTCCTTTATAGAATATTAGGGTAGCTGGTATATAAGTGCCTATAATTTACATGCATACACTTATGCCAGCCATAGATCTAGTCTGAGTGCTTGAACCTAAATGCCCAAGATACACACACAACGTATAGTATTCTATAGATTACATACGTAGTCCTGCCCATGCTCTGCCCACATGTATGCCTACCTATAAAAATACATACTATGAAAGAAGTATTCACAGAATATCATTTAGGCTGATTTTTGGCTTTTATGCCAATATGTACACACATATATGCCAGTATTCTAGTTATTTACATGTGTAATAAGTGAATGTTAGTGCATTCTTTATAGATTGACCCTGTTTAAAAGCAATTCTGTAACAGAGTGTGTGCAGTTACACACACAAAGCACACGTAAGTACACAGAAAAGTGTCACAAACACAAAACTGCAATGTGCACTATTCTATGTGACATGTGCAAGTGCTATAGCATATGCTCCTTGTGCAGTTATGTGTAGGTGGAGCATAAGAACATAAGCACTGCCATACTGGGAAAAGACCAAGGGTCCATCAAGCCCAGCATCCTGTCTCCGACAGTGGCCAATCCAGGCCTCAAGAACCCGGCAAAAACCCAAAAACAAAACAAAAATTTAAATTAATAATGTTCAATGGACTTTTCCTTCAGGAATCTGTCCAAACCCCCTTTAAACTAAGCAAGGCCAACTGCTATCACTACATTCTCTATCAACGAGTTCCAGAGTCTAACTACGCACTGAGTAAAGAAAAACTGTCTCCTATTTGTTTTAAATCTACCACATTCTAGCTTCATCTTATGTCCCCTGGTTCTATTATTGTTAGAAAGTGTAAACAAACGCTTCGCGTCTGTCTGCTCCATTCCACTCATCTTGTAGACTTCTATCATATCACCCCTCAGCCGCCTCTTCTCCAAGCTGAAGAGCCCTGTCTTAGCCTTTCCTCATAGGGAAGTCCTCCCATCCCTTTTACCATTTTCGTCGCCCTTCTCTGCACCTTCTCCAATTCCTTTATATCTTTCTTGCGGTGCGGCGACCAGAACTGAACACAATACTCGAGGTACGGTCTCACCATGGAGCGATACAACGGCATTATATCATCCTCGTGTTTGTTTTCCATCCCTTTCCTAATAATACTCAACATTCTGTGGGCTTTTTTAGCCGCCGCAGAACACTGAGCAGAAGTTTTCAATGTCTTATCCACGATGACTCCCAGATCCCCTTCTAGGTCTGTACTCCTAACGCGGAACCTTGCATGACATAGCTGTAATTCGGGTTCCTCTTTCCCACGTGCATCACTTTGCAGTTGTCAACATTGAACTTCATCTGCCACTTGGACGACCAATCTCCTAGTCTCGCAAGGTCCTCCTGTAATCTTTCACACTCCTCCTGCGACTTGACGACCCTGAATAACTTTGTGTCATCTGCGAATTTAATTACCTCACTAGTTACTCCCATCTCTAGGTCATTTATAAATATGTTAAAAAAAACAGTGGTCCTAGCACACACCCCTGAGGGACCCAACTAACTACCCTTCTCCATTGAGAATACTGACCATTTAACCCTACTCTCTGCTTCCTTTCAACCAGTTCTTAATCCACAATAATACCCTACCTCCGATCCCATGACTCTCCAGTTTCCTCTGGAGTCTTTCATGAGGCACTTTGTCAAACGCCTTCTGAAAATCCAGATACACAATATCCACCGGCTCCCCGTTGTCCACGTTTGTTCACCCCCTCAAAAAAATGCAGTAGATTGGGGAGGCAAGATCTCCCTTCACTAAATCTGTGCTGACTTTCTCTCATGAGCCCATGTTTTTGTATGTGCTCTGTTATTTTATTCTTAATAATAGCGTCTACCATTTTGCCCAGCACCGACGTCAGACTCACCGGTCTATAATTTCCCGGATCTCCCCTGGAACCTTTTTAAAAATCGGCATTACATTGACAACCCTCCAGTCTTCCGGTACCTCACCTGATTTTAGGGATAGAATGCATAATACTAACAGTAGCTCTACAAGTTCATTTTTCAGTTCTATTAATACTCTTGGATGATTTACTACTCTTCAGTTTGCAGAATTGACCCATTACCTCCTCCAAGTTTACAGAGAATTCATTTAGTTTCTCTGACTCGCCCGCTTCAAATATCCTTTCCGGCACTGGTGTCCCTCCCAAATCCTCCTCGGTGAAGACCGAAGCAAAGAATTCATTTAACTTCTCCGCTACGACTTTGTCTTCCCTGATCGCCCCTTTAACACCACCGTCGTGCAGCGGCCCAACCGATTCTTTGGCCAGCTTCCTGGTTTTAATGTATCTAAAAAAGATTTTACTATGTGTTTTCACTTTTAACGCTAACTTTTTTTCAAAGTCCTTTTTCGCCCTCCTTATCTCCGCTTTGCATTTGGCTCGGCATTCCTTATGTTTTATCTTATTATTTTCAGTTGGTTCTGTTCTCCATTTTCTGAAGGATTGTTTTTTGGCTCTAATGGCTTCCTTTATCTTATGGGTTTAGCCATGCTGGCTGTTTGATCTTTTTTTCTCTTTTTCTAATGTGCACAATACATTTGTCCTGTACCTCTAGGATGGTGTTTTTGAACAGCTTCCATGCCTGTTGCAAGTTTTTTTTACCCTGTGAGCTGCTCCTTTTAGTCTTTTTTTCACCATTTTTCTCATTTTATCGTAATCTCCTTTTCTAAAGTTAAACGCTAGTGTATTTGATTTCCAAAGATCACATACTTCAAAGCCAACATCAAAACTGATCATATTATGATCACTGTTATCAAGCGGCTCTCGCACCGTTACAGCCCGCACCAGATCATGGTCTCCACTAATGACTAAGTCTAGTAATTTTCCTTCTCTCAATCGGCTCCTGAACCAGCTGTTCCATGAAACTGTCCTTGATTTCATCAAGAAATTTTATCTCCCTAGAGTGTACTGTTGTTACATTAACCCAGTCTATATCCGGATAATTGAAATCACCCATTATTATTACATTGCATAGGAGAGGCTGCCACTTACACATGCAACTTACAGAACACTAAGTTCTGATTGCTGCAATAAGGCATGCCCCATTTACACCAATGCAGATTTAGCATTCCATAATAGAATCCAGGCACCCATATGCTATTATAGCATAGACATTAGGCATTAAGGCATCTACAAGGGGGTATAACTCTATAACAGATAGGCTCCTAAAACTGGGCACAGAATCAACATTAGGAGTGGAAAAGGCTGAAACATGCTAAGCATGATTCAAGTAGGTGCCAAATAGATGCACTTCTGAGGCATGTTGTGTACATTTACATGCCAAAAAAAGGGTGTGTGGACAGGGTGGACAGTGGGCAAGAGCTGAGCGTGATGTGTAACTTCTGCACACCCAATTTGTAGTCTGGAAAAGGCAAACTACATGATAAATGTGAATTTCCCACCTGCTAAAATGACATCTAATTGCAGAAAATATGTCTGTGACTCGGAGAGTTCTCTGGTGTGTTGTGCTGTTGGTTAGCACTTTGATGCTTTCTGAGACCCTATCATTTACAAAATTCAAGACATTTCTGCCCCCTGCAAAGCCCCATAGTGCCCTACCTACCCTCCTTATTGACTGTAGCACTCCCAACACACTCAATTTCTCTCTCTCTCTCTCTCTGCATCTCACTTCCCTTATACAGCCCTCGTCCCTATATCCCATCACTCTGTCCAAGTAAGATTGTGTATGTCTGTGTCTCATTGTGTGTGTGGGTGTGTGCACTCCTTTAGCATACTTGATGTTGACCACTGGGTGACACTGCTGCTGTGTGGTCTGGGTGCAATAATTTGGCAAAGGAACCATGAGTGGAAGGAGGACAGGTTCCATGCAGGTGTACAGGATCTGAACACTGTTCATGGACCTCAGTGATGAGCAATGTGTACACGGGTTCCACTTTAATAAGGAGAAAATAGTACATCTCTGCAAGCAGCTGGAGGAAGATTTGGATCCAACAACGTGGAGGGGGAAAAACCTGCAAGTCCATGTGAAGGTAATCACAGCCCCAACATTTCTGGCCACAAGATCCTTCCAGGCACCGCTCGGAGCCCCACACTACATTGCTCAGTTCTTACACAGCTTTCAACAAAGGGACACCCAGTATATAAAATTCCTAATGCATGAGGCACAGCACTACCATACAATAACTGGGTTCTATCAACTGGCAGGGGCTACTGACTGCACCCACACAGCCCTGGGACTGCCTGCAGGGAGTGAGGCTAGCTATTGGGACAGCAAGTCCTACCATTTCATGAATATACAGGTCATTTGTAATGCTATCCAAGATACTGCCATAATGCCTATATCCTCTCCCAATCGGCATCCACAACTGTTTCCAGAGTGGCCAGATCATGAGGGGATTTCTATTAGGTGAGCTCAGCACACAAATTCTCACCCTTACAAATCACTAACCACCATTCTCTCTTTTCCAACAGGTTAGTCCACGATATCCATGATTGTGGCTAGAAGATGCAACAGCCACCACTGATTGGGAAGTGCCAACCCACACAACAGTGCTTCAGCACTTATTAACATCTCCTGTCCTCCATTCCATACAGAAGACTATGGCTATCCCCTGAAGAAATGGTTGATGACTGCTACTGTCCCACCCCCGGGGGCTGCCGAGGAGAGTTACAATGAGGCACACAGGGAAAACAAGGACTGTAATTAAACAGGCCACTGGCATCCTAAAGTTCAGATTCAGATATCTGGACCAGTCTGAGTTGGAGAAGTTACCTCTGTACTCCCCATCTAAAGTGTGCGATATTCATGCTTCACAAACTGGCCATAACTCGCTATATGCCTGAACAAGAGGGGAGAGTTGACAGAAGGCAATGCCAGTGATGAAGAGGGTGAAGATGTGCAACCTCAAAATCTGCTGCCACTAAAGAGAATACCAGCAAGCAGTAGCTGCAAGATCTTAATTGATCCAGACACATATGGTGAGTCATTTATTTTTCCTGTTCACATGTAACATAGTAACATAGTAAATGACAGCAGATGAAGATCTGAACGGTCAGGAAGTGACGTCACCGGGTGAGATGGCAGCCTAGCTCTGAAGCTCCGTCTCCCCGCTCCAGAAGTCTGCCTTAAAAAGCAATAAAAAGCAGTCGCTAGTGGGAGAAAGCGGCGAATAAGGCTTGCTAAATTCCCCCTTCATCAGAATCGGCGATGAACAAAACTCCTGCTACGCAAAAGAAGGAGAACGAGCAGTCCGAGAAAGCCATGGCGGGAAAGGGCGCCAAACGCCACGAGTCACCAGAGCGAGCCTCACCTTCCGACTCTGACTCGGCCCAGTCCCAGGCTGACCAGCGATACCCACCCTCCAAAAAAAGTATACCAACTGAACTGCGGAAGTTCCTTTCGAATATTCAGGCGGAGATTAAGCATTCGAAGGATGAAATCCTAGAACGCATGGACTCCCTGAGCACAGATCTCCGTGAGTTGGGGGGGGGGGGGCGGGTGGAACACGCGGAGGTAAAACTCGAGGAACATGCCGAGACATTGATTAAACACAATGATAAACTGCTTGAGCTGGATAAACAACGTCTGGACTTAGAATATAAGATAGACGACTTAGAAAACAGAGGGAGGCGAAACAATCTTAGGTTTCATGGAGTGCCGGAAGGGGGAGAAACAGAGGACGTTATGCAGATTGTGCAAACCCTATGTGCCACATTGCTTGGCCCTGAGGCTGAAGGGAAGACTGTGGAACTGGACAGAGCACACAGAGCACTTGGTGCACGCAAAGAACAGCAACAGCGAGATATCATTGTCCGCTTCCATAAGTATGAGATTAAGGAACAAATCATGGCAAAAGCGCAGAAGGCGCAGAATCTTGAATTTGGAGGCGTCAACATCTTGGTGTATCAAGACTTATCACAATATACCTTGCAGCAACGTCGCCAAATGAAGCCAGCACTGGACATCTTAACAAAGAACCAACTGCAGTATAGATGGGGCTTCCCATTCTCTCTGAACTTTACCCTAAAGGGCAGTAAATACCATGTGCGATCTCTACAGGAAGCCTGGGAAGCGCTGCACGTGGCGGAGCTGGTGAATTCCGCTGTCCCACCGGGGGAGCTGGCTTCATCTACAAAGGCCAAGTTACAGGGATGGCAGCGAGTCTCGGGACCAGCTCGACGTGGCAAATCTTAGAGATGACCGGATAGACTTGAGTTCAGAGAACGACAGCTGGACTGAGTGTACGGATTTAGAAATGTCTTTTTTTTTCTTTTAGTCTAGCCTGAGTTGCTAAAAGAGGCGAGAAGGGTCTGAGGACAGTCAGCTAACTATTGCTAAGATGTGAGGGATGTGGGGTTATAAGCTTGAATGGGCTATGTGAGTGATATGCTGCGGACGGCAGGAGATGGCTGTGTATGGGCAGGGTTTACAGAAAGATTTGGTATGTTGAAGGGAGAGGGTCAAGGTTGTGCAAGATGGCTTTAAGACATGTGCCCGGAGCTGAAGATAGTCTCCTATAATGTCAAGGGACTGAATATGCCCCAAAATCGACAGAAGCTCCACGGGGAACTCCACCAGTTAAAGCCGCACATAGCTCTCTTGGAAGAAACACACCTGTGTCGCAAATATGAAAAATTTCTCTCCTGCCCTGGCTACTCGGGGTCTATTGCGCATCCGGTGCCGACTCAAGGAGGGGGGGAGTAGTGATATTGCTGCACTCCTCACTTGGGGCGCAGGTGATGCAGATTAAAAGGGACCCAGGGGGGCGCTACATATTCTTACAACTTATGCTAGACCAGGTAGCTCTCACTGTACTACTACTACTACTATTTAGCATTTCTATAGCGCTACAAGGCGTAAGCAGCGCTGCTCAAACATAGAAGAAAGACAGTCCCTGCTCAAAGAGCTTACAGCTCTCACTGTAGCATCAATATATGCTCCCAATACTGGTCAGGTGGAATTCTTTGCTAAGATTAGAAATTCCTTGGTGACTTTTGCCACAGGCGCACTAATACTAGGGGGAGTGGAGGAGTGGCCTAGTGGTTAGAGTGGTGGACTTTGGTCCTGGGGAACTGGGTTCAATTCCCACTGCAGGCACAGGCAGCTCCTTGTGACTCTGGGCAAGTCACTTAACCCTCCATTGCCCCAGGTACAAATAAGTACCTAAGCTGCATTGAGCCTGCTATGAGTGGGAAAACGTGGGGAACAAATTAAAAAAAAAATGCAGTTATAAATCCTGGGCAAGAACGCTCAGGGGTAGCTAGAAAGGAGGCGCAATCACTGGCTTCTCTGGCCTACTCCCTGGGACTCTTAGACCTTTGGAGATTAATACACCACACAGAGAGGGACCACTCTTACTACTCCCCGGTACACGAAACATACTCCCATATTGATTATATCTTTTTAGATACTACTCTGGTAGAACTAGGACCGGATGCTGGAATTGGTAGTATGATAATATCGGACCACGTCCCAGTGTGGGTCACTCTCCCAAATATCCAGACTGAAGTAAAAGATAAACGCTAGTCATTAAATACGAGTATGTTGCAGGAGGAACAGGTGGTGGAAGGCTACAGACAGGTGCTTAAAGAATACTTGGAGCATAATGTAGAGTCCGGCCCGGCACTGCATGTAGTGTGGGATGCCTTGAAGGCGGTCTCCAGAGGGTATTTTCTGCAGTTGGCTAGTAAACGTGCTAGGGCCCGTAGATCTCGCATAGCAGCCTGCACAGGGCGGATACACATATTAGAGCAACAGCATAAGGCATGTCTGACGCCACAAAGTTGGGATGCTCTGTGTAACGAGAGAATGGCACTGGACTCGGTGTATTCGGAACAACTTGATCTAATTAGGGCGAGACAGGGCATGCGAGCATACAAGTTAGCTAATAAGGCTGGGCGACTTCTGGCAATGCGGTTGCGAAGACAGAAAGTGGATAGAATGATTAAGCAGGTGAAAGATGCTGGAGGAGGTTTGTTGCGTCACTCGACACTTATCCGTCAGCGCTTTAGAGAATATTACCAGATGCTATATGAGCAGGAGACTGATCCTCCCCGGGAAAATGTAGACCAGTACTTGCAAGACACTGATCTTATCCCGCTGGCTAGGCAACACCAGGAGCTGTTGGAGAAACCTGTTACCCCTAAGGAGATCGAAGACGCAATTGGCGGTATGCCCTCTTGTAAGTCCCCGGGACTCGATGGCTTTCCCAATGAGTTCTATAGGACCTTTGCTCCTGAACTGGCTCCGTTGCTCGCAGACATGTTTAATCAAGTGGGGGTGGGGGGAACTCTGCCGCCAACAATGTTAGAGGCTTGGATAGCGGTGATCCCCAAACCCAGTAAAGATCCCAACAAGTGCGGCTCCTGTAGGCCTATCTCTGTACTAAACGCAGATGTTAAAATATTGGCGAAGGTCCTCGCTAACAGGCTGGCGCCGTTACTCCTGACCCTTGTGCACCCTGACCAAGTGGGCTTTGTCTCTCACAGAAAGGCGATGGATAATGTCAGATGCACTTCAGATCTCATGTACTTGGCTAAGCGAAACCAGAGACCTTTGTGCCTCTTAAGCCTAGATGCAGAAAAAGCCTTCGACAGGGTCCACTGGTCCTTCATGTACAGGGTTTTGGAGCACGGTTCAGGGGCTGGATACAGGCAATTCTACTCCTCCCCCAGAGCATGCGTTAAAATTAATGGAAGCCATTCAGAATTATTTTCCCTACATAGGGGCACGCGGCAGGGATGTCCTCTATCCCCACTTTTGTTTGCCAATGTTATGGAACCGTTCGCCTCAAAGATTCGGCAAGACCCGCTGATAGCGGGACCCACTGTAGGAGAGAGAATGCATAAAATGGCACTTTTTGCGGACGATGTTCTGCTGTACGTGACTCGCCCCCCGGGTTGCGTTCCCTAAACTCACTCAGCTTATTGAGGAATACTCTGTAGTGTCTGGCTTTAAAGTTAACATGGCAAAATCTGAGGCCCTGAATGTTACCCTACCAGAAGATACAGTTGCAGAACTCAAATCTACCTATGCCTTCAGATGGGCTGGTAGACATATTAGATACTTGGGGGTGAATCTCACCTCCAACTTATCAAAACTATTTTCAGCCAACTATAGAGGTCTGACTCGAGCCATTGCGACGGACATGGAACGCTGGGGTGAGTTAGAGGCTTCATGGTTCGGTCGCATAGCTATTATCAAGATGAATATACTACCACGACTCTTATACTTATTCCAGGTGCTGCCTGTAATGATGCCCAGGCGATTTCTTGCATCTTTGCAGGATCGAATAGTGCGCTTCGTCTGGGCAGGAAAGCATCCTAGATTGTCTCGTACTCTACTATATCAAGAGAAACGGCGAGGAGGCCTGGCGGTCTCAAATATGTTTTGGTACTACTGGGCGGCCCAAGGGAAGGTAGCCCTGGAGTGGTATCAAGGATATCCAGATAGACAGTGGGTGCATTTGGAACAACATTCAGTGGGAGCAACACCGCTGGAGGCACTTATGTGGCTACCGAAGCCATTTCGCAAGCTAGGCGAGAGTGTGTGTCCCTCAGTGGAAGCTACACTTCACTACTGGGATAAGTTGTTCCCGGGAGGTCGGTGCATTCTATCGCGTATGACCCCCATAGCCTACAATCCTTTATTCTTGCCAGGGACAACGGAGGGGGTTTTCACGAAGTGGAACGGGGAAGGACTGCGAATATGGGACCAGCTGTTTGATGGAAACACTTTGCTTGAATTTGGAGCACTACAGTCACGATTCCCCGGGCTGGTGAGAGACCATATTGCATACTACCAATTAGTACACTTCCTCCATACTGAGGCAGTCAGTTTGGTAATTAAAAGGACCAAAGGCTCCCTGGAGGAGATATGTGAAAAGTTAACACTTCTCGGGGCTTGATTGGTACACTATACAGACACATTGCTACACAGAACCCTGGTTATGAATCTCACAGGAGGGGATGGGAGAGGGAATTAGGGGTGACCCTGGGTGTGCCGGGGTGGGAGAGAATAGAACGGGCAGCGACAAGGGTGTCAACACATGTTCCGCTTAAGGAAAACGCAATGAAGGTGCTATATAGGTGGTATCTCACCCCTGACCGCCTCCAGCACATATATCCAACTATGTCAGGTCTGTGCTGGAGGAGTTGTGAGGGGGACCATGGGGCACCTCTGGTGGAGTTGTCTCAAAGTACGAGCATTCTGGAAAGCAGTTCAAAGCAGGGTACACAGCTGGTTACAAGTTCCTATTCCATGGGCACCGGAGGTGTTTCTTTTTGCTGCAAAAGTAGAGGGCATGACCTCCGCACAGCACAAGTTGTTGAGGCAGGTAGTATGTGTCGCCCAAGTGACAATCGCACACCATTGGA
Organism: Microcaecilia unicolor; assembly: GCF_901765095.1. NCBI lineage: Eukaryota > Metazoa > Chordata > Amphibia > Gymnophiona > Siphonopidae > Microcaecilia > Microcaecilia unicolor. The sequence goes on along the minus strand of NC_044033.1, from coordinate 91,844,360 downwards.
AACAACAGGGAGTCCCTTCAGTTACGAGATGGCATAATAAACTGAAATATGTGTGTGAGATGGAAAGGCTCTTGGCAGCCAGAAAACATCAAACGAATAAATGGCATGATATATGGCAGTTTTTTGTTAATGCTGCAAGTAATGCTTAGAGGGGAGACATGATAGAGATATATAAAATAATGATTGGAGTGGAACAGGTGGATGTGAAGCGTCTGTTCACACTTTCCAAAAATACTAGGACTAGGGGGGGGCATGTGATTAAACTACAGTGTAGTAAATTTAAAACAAATCGGAGAAAATGTTTCTTCATAATTAAACTCTGGAATTCATTGCCGGAAAATGTGGTGAAGGCGGTTAGCTTAGCAGAGTTTAAAAAGGGGTTGGACGGTTTCCTAAAGGACAAGTCCATAAACCGCTACTAAATGGACTTGGAAAAATCCAAAATCCCAGGAATAACATGTATAGAATGTTTGTACGTTTGGGAAGCTTGCCAGGTGCCCTTGGCCTGGATTGGCCGCTGTCGTGGAAAAGATGCTGGGCTCGATGGACCCTTGGTCTTTTCCCAGTATGGCATTACTTATGTACTTATGTGTGAGTGGTATGTACTAAGATACTTGCATGGGATGGGGAGGTGGGGGGTGGAGGGAGGGGATGGGTGGGGTTTAACAGAAGAGGGGGGGTTTGAATAGAGAGGGGGAAAGAGGAAAACTTTATATAAAATGTTGAAGTTTATAAAGTTTACATTTCATTGCAGTATTGTGGTAGTAAGTTGCACTGCCTGGTTCTAATTTTGTTTGGATTTTATTGTTAACATGCAAGGGCAGCTTGGCAAATATTGTATGTTGTTTTATGAGATTACTGAATAAAGACTTCTTACAAAAAAAAAAAAGATCTGAACGGTCCATCCAGTCTACCCAAAAGTCACACTCATTATATCTTCCTCCTCTCCCTCCTACCCACCCTCTTGCGCTTAATAGTTAACGGTGATAAGATGATATAAACGAAAACATAACAAAATAACCCTAGTAACAAAAAAACTGTGCCTAGGTGCCCCCATGATTTTCCTCCTCCCCCACAGGAACCAATGTGAGTACAATGTCCTGTATGAGGCTGCAAGGGCATGAGTCAGCACAAACTCAAAGATTTAAAAAAAAAATTCAAAAATTGTTAATGCCTCCAAGATATATACCACCAAAACAAGAAGGTGAAGGATGCCCCCAGAAAAAAAAGCAAAGAAATGGAGGGTTCTGTCTGTCATAGCCTGCAAAAAGAACGCTATTCAACATAGTGTCGCGTTCTCGAGGACCCTAGCATTCTGTCAGGCTTCTTCCCCGGAAGCACTGGGTTTGTGAGCCCTTGGACCACTACTGTGGAGCGGAAGTGGCAGGCAAGGTCACCTTCAAAGCAGAGGCAAAGCAAGGCTGGACTGGAACCCCGGACTGGAGTTCTGCACAGGGATACACAGGACTGGAACGCACCGGACGGGTGCGCACTGGACTGGACTGGAACTCACTGGACTGGTACACACTGGAGTGCAGCCCACTGGACTGGAACACACTGGAGTGGAGGACAGGAACCCACGGGACCGGAACCCGCTGGACAGGAACACACTGGACCTAGGCTTCCCTTGTGCCCTCTTCTATAGGGAAAACCCTCATGCCTATAGATTTATGTACATTTAAAGTAAAACCTGACATTCTCCCAAATACTTGAATCATGTCTAGCAGCCTTCCCAAAGAAGACTGCAGCTGAGTAGTGACAATCAGGAGATCGTCTGCAAAAGACAGGGCCATAATCAGTTCTCCCCCTACTCGGACCCCTGGGACTTCCTCCGATCGCTTGATATCTCGCAGAAAAGGTTCCATAGCCAGAATAAAGAGCGATGGTGAAAGGGGATATCCCTGTCTAGTGCCCTTTTGTATTTTGATAGGCTGAGATTGTACTCCTGAATATAGGGCTCTTATGGCTCCAAGAGTCCACCCACCGATTCCCATATAGACTAGCACAGTGAACATATATTCCCATTCTATCTTATCAAATGCTTTTTCAGCGTCGAGGGAATACAGGCAAGTTGGAATTTGTTGTTGTTGACTGAATGCCATGGCCAGAAGCAATCTGCGAACATTGCTCGCCGCTTGTCTAGTTTTAACAAAGCCCACCTGTTCCTCCCCAATCAATCGTGGAAATATATTGGACAGTCAATTCGCTATAACTTTGGCCAAGATCTTGAGATCGACGTTTATCAAGGAGATAGGTCTATAAGAATTAGCCTGATCTTCTGGTCGGCCTGGCTTGTGAATTAACGAGATGAATGCCTTATTAAAGTATGGTGGAAATTTGCCTTCCCTAATGGTCTGTTCATAAAAGTCATGTAGACAGGGGTAAAATGAGGGGGGCAGCAATTTATAAAACTCCCCTGAGAAGCCATCTGGCCCAGGAACTGATCCCAAGGGTAGCAATTTAACTACTTCTTGCATTTCTTTAAGATTAAAGGGGAGATCAAGGGCATTCTGTTCCTGTTCTGTCAATTGAGGCAGGCCCACTCATTCTAAAAATTTTCTAGTCTCTTCAGGGCCTGATGTTGGGGACAACTCATACAGCGAGCTAAAAAATTTCTTGAAAATCTCAGCTATCTTCTCACTCTTATTGTGGAGATTCCCTTTGTGATCTCTAAGGGTGACAATTGACCTCTGCGATCCCCCTGACTTAACCAATCTCGACAGAGAGGTCCCCGACCTATCCCCATACCGTTGGAATTTATATTTATAATAAGCCATAGAGCGTTGGGCTCTCTGATGTAATAGAGAGTTGAGGGCTATCTGGACTGTGTGTGGAGCAGTTCCTTTGTGAACTTAGTGGGGTATTTGAGATGGCGCGTTTTGGCTCTCTTAAGATCCAACTCTAACTTCAATATAGCTGGGGCAATTTTCTTGTTATGAGCCGAGGCATAGGCTATATCGCCCCGTAGTACTGCCTTGGCAGTTGCCCAAAATAGACCTGGTTGGTCCCTATGCTGATCATTATTGGTGGCATAATCTTCCCATTTCTGGGCTAAATAGTATCTAAAATCTTTATTCTGATAAAGATGGACTGGAAACCTCCACCTCCCCGCCTGCTGGTAGAATCTGGGGGACTCCAAGTCCAACCACACCATAGAGTGATCCGAGGTCTCCTCCGGTCCAATTTCCACATTCAGTACCCACGGGAAGATAGAGTGAGAAACTAGGATATAATCAAGTCGGGAAAATGTCCCATGGGCCCGTGACTCGTGGGTATAATCTCGCTCTGACGGATGGAGATTACGCCATGTGTCCACTAGATTAAGCGTTTGCATAAAATGGGGGAGGGCATGTGATCTCAGACCTCCTCTATGTGTGGACTGGGGATTAGTACAATCAGATTGAGGATGGGATACCAAATTAAAGTCACCCATCACCATAAGTTGCTTCGTGTGGTAGGGAATGCACAGACGAACTAGTTGGGCTAAGAATTTAGGATCATAAGTATTTGGCCCATATAATCCCAATACCATAAGTTCCCTATCCTGTACCCACAACCGAATCAAGACATAACGCCCACCCTGGTCCACGTCCACTACTTCTGATTTGGATGCCAACCCTTTCCGAATTACTATGGCTACACCCCTCCCTTATGATCCCCGGATGTAGAGGAGTGGAACTCCCCCACCCATTGGTGCTTCAGCTTTGCATGCTCCATCTCAGAGAGTTTGGTTTCCTGTAGGCAACCAATATCCGTCTTGTGCCTATTCAGAGCTGCCAAGATTTTCACTCTTTTAATCGGAGTTGTGATGCCTCCCACGTTCCACGTGGTGAAGCGTATGGGCTTAACCATCAAATTTGTGCAAGTGAGCTAACACGAATGATAAAGTATTAATACCATTCTTCAGGCACCCAGCCTCACACAAGGAATCTAATGACCTAATTCGCCTCCCGGTATCCTTAAAATCCCATAGTACATGTGTAACCCGTGTAGATCCCATCAATCCCCAACAAATTGCAGTGATCATGTATCTTAACCTAACTCATGACCAAACCCTCCCCCCTCTCCTGACCAAACCCCAAACCTTTATCGAACTTTATACTACCCATGAACCAAACTTTAACTTATATGGAGATCAATGATGGTGGTCTCCCCGCTCCCCCACTGCCCACAACCCATGGCAGAAAGATATTTAAACTGTTCGTTACGCCAGTCAGCTCCATCGGCATACTCACAATGTACGCATTTAGTCTCTTTATCACCCTAAAGTACACTCTGACTATTAAAGTATGTCCTCACGGTGGAGGGGACTTGATTAGGTCCGCTGGAACCTCCTGAGGTGCTCTGTAAGACTGCCATTTCTCCTGGTAATATACTTTTAGAATCGCAGGATATGTTAAAGCGAATCGTTGTTTAGTGAGAGCCAAATATTTGCATACCGGCCCAAATGCTCAGCGTCGTTCCTGTAGCACAGCAGAAAAGTCCTGGAATAATTTAATGGGGTTGCCTTCAAAAGATAAAGTGTCTCTCTTCTGCCGCATCCCCCGTAGTATTTCCACTTTGTGGATATAATTATGGACTTTTATCATTATAGCCCTCGGTCGCTGTGCTGGGCCTAATTTGCGTCCAACACAATGCGCTCGCTCAAGGCATAGTGGCTCTACACTATCTGACAAAGCGAATTCCTGTTTCAGCCATTTCTCCAACACCTCTGATAAATGATGTTCCGGAGTGGATTCTGCGAACCCAATGATCCGTAGGTTGTCTCGCCGCGACCGATTTTCCAGATCATCTACAACCTGAGTATGTTTCTGCACCAGATCTGTAAGTTCCGTCAATTGCGACTCCGTTTTGGCCTCCTCGACCTCCACCGCCGACATCCACTGCTCTAGCTCACCAGTTCGCTTTACAGTTTCTGCCAGTAGCGATTCAAAAGAGGTGAGTTGACTGGGAGTCACGTGATGCAAGAGGACTGATCGGACACCTGTGAGCTCGGCTCCCATCCCCTCAGCCTTTATAACCCTGCTCACTGGTGCATACGGCGCCTTAACGAATTGAAATCGGGTTGGGTGGCGACAGAAAGTGCGGGGAGGTGCTTGACTGCAGCACAAGCAAAGCGGCATGACCGTAAAACCACAGAGAGCTGGTAAAGAGAAAGGCAACTCACTGAAGGCCAAAATGGCGTCGCTGTCCCCGCCAGCATCGTCGTCGCCACCTGCGGCACCACAGACCCCGAACCCAGCAATATCGCATGAGGACATGATCCAAATATCATTAAAACACATGTCCCAGCTCCTGGATGATAAGCTTGCGAAGCTTAATGTTGGCATGGACGAGATCAAAGAATGTATCGCCGCCCATGCGGCCCGACTGCAAGAAGCGGAAGCTCGTCTTTCCTCTCAGGAGGAGCACATGGTATAGGCAGAAGGACGGATTGGAATCCTGGAGGCACAGGTTCGCTTGTTGACTGACAGAGTGGATGATCAGGAAAATAGAAGCCGCAGAAACAACATTCGCCTCGTTGGAGTCCCTGAATCTGTCCCCGATGCGGACTTAAAAAATCTCACTGAAAGATGGCTGCCGGTGCAGCTGGGGATTGACCCGGAGCTGTGCAAGGGGCAAGTGGAACGGGTCCACCGAGTTGGGCCATGCAGAGAAGCGAGTGGGAAACCATGATTGATAACTGCAAGGTACCTGAATTATGTCACTAAAGCTACTATTCTTGATAAGGTCAAAAAGGTATGACGTTTGGAATATGAAGGCACCAAGATCCTGCTCTTTCAAGATTTTTCAGCACGTGTCATGGAACAGCGGAAGCTGCTGGCACCATTCTGTACTAAATTGTTTGAGAGGAGAGTGAAGTTTGCATTTCAATACCCGGCTAAGGTGCGAATCACACACAACAATAGTTCCTTCATCTTAACCAAAGCGGAGGAGTTGCAAGCTTTTTTGGACAAGCTACCTGGAAATATGGTTCGAGATGCAGAACGGCGGTGATCTGAGTGGGCATCAAGTTTGGACAGGATCGGTGATGGGGTCCTCTGTTTCTACAGTTTGTAAGCATTGAAAGTGCATGCGAATATTGTTGTGTAATGGCTGCATGCTTTGATGACGGGGGAAGTGAACTAAAGCACTGGAGAGCCGGAGATCCTCATAGTGCATAAGTTCTGAACAAGCAACTACGTTTTATGGTGCATGGATATATACATGTGGGAAGAGTTCCATGGTATGGATGGAGAGGTACTTGGACAGACCCAGTGATAAGCTAGTGCTTGCAATCCTGTGGGCTTGGAGTGTTTCTGCATAGTTCTGTGCTACAGAGAGCAGGAGGGGAGTGGGGAAGGGGATCACATAATTGGTAAAAGACAACATGCTTATACTGTGGTCTAATGCTGATGGAACTCTTAGGGAGATATGATTCAATGGAATGTTTTTTGGTTAAATGTGGGGTGCGAGTAGTTGTGGTTCATTTTGGGTTTTAGGGTTGTTAATGTTGATGCTATTAGGTGAGGATTTGTGACAGAGTTGGGAGAGAAGGAAATGTACAGTGTAGAGGCTTGTTAAACCGAGAGGAGTGGCAATGTTTCTGTGTTAAAAGGGGGAAGGAGGGGGAGGGGAGCTGTTTGCTGGAAGTTATGAGGGGGGTGGTTGAGCGGCCATGGTACTCAACCGACAGGGGTGGAGGGATAGAGGGAGGGTGGGTGTGGAAATTGTGGACTATATTAGGTTTGGTGTGCTGGGGTGTTGCAGTGTGGCTGTATATGTGTGCTTGGGGAGAGGGTAAGGTGAGAAGGAATGGGTGGGATTACCGGGGTATGCTGACTTTTCATCAAGTGTGGGGGGAAATTGGGTGGTCTAAGAGGGGAGGAAGAGATAGGGAGGGTAGATGGGAGGACTTAGTGGGGGAGGGGGCTGGTCTGAGTCAGAGACTGCTGGGTAGCAGTGCTAAAAGGGAGCAGGAACATAGCAGAGTGCAGAATGTGTTTGATGTGGCCACTGCAAGGGACGACATAGCTGGGATGTTGTCTCGGAGCATGCTCAAGACTCGTTGGTCTGATAAGAGTGTAATCTGGATTTGGGATTATGGGTAGTTTGCAAGTGGCTATCTTAAACGCAGATGGAATTCATTCCCCGATTAAAAGGACAAAGATATTGCATTATGCCAAACAATTGCGTATTGATGTTTTGATGTTACAGGAAACTCACTTGTCTGCCCAGGAACACCTTAAAATGAAACAGGGATGGGTAGGTGATTTAGTGTTCTCATCGTATAATAGCAGACAAAGGGGTGTGGCCATACTTTTCAGCAAAGGTTTAGACCTCATCTGCCATAGAGTAATTCAGGACCCAGAGGGTAGGTTTGTAATTTGGACCGGTACTATCCAAGGGTTAAAAGTAGCTTTATGTTCGGTATACGCTCCAAATGTCTACTCTGGTAAATTTTTCTTAGGGCTCTTAGTTACCCTGGCACAGCGACAAGAGTATCAGCTTCTTGTAGGGGGAGACTTCAACCTAACCGTGGACCCCTTGGTGGATTGTGAGCCGCCAAAAGCAAGGCCTAAGGGATTGGGCGAGAGGGGCATAGGTATATTGCAACATGATTTGGGATTGGTGGATGCCTGGAGGGCATTGCACCCTGATGATAAAGACTTCACCTATTACTCACATGTACATAAATGATCGGCGAGGTTGGATTATGTTTTAATGTCCCCATCTCTTTTTCAGGGGTGTCGGACAGCAGAGATTGAGCCATGTGTTGTTTCTGACCACGGCTTGGTTAGGGTGGACATAGGCCTCGTGGGTGACCGGAGCAAGGCAGGTTGGCGGATGAATCCTACTCTATACCGAGATAAAGAATTTGTGGAGTTTTTGTCTCGGGAATGGGAGCTCTATATGGCTGAGAATCAGAATGGAGAGGTCGATCCGCGCATACTATGGGAAGCGGGAAAAGCGGTTATGAGAGGGAAAATAATAGCCTATACAGCCAGTTCCCGTAAGCAGCGAGAGAGAGAGCTACTTGACAAATTGCAACAACTTACTGGTGTTAGGGCAGCGGCATCGAGGGAAGAGGGGGTAGCGAAGGCTAGGTTTAAGGAGTTTAAAACTGAGATTAATGATATTCTCAACAAGCGTGCCTTGCGAGATATCCAAATCTATAAATTTTGCTTACACAGGTGGGGAAATAGGATGGGGAAACTGTTGGCTGGCCTGGTTAGAAATCGGTCAGCCAAGCAGGTGATCACTCGTATTAAAACAGGTTCGGGACAGGCAGTAGTTGAGGAGAAGGCCATCCAACGAGCTTTTGTGGACTTTTATAAGGACTTATATGATAAAGGGCATTGCAACAGAGACAGTAGAGACTCATTTTTTAGGGGTCTTGACCTCCCATCTCTCTCACAGACACACCGTGACCTTTTAAATAAGCCCATACAGGGGGATGAAGTGATACAGGCCATAAAACGGCTGAAATTAGCCAAGGCCCCAGGCCTGATGGGCTGGGTCCGGAATTTTATAAGATTTTAGGGGGGCGCATAGTAGGGCCATTCAGTGAGCTTTGTGAAACCTTATGTAAGGAAGGACAAAATACAGGAACCCTGACACATGCATCAATTATAGTTTTGCCCAAACCGGGTCGGGATAAAGAGCTTCTGGGATCCTACCGCCCTATTTCCCTCTTAAATCAGGATATTAAGATCTTTGCGGGAATCTTGGCGGCTAGGATGGGGAAGGTGCTGCCATTTCTGGTACATGCTGACCAAACTGGTTTCGTCCCAGGGCGATACGCCTCTACCAACATATTGAGAGCGCTGAATGCAATTTTAGAAAAGGGGGGGAAACCAGGAGACAGTCTGCTTGTTAGCCTAGACGCGGAAAAAGCATTTGACAAAATCCTATGAGACCATCTCTTCTGGGTCTTACCGCAATTTGGGATCTTCGGGGAATTTCTCCAAGGGGTGCGAACGCTGTATAGGAGTCCCACGGCACAAATTCTGATAAATAATAAATTAACCGCGTCCTTTGCTTTGCAAAGGGGCACTAGGCAGGGGTGTCCACTGTCACCTATGCTGTTTGTCCTGGCATTGGAACCCCTGGCATGCAAGATCAGACAATCAGTGGAAGTGCAGGGTATACAGGTCGGCAAGTGTGAATACAAAATAAATCTTTTTGCGGACGATATGCTCATATTTCTTGATCAGGCGAACAAGGGGATACCCATACTCATAAAACTCATACAACAGTTCGGGTCCTTTTCAGAGCTAAGAATAAATTTTGATAAATCGGAAGCAATGGGGTTATCTACACATTGTGCTAGTAAGAGGAGTCCTGACTTCCCTCTGCAATGGGCCACAGGCCTGATGAAATATTTGGGAGTCTACTTACATTTAGATTTCGGTGTTATGTATAAAACCAATATTCGTGATAACTTAGAAAAGATTAAGCAACTATGCAAACAATGGAGAGAGCTGCCTGTCTCATTTTTGGGTAGGGTGGCCCTAGTTAAAACGGTGATATTCCCAAAAATTTTATATACCTTACAAATGATGCCTATGTGGGTGGCTAGTAAGGATGAGGCAGTATATAGGGGAGTGGTTTCATCTTTCATCTGGGGAGGGCGACGAGCCAAAATTGGATATCGTAAGCTTATTCGAACTAGGAGTGAAGGAGGGGTTAATTTACCAGATTTGAGATTGTGTAATGTCTCAGCACTCCTTAGGTGGATACATGAGGTGCACACAGGGCACTATGTGTTTGCATTCCCGGAGGTGTGGGAAACTGTTGCTCTCCCCTGGTCTGTTTTCAATGCAATACATGCTAGACATAAGTGGGGTAAACTTTCTCCCCTTCTGAAGCCCCTCTGGGAGGCTTGGATGTGGTGGCGTCAACGGGTGGGAGGAGGTAGAGGTCCCTCCCCGTTTATTGAAATGCAAAATAATCCCGAGTTTCCAGTAGGGCAGGGTCACTCTCTTTTTCGAGGGTGGGCACAGAAGGGCTGTAGTTATGTAGGGCAGGTGGGTTCTGCGGGGGGGGATCTCAACTCTGACCTTTGCAGAATGTCAGAAAAGCTGGAATATTCCTGAAGCCTTTTCTTTCTCATACTTGCAGCTTAAACATTATTTAGTCTCGATACGCACAGTGGATAAGCAATTCCCGGTATTTACAGGTCTTGATGTGGTCTTCAAGCAGATGCCGGTGGAGAGCAACAAGCTCTCCCGGTGGTATTATCTAGGTAAAACTTGGGTGCCTAGTGCAACCCCAGCTTTCTTAGCAAAAAAGTGGAGTGAACTGACGGGAATGGAGGTTTCGGTACCCGAGCTCCAACGTTGTTTCGATCTGGCTTATAAGATCACGCCAAATGTGAGTTGCCATGAAACCCAATTAAAACTTCTGCATCTGGCCTACCTTACGAGATGCAGGGGAGAAGATAATGGGATTATGGGATTCCGAGGATTGCGATAGATGTGTAAATCACAAAGGCACGCTGGTTCATCACTTTTTAGAGTGCCGGGTGTTGCAGACGCTTTGGGCGGGGGTGTTAGCACATTTAGAAGAAGTAGTTGGAGTACCAGTAACTTGGAATTACAAGATACTGCTGATGGGGTTAGATTCAGATCTTGCTGATCAGGGGCTGTCAGCCTTGCAATGTAGATTTGTGCTTCTGTCCTTGGTATTAGCTAAAAAGGTTATCTTGCATGACTGGGTGGACAAGTCTCCCCCTCCTCTTGCTAAATGGTATGCAGCTATGAAACAAATGGCTGGCTAGGAGAGGGGAGGACATATGGAATTAGAGGGCGAGCGGGAACGTCTGTCTGCGGGCCATGAAGTGTGGAAGAGAAGTTATGAATGTCTTCTGAAATTGCACTGAATGTGTGTACTGTATCAGTAGCGCTGTAACCACAGTCTCTGGGGGGGAAGGGGGAGGGAGACGGGGTTGGGAGGGAACAGGGTATATGGGGTGGAAGTGGGGTTGGGGGGGGGGGAATGGGGAGAAAATTGAAAAACAGTGCAAGAGGGAGTGGTACACATATGTTTTGGTTCCATATTTGTACAAGTCTTATGTGGTGTAAATATGCCCTCAACTTTAGCGAATTGGATTGGATCTGTGTGCCTTAGTTCTTATATGCATAATGTTAATATGTGTCCCAGCGTGAGACCCATCCACTGGAATAGTGGTAGGCCAAGTTACATATCTTAAACAGCTGAAAAACACTGACTAGGCCTGATAATCAGCTGATGGCCTTATAGCAGAGAGCCTGCAAGAGCAGGACTGCTTGGTGAGTCTTATTGAAACCTGGTACAACTTTCAAATTGAGTGTAACGCTTAAGATGTAGAAATTAATGACAAAAATGGTAAAAAGTTTGGTTCATAAGATGGAGTCTGTCTTTATAAGATGGCTCCCAGAGTCACAAGATACAAAGAAACATATTTCTGAATATTAGGAAAGAGGTTTTGTAAGTGTGGAAATTGGCATTATGAAGAAATCTTAGAAAGGAGGGGCAGGTGGGCACCTGACCTGCGGTTAAGTATGATTCACAGATGAAGAAAGATTAGAAAAAAAGTCCCTCTCCAATTGAGTTGTATGGACTGTAAATGCTATATAAGAGGTGTGCATCAGAGCTATAGCCGGAGTCCCTCCCCAACTTGACTCGGACAACGGCGAAGCTCTGGCCGGTTGAACCCAGAATCTGACTGATGTATGTACCAACTTGAAGTCCTGATTGGGTGAGAATAAAAGACTATTTCTTTCACTAAACTTTTCCAGTCTCAGTTTCAATCTCTTCTTTCTCTTTAAACTGTTTCACAGACACACAAGTAAAATTCTCTCTCACTCATATAGATTTCATGTGGGAACATAAATGGCCAAAGATTCACCTAGATCCAAGAAGGCAGAAAGCTGTGGTTATGGGAATTAAATTTGAACTGCGTCTTCTGTCACCCCCCCTACACCTCCATGACCGGAGATACTCCTTAGAACCCCGATTTATAACACCATGGAAGTGAGTTTCACGGAAGTTTAGGGAGGGGTGGATCAACAAGATCCTCAAAAAACAATATGTATATTTCATATGGAGTGTTATTTGTTGGTACATGATTCATTTTTGGATGTTATTGTTGGTGTACATTCCTCTTGTCAATAAAAATTTTTATAAAAAAAAAAAAAGAGGTGAGTTGGCTTGATAGTTGCTGGAGTTGTTGGAGTTGGGGTAACATTGCGGACTTCACCACTGCCGTCAGATGTTGAAGTTACATGTCGGTAAACTCCGCAGAGTTTTTCTCGAGAGCCGGGCTCGCGGCCATCTTGTTGTCCAGAGATCTCGTCTTCTCGTCTTTTTTTCTGCTTTTAGGAGGCATATTTGACTCAGAGCGAGTGACAAATTGGTCCATAAAGACCCCTTCATTCTCCATCGCTTTGAGGTGGCGATTAGAGCCCTTGGCTTTCTATGCAGGCACGGGTGAGAGGGCTAGGCCTTAGAGAAGAGCTGTTCCGCGTCCGCTCAGCTCATCACGCGATCCCCCCTAATATATTGGGAAGGAGTAAACATACGGGACTGTGATTTGTGTTAGACAGTCATTGGCACAATGTTCAGCACATACAGGCTTATGAGGGTATAGCTTGCTGTGTTTTGTTTTGCCCATCAAGTTGGCTCCAGGCCAGATGCCAACCCATTGCATACAGGGAGTTTTGGATTAGCTCTCACTTGGGAATGTATAAGAGACATCTGCGATACAGATCCCAGTATGCCAGGATGACACCTGGACTAGAGCTATCCTGTCAGGTGAATCAGAAGTCAGTTGGAAACCCTTCAGGTTCTACATGGAGCAGACAGGTTACTGAAATCCTTATCCCTCCTTTCACCTCTTGACAGGAGGCTATAAACCAGTGTTATTGCATGGGAATATTGACCAAGGAGAGGGAAACCATGGTCATCTGTAGAACACATGACACCCAGGTAAATGTCAAAAGTTGTATTAACATTAACAGAGTTAAAGTTCTGTCCAAGGCAAAATTGTTGTAGTATTAAAAACTTTAGGGAAGGTTCTGCCATTGGAAGGTTATTCTTATGATGACTGGAGTGATGTGTTTCTGTTAAACAAGGTGGAAGATAAACTTAAATACTTGGGACTTTATCTGACTAAAAATGTGGCTGATGCATTTTTTGCAAATTTTACTGTTCTACTGGGGGGAAAAAATGAATGTACTAACATTTTGGACTAAACTGCCACAGAGTTTGCAGGGGAGCATAGCACTTTACAAGATGGTTCTGTTTCTACAGTGGCCTCATTTGCTACACACTTTTCCCATATACCTGACTTATATAGATTTGAGAAGCTTTCATAAAATGTTATGAAAGTTTTTATGGAATAATGAAAAAAAAAAAAGGCTCACTGCAGCAACTGTCCTTGCCTATTGGGAGGGGCAGTTTGGCTCTTCATGAACTGAGGAAACACAAGGTAGCTTGCTTAATGAGACACATGGTGGATTGGATGAAGGACATACAGCACCCAGTGGTGTGCTGGTAAATTTTTAACAACAGGCTCTCTCCCTGCCCTGCAATTTAGGGGAGGGGAATGCGGGGGAGGGCGCAGAGGTGGCCGGGGGGGGGGGGGGGGGGAATGCATTACTCTCTCTCCTTCCCCCCTCATCTCAGAGCTCCCATTAAACAACAAATCTTTACAGCCCAAATCAAATGCCATGTTCATAATTAACTTTGTATGAACTTGTCCCAATCATATTGAATTACCTGTAATACAAAACCTACAAAAATCACTCAGGACCTATAGAGCTAATCTAGTTCACTATACCACCACTAGCTCATAGAAGTAACACATGCACCTCCAGCCACTAGTGCAGCTTTGTAAACAGGGTTAATCCTAAATTTAAAATAAAGTTATTTTTCTACCTTTGTTGTCTGGTTTCTGCCTTCTTCTATCTTTTCATAACTCTTTCAAAGGATCTCCTGTCCATCTGCCATTATCACTCTCCTCCTGTCTTCTTTACCTTCTGCACTATGTCCAGCTTCAATTTTGGTTTGTTCCTTTCACCTTTTTTCCATTTTTTGCTGCTGCTCTATCCATTCAGATTTCATTAATTTTTATTATCCAGTCTTCATTCTCCCTCTTTTTACTGTGTCCACCTACAGTTTTCCATCTTTTCCCTTCATCCCAGCCCCCCATTCCCATTCCTTATTCCCCAGTTTTTTTTTACTCTCTCCTCCCTGCCAGCTAATCTCTCCTTACCTTCTAACCCCTGATATCCAGGCTCTTTGTACCTCCATGCCCCCAACATCCAGCATTTTCTCTCTCTCTACCCCCACCATCCACCATTGCCCCTGTCTGTCTCTGCTTCTGGCATGCAGCAATGCCACTGTCTCTCTCTCCACACCAGCATCTCTCTCTCGCCTTCCTATGCATGATTGCTCTCCTTTCTCTCTCTATCCCACCCAGCACTGCCTTTCTTTCTCTCTCCTCCCATCTCTTTTTCTCTCTCCCACCATCTAGCATTGTTCCATCTCTCCCTTCTCTCTTATGCAGTATGCACCTATGTCTCTCTCCCCCCAATCCAGCATTTATTGTCTCTCTCCCATCCCTCATTCAGTATTGCTTCTATCTCTCTCTCTTCCATCCCATCTCTTGCACAAGTCCACCTCTTTCTCTCTCTCACCCCAATCAAGTATTGCTGTTATCTTGAGTCTCTCCAGTCCAACCTTCCTTCCCTCATTTATATCCCTTTTACCTCTCTCACCCCTCTGTCTCTCCCCTTCCCACCCACCATCATGCAGTATCTTTCCTTTCTCTTGGTGCCTTCTCCATTCGGTGAGACCCTGACTCTACATACTGCTACTTTCTCTAGCAGTTCCAGCCCCTCAAATATAAACCTCCTCTCTCTCTCTCTGGGGTGCAGGCTGCAGCTTACTGAGGAAGTAGCGCATGCGGCGCCACGCATCTTTAACTTTCCTGTCAAGATTGGAACTTTGAAAGCAAACAAAAGTTTTCCTCAGTAGAGCCCCGCCTCAGGAACAAGAAGTTACGCAGAGGGAAAGCTTCTAGGGCTTGCAGGATGGATGGGAGGCTGCTTTGATCTCAATTGCTGCTAAGTCAGAAGATTGCAGTGCTGGGGGCGGGCACAGGAATGTTTCAAAGACCAGACCGCGAGAGGGAAGGGAGAGAAATACCAGAATGCATGTGAAGGGAGGGGGCGGGACAGGCTGAAGAGAAGTCCCCAGGATTGGCTGAAACAAACCTGCTTTTTCTGACTGTGCCTGCAGTGCCGGCCAGCACCACTTAAAAAAAAATCGCTGCAAGAAGAGGAGCAGGAACTGCATCGGGTAGCGGGGAGGTGGAGAGACATGCTGAGCAAGCCACAGGGAAGGAGGACATCAAGAAGAGGCACAACAAGCCTAAATTTTGGGAGCCGGTTGTTAAAGTAGGTACTTTAACAACCGGCTCCCAAAATTCTTAAAAAACTAACAACCGGCTCTTGCGAGCCGGTGCACGCCAGCTCCAGCACACCACTGACTTTACCCCTCTGAACAGCAGCTTATAGCATCTGTGCATATAATGTCTTATCTACATCTTCATAAACCTTCTATAGTAGTGTCCCTTAATAAACATCCAATATTAAAATCAATTACACAGGGCTGGTGTTGGCTCTGCTGACAGATGAAAATATCTCCAAGATCAATGATAATGCTTCCTTTGTGGGGAAAATAGAGATCTAGACTCAGATGCTAGTAAATTATACTTGAAACGGTGGACTCAAGCTGGTCTATGCTATGTCAAAGACCTCACTGATGAGGAGGGAAAAACAAAATCTTTTGAGGCATTAATTCTCTTGCCCAAGGATTGGTATGCTTATCCGCAAATCAGTCACTATATAGGTATGTTGGACGCTTATACCTTAAATGAGAATTTGGCTGTCTCAGAGACCTTTACTCTGACTTGACAGACTAAAGCCAGTCTATTCTTCTATCAAAAATAGTCTGAGCAGATTGGGCCCAAAGTGTGACTATGGTTAAGAGGCAGCAGCATGGATGAAAAATATTTAAAAAGTGACTTGATCAATTCTATTGCAGAAATAATATAAATTTTTTTAAGCTTTTCATTTCCCTACATCAAGCATTTAGACCCAAGATTGCAAGGAGTGCAGAGTGCCCTAAATGTTTTCTGTCGCCAGCTCCCCTAACATATGTTATGGGCCTGCGAAAGTGCTATGGCTTTTTTGAAGGGAATAACGGCTTACCTCTAATTTGTGCTTGGCAAAAGGCTGCCCTTGTTGGCAGATCTTCAATTGTTTTCTAATTTTGTTCCTTAGGGTTGAGAAAGGGGATGCTAAGGCCTTTTTGATGGCCCAGGAATGTATCTTGACTTGCTGAAGTCAATCTACTGGCTCTTCTGTGAAAGCATGGAAAAATGAACAGTATCAGTTATTGAAGCTGGAAGGGTTGGATTCTATGAAAGGCTCTCTCCTAGAGGCGTGGAGGATGTTTCAGCAGACATGGTCCCCAGTGTGGGACAGGCTTCCTCCCAGGGCTCATAGTTATTTATTAAATCTGTGAACTAAAGAACATGGGTATGGGGTACGAGGGAGTGGTGTCCCTGTATGTGAACACAATATAGAGAACATGTGATAGGGGAGTATGTTGTGAGGCTGCTATAGACAGTGGCCTGCTGACACCACTCTGCACATGTGCATACCTACAGCACATCCAGGACCATGTTTTTCTCAGGCACTTATAAGCTGTCAATGTTACCATTACAAGTGCGGTTCAGCATCTAATTATCCATCCTCAAAGGTACTGGATACCCTAGGTGAGGGTTTGGCCAGGCAGGACCACCCCCATCCAAAGTTTTTCATCTCATTCCTCTGTCCTTTCCACACACCTTTCTGGTGACCTGCATGTCCCCTACTCTACTTTCTCCATGCATCCATAATATTCCCAGTTCTGCTACCAGTAAGGAGCCTGGCACCACTGCTATGACTTACCTCCTCTTCAGTGTGGTGCAACAAAACAGAACCATTGCTAGTGCGCAGATCCCTTAAGTAGAGGCTCTCACCAACATGTCACTGTGGTGGGAACCGTCCTAAAAAGCAGATCACTTGCCAGAGGGAGGCATAACTTTGCATTCCTTCAATGCAGGCCTCTACACACAGGGTGCATGCCGTGGTGATATATATATTCATACTCCAAATAACCATGGAGGTGTTAGGGGTGCAGAAGTAGCAGACTTAGCCCTGGCAACGAACAGGAAGCTGGGCAAGAATGCTTCCCACGTTACAAGCCCCTAATAAAAAACCTGTACACTGTGGCACCATAGCTAGTTGAGGAGACCATTAAGTGGCTGCCCTGGTACTGAGTCATATGGGAATGCAGTTAATGTGCAGGCATTTTACAGTGCAGTCTTACTCACCTGCCTCTCTTCAGTTCCTATTGCACAGGATAGCAGATAAGTGCTTCATCTCTATTTTTTCCAGGGCAGGCAAAAATGACAATGACCACATCCAACAAAAATGATATGCTATGAAATGAGCATTTCAAGTATGTGTGGATGTTTCTTTCTGTATATGTGGCTGCCCTAAGCTATGCTTTTCCTGCGGTTCCTAGGACTTTTTATGACAAATCACATGCTCATGGCCTAGGCAGCAGCCTGATATTCTGTGATGTTAGAAGTAGCCCCAGACATGAGCTGAATGATGTAGTGTATATTTTTTTCTCCAGGGAGCATATATGTTGCTATTTACTACTACTACTACTTAACATTTCTAAAGCGCTACTAGGGTTACGCAGCGCTGTACAATTTAACATGGAAGGACAGTCCCTGCTCAAGGAGCTTACAATCTAAAAGACAGGTGTACAATCTAAAGACAATCTAAACAATCTAAAGACAAGTGTAGAGTCCATCTGATAGGGCATACTATATTTCACGAAAGGTTAGGTGCCAAAAGCAGCATTGAAAAGGTGAGTTTTAAGCAGAGATTTGAAGATGGGTAAGGAGGGGGCTTGGCGTAGGGGTTGAGGAAGATTGTTCCAAGCATAGGGTGAGGCAAGGCAGAATGAGCGGAGCCTGGAGTTGGCAGTGGTGGAGAAGGGAACTGAAAGGAGGGATTTGTCCTGTGAGCGGAGGTTACGGGCGGGAACATAGGGGGAGATGAGGGTAGAGAGGTAGTGAGGAGCAGCAGACCGGGTGCATTTGTAGGTAAGGAGGAGAATCTTGAATTGTATGCGATATCTGCTCAGAAGCCAGTGAAGTGACTTGAGGAGAGGGGTGATATGAGTATATCGGTTCTGGCGGAATATAAGACGTGTGGCAGCGTTCTGAACGGATTGAAGGGGGGATAGATGGCTAAGTGGGAGGCCGCTGAGGAGTAAGTTGCAGTAGTCAAGGCGAGAGGTAATGAGAGCGTGGACGAGAGCTCGTGTGGTGTGTTCAGATAAGAAAAGGGAGAATTTTGCTGATGTTGAAGAGGAAGAAGCGACAGGTCTTGGCAGTCTGTTGGTTATGCGCAGAGAAGGAGAGGGAGGAGTCGAAGATGACTCCGAGGTTGCGGGCAGATGGGACGGGGTGGATGAGGGTGTTATCAACTGAGATAGAGAGTGGAGGAAGAGGAGAGGTGGGTTTAGGTGGAAAGACGAGGAGCTCGGTTTTGGACATGTTCAGCTTCAGGTGGCGGTTGGACATCCAGGCAGCAATGTCGGATAAGCAGGCCGAAACCTTGGCCTGGGTCTCCGCGGTGATGTCTGGTGTGGAGAGATATAGCTGGGTGTCATCAGCATAAAGATGATACTGAAAGCCATGAGATGAGATCAGTGAGCCTAGGGAGGAGGTGTAGATTGAGAAGAGAAGGGGTCCAAGGACAGATCCCTGGGGAACTCCAACAGATAGTGGGATGGGAGTGGAGGAAGATCCATGGGAGTGTACTCTGATGGTGCAGTGGGAGAGATAAGAGGAGAACCAGGAAAGGACAGAGCCTTGGAACCCAAAAGAGGACAGTGTGGCAAGAAGTAAATCATGATTGACAGTGTCAAATGCAGCGGATAGATCGAGGAGGATGAGGATAGAATAGTGGCCTCTGGATTTGGCGAGGAGCAGGTCGTTGCAGACTTTAGAGAGTGCTGTTTCTGTCGAGTGTAGAGGGCGAAAACCAGATTGAAGTGGATCTAGGATGGCATGAGAGGAGAGAAAATCAAGGCAGCGACTGTGAACGGCGCGCTCAAGTATTTTGGAGAGGAAGGGGAGGAGAGAGAAGGGACGGTAGTTGGAGGGACAGGTAGGGTCAAGTGATGTTTTTTTTAGGAGAGGTGTGACTACGGCGTGCTTGAAGGTGTCAGGGACAGTTGAAGTGGAGAGGGAAAAGTTAAGGATGCGACAGATGGAGGGGGTAACAGTATGGGAGATGGTGTTAAGTATGTTGGTGGGGATAGGATCGGAGGAACAGGTGGTGCATTTCGAGGAGGAAAGAAGGCGGGAGGTTCCATCCTCGGTGATCTCAGGAAAGGACGAGAATGAGGCCATGGTTGGTTGGTTATTGGATAGGGCTACAGGCTGAAGAGGAGGTGGTAATTTGGTAGTGAACTCAAGGTTGATCTTTTGTACCTTGTCACGGAAGTAGTCAGCCAGCGTTGAGGAGAGAGTGAAGGGGGAGTGGGGAGCGGGGGGGCACTTTGAGGAGGGAGTGTAGGGTGGTGAAGAGACAGACGAGGGTTGGAGCTGAGAGAGTTGGTCATTGGGGTGTAATAGTCCTGTTTGCAAGGAATACGGAGGAATGGAAGGAGGATAGCATGAATTTGTAGTGAAGGAAGTCTGAATGGGTACGAGATTTCCTCCAGAGAGGCGTTCAGCAGATCGGTGCAGGAGCGAAGGTAACGGATGCAAGGGGTCAGCCAGGGCTGGGGATTAGTATGCTTAGTGGGACGGGAGGGTGGATGGAGCGAGGGGTGTCCAAGCAGAGGAGAGAACAGCATTGTAAGCAGAGAACGCTTTGTCTACAGTCTCGGAGGACATGATGGAGGGGAGGAGATTAGAGATAGTAGAGGATAAAGTGGGGGGTCAATAGCCTGGAGATTCCTGGAGGAGGTGGTTAAAGTTGGACGGGGCGGGGGGGGGGGGGGTGAAGAAGTGTGAATGTGATCAGGTGATGATCGGAGATAGGGAGAGCAGAAGCGTGGAAGTTGGAGGGTGAGCCAGAGGAGAGGACTAGGTCAAGACAATGGCCGTCACGGTGAGTGGGGGTGGTGGAGCACAGCTGGAGATTGAAGGAGGATGTTAGGGTGAGGAACTTAGAAGCGTTAGGGTCGGATGGGTCATCAACGTGTATGTTAAAGTCTCCGAGAATGAGGGATGGAGATGAGGGTTCAAGAAAGACGGACAGCCAGGCATCAAAGTCGGTGAGGAAGGAAGAGACGGATTTTTCAGGGGGGCGGTAGATGACTGCGACTCTGAGTGGCAGCGGGTAGAATAGCCGGATGGAGTGGGCTTCAAAAGATGAGAAGCAGTGAGACTGCGGTAGGGGGAGGGGTTGGAAACTACAGGAGGGCGAGAGTAGTAGCCCAACGCCTCTACCGCGGCCAGCTGGGCGGGGAGAGTGGGAGAAGAGATAACCTCCATGGCAGAGGGCCGCGATTGAGGCCGAGTCTTCCGGGGAGATCCAGGTTTCGGTTAGGGCGAGCAGTTGAAGGGAGCGAGAGATGAAGAGATCGTGGGTGAAGGGCAATTTGTTATAGACTGAGTGGGCATTCCACAAGGCGCATGAGAAGGGGAGGGAAGAGGGGGGGAGGAGGGGAATAGAGACGAGATTGAAGACATCTCAGAATCGTTTGCATGGATAGGACGGGGACAGGTGAGGGGGACCTGGATTAGGGTTAATGTCTCCCGGAGGAGCAGGAGAATGCGGAGGAGGGTGGGGGAGGTCGGGTGGTGAAGGCGACGAAGACGAGGTGTACTTAGGAGGAATGGGGATGGGATAATGGCAGGAAGGAAGTGGTGAAGGTTAAGAGCTAGGAAGGAGGCGGGGGACAGGAGGGATGGTGAGGTGGAGGGGGATGAGGGCAGCGAGTTCTAGTGGTAGACAGTGGGAGTGGGGGGGGAAAGAAGATTAGGAAGGGACAGGGCAAGGAAGAGAACGTGGACAGGGGCCATAAGTAGTGACTGAGGTGTTAACAGGTGACTATGTAGTGACTGAGGTGATAAGCAGATAGATAGAGCTGGAAAGCTGGGTTTTGGACTGGCGAGTAGGTAAGTCAATGGCTGACAAGCTAGCAGGCAGGTAAGTCAATGGCTTCCCTCCCCAGCACTTAATATGCAATAAGCATTCTTTCATCCATACACCCTCAGAGCTACGTGCTATTTTTCTACTTATTTTTAAATTAAGGGTCCAGAAAGAAAGATGACCAATATCTAGGGAAAAGCAGTAGGAAGGAACATTTAATCAACAGAGTTTGAGGTCATAGGTCCTTCATTTTTTCAACAAAACTGGAATTCATAAGTACATAAGTATTGCCATACTGGAACAGACCAAAGGTCCATCAAGCCCAGCATCCTGTTTCCAACAGTGGCCAATCCAGGTCACAAATACCTGGCAAGATCCCAAAAAAGTACAAAACATTTTATGCTGCTTATCCCAGAAATTGTAAATCAGAGAGAGGAGTGAAGTACTGTGTCTGAGGCATTGAATAAGAAGGCCCCTAAGAGGAGATTTAATTGTAGGTCATGTTAGCTTTTCACATATTGTGAGACTGGCTGGCACTGCTGGCTCCATGGCAGACCTAGCTTTCTTTTGTGTTGTCTACTGATGATTTCACTAATTTGAGGGGCAAGGGAGAAAATGAAAGTCATAAATGGGATTTTGGTAGAATTACCCCCACCATTCAGTAGGAGGGGAGGAATCTGAGTTTGCCTGCTCTTTAGAATGGCTTCTCCCCTTGTGGAGTGGCAGGGGTTGGTTTAACTCTGAACTAGAGTGGTGTGGTAGCCGTGTTAGTCCACTTTTAAAGGTAATCAATAGAAATCAAACAAAATAAAACATGGAAAAGAAAATAAGATGATACCTTTTTTTATTGGACATAACTTAATACATTTCTTGATTAGCTTTCGAAGGTTGCCCTTCTTCGTCAGATCGGAAATAAGCAAATGTGGTAGATGACAGTATATATAAGTAAAACATCCAAGCATTTCATTGACAGTCTAACAGGGTGGGGATGGGTAGGAGGTATGCTTGGGAACATCAAAGCATTTCAGAGATAGTCTAACAGGATGGGGGTGGATAGGTGAGAGGAGGGTGATAAACATAGCAATACAACTTTATGGTTTATAATGGGCTAGAAAACCCAGATCTTTAAGTCCTGTCTGTTGGGTGTTGAACGGAAAGGCTACAACCCCAAAATAATCTCCAAAAATATTGCTTCCTCCCTCAAAACACTCAGGGAAAATCTGCTACAATACAAAGAAAAAAAAGCCACAGACAGAATCCCCCTTATAGTGGCATACAATCCAGAGCTGGAAAAATGAAGAAAAATCATAAAAGATCTTCAGCCTCTACTCCATGTTTTATTTTGTTTGATTTCTATTGATTACCTTTAACTCTGCAGAAATTGAGGTGACAAATCTGTCATATTAGATGCTAACTTGACCATGGATGAACAGATCTCTTAGGTTCCTAGTATGACTTTCAGAAAACTACTTTTCCAACTTCAGCCCTTGTTGAAAAAGAAAGATCTTAGAAATATTGTGCATCATGTGTAAAACATACTGGTGTAACAAGCTGTATATGAATCGCCCAGCTAGTAGCCTGTACGACTTGCAACCTTTTCCTTTTCAAAATACCACAGATACATTTTTGATGAAGGGGGGAGAAGAAAAAAAAAAAAAAGCTGGGGCCTATTAACCCTTTTCTTGAAAACTGGTGCAACTGTGAGTTGTAGCTAAAGTGTTGGAGGATATAGGACTTTGGCTAAGATAATCAGACCTACTGATTGTGTACAACCCAGTCTACCAACACAAATCTTGATTAAGCACACGCCCAACTCATGCCAGCTGGTCATTTCTAGCTAAAAAAACAAAAATGCAAAATAGCATATCACACAATAAAGATAAAAATGTATCTTTTGATATAATCTTCTGCTGGTAGCTTGCAATAGCTCTGTTGAGAGTTTTATAATATTTTCCTTTATTATGATCCCAGTTAAATTATTTCAGAAAACAGCATTTTTCAATCCACTTGATCCGACAATATTCCTTTTCAAAGTATCAACTGTTTACCTGCTCTGTATGAGCACTGGGATGAAGAGATGCTACCAGGTCAAGAAGATGTCTCAGTGGAACAGGGTCCAAGTTTTTGATCAATGAAGGGAACAGATCATGTATATAGCGGCTACAATGTTTTAACTAAAAAAAAAAAGGATAGAAAGGAAGAAAAATGTCAACAGTTCTGGTATAATAAATATTTATATAAACTATACTGACATCTTTCTAAGAGCTCACTTTTCCATTTGCAAACGAAAAGGAGATCAGACACCATTTTATAAAAGGGCAATTGAGTAAATATATTTTAATTACATTTACATATTTATTTTTAGCAGTTTCCCTGCTGCCTCATCCACAGTATGGCAATTCACCTGCCAGAAACAAAAAGCAACCTTTAAAATCCCACCCTCACGTTTTAAAGGTTTACAACTAATATTTATTTTTTACAAATTCTTCCATTAAAAAAAAAAAAACAGAGCCCACAATTCAAAGGATTTATAATCTTAACTTTTGAAGTCCGTTTACTAAGCTGCAGTAAGTGCTAGTGTGCACTTATCACAGCTTAAAATGGTTTACCACGGGATGCATTCAAGTGTCCTGCGGTAAGTTTCAAACTGGTGCACACTAACCAAACGCTAAAAAATATTTAAAAAAAATTTTTTTTTTTTTTTTGAGAAGGCATGTATGGGGGCAGAGTGTGGGAATTCCTGCGTTATTCAACTAGTGCAGCTACATTACCAGGTTTCCCCCTCTAGGGATGGAGACATCAGTGAACAACTTTTGGCTATTAAACAGAGGTACATTTTTTTCATGGAGTACGGTGGCCGCGAACGGTCTCAATTTGGAGATGGAGTGTTTGTGAAGCATGTTCACTTTAAATAAGGGCGGGGATATTGATAGGTTTTGTATTTAACCCGGACAATAGAAGGTGTTGGTATGAAGCCTCAGCAGCGGAAATCCAGGCCTCCGCCAGAATAGCACTCCCGTGTGTAAGCAGCCACTAGTACTATTCTTAAGAAACAATGAAGTGATGATGAAATTGTGTAACTGATAAAATTATGATGGTAGTGTTGTGATATGTGTTGTTGTAATTGATATAGACTATGGAAAGTGGTTCCTCCTGAAGAAGCACCACAAAATGCGGTGTTTTTCGCATAGAGGAACTGACGATTGGTTAACTATTTTATTCAAGTTGGAGGTTCACCAGGAAGCCTCTCTGCCTCATTTGAGCGCAAGCAGAAACATTAAAAGGAACCCCAGACCTGTGATGTGGCAGTGTTCAGGCGGGGAAGTCAAAGTTTGGCTTTTATACATCAGCGAATTTAAAATTAAATGAAGTACATCTTGTAAGATCTGCTGCATGGATAAGACTATTCAGATAAGTGGCGATTGATAACAGTAGGCACTGTGTAGTGCTTGGAAAAAAAACTTTACCTGGAAGACTCTTTATCTAAAGCAAGGCACCATAAGCCTGGGATAGAAAAAGACTATAATATATAGATTCCGATATATTATAACAAGAGATTATTTGAACTGAATTGAATAGCTCAATGTCAAAATGTATCCAGCAAGTTTGATGAGAGTATCTGGGTGCTGTAATGAATGTGGAGTGAGAGAGAGTTCTGGGCGAGCTTTAGGGCAATATACGTACTAGTGTAAGTTGATATAATAAAATGGTCAAAAAAATGTAAAGAAATATCTGGAGTACTTTGTGATAATTATTAAATTTTAACTGCCAGACCCTTGACCATTCTTCCAACGTCCGGAGATCCCTTCTCATTGTTTCTACTCCCTCCAGGGTATCCACTCTATTGGCTATTTTTGTGTCATCCACAAAAAGGCACACCTTTCCTTCCAACCCTTCAGCAATATCTCCCACAAATATATTGAACAGAATAAGCCCCAGCACCGACCCCTGAGGAACACCACTGCTCACCTTCCTTTCCTCTGAGCGGATTCCATTTACCACCACTCTCTGCCACCTATCAGTCAACCAGTTTCTTATCCAGTTCACCACTTTTGGTCCTAAGTTCAACCCTTTCAGCTTATTCACGAGTCTTCTGAGGGGACCGTTATCAAAGGCTTTGCTGAAGTCCAAGTAGATTACATCTAGCGCACATCCCTCATCCAGTTCTTTGGTCACCCAGTCAAAAAACTCAATAAGATTCTTTTGGCAGGATTTTCCTTTGGTAAAGCCATATTGCCTCGGGTCCTGTAACCCGTCGGTTTCTAGAAAGTTAACTGTCCTTTCTTTCAGCAGCGACTCCATTATTTTTCCTACCACCAACGTGAGACTTACCAGTCTGTAGTTTCCCACTTCTTCCCTGTCTCCACTTTTGTGAAGAGGGACCACATCCGCTCATCTCCAATCTCGCGGAACCTCTCCCGTCTCTAAAGATCTATTAAATAAATTTTGAAGAGGTCCCGCCAGGAACTCTCTGAGCTCCTCCAGTATCCTGGGATGTATCCCATCCGACCCCATAGCTTTCTTCACCTTTAGATTCTCCAGCTATTTATAAACTCTTTCTTCCATAAACTGCACAGTATCCATGCCATTCCCAGACGTTCCCTCGGCAGCCAACCACAGTCCTTCTCCAGGATTTTCCTCCGTGAACACCGAAGAGAAACTGTTTAGCACGTTCGCTTTATCTTCATCACTCTCATTATCTTTCAGTCTCGCAATTCCATTCCTATCTCTTCTCCTTTCTCTAACATATCTGAAAAAGGTCTTGTCACCTCTCTTTACATCTTTAGCCATTTTTTCTTCCACCCGCGCTTTCGCTAGCCGTATTTCCCTCTTCGCTTCTTTCAGTTTAATCTGATAATCTTTTCCGTGATCCTCTCGTGGTTCTTTTCTATTTCTTGAACAAAGCCTCTTTTGCTCTTATTTTTTCAGCTACTTGTTTGGAGAACCATATAGGCTTCCTGCTTCTCTTGTTTTTGTTTACTTTCCTCACAAAAAGATCAGTCGCCATATTTATAGCAGCCTTTAGCTTGGACCACTGTTTTTCCACTTCTCTTACACCTTCCCACGCCAACAGTTCCTTCTTCAGGTATTCCCCCATTTTATCAAAATAAGCATGTCTGAAATCCAGTACTTTGAGTTTTGTGCATCCGCACTACGCCTTCGCCCTTACATCAAGCCATATGGTGTGATGATCACTATTACAAAGGTGGGCACCCACCCGGATATCAGAAACACTACCTCCATTAGTGAGCACCAGATCTAGCATCGACCCTTCCCTCGTGGGTTCTGTCACCATTTGTCTAAGCAAGGCAATTTGACAGACATCCACAATATCCCTACTTCCTTCCGATTCCGCAGACGGGACGACGTTCCAATCAGACAAATTGAAATCTCCCAAAAGCAGCACCTCCCCTTTCATACCAATCTTTTGAATATCTTCTATCAGATCCTTGTCTAACGTCTCCGTTTGTGCAGGAGGTCTGTAGATAACTCCCGTGTGGATACAGGTTCCGTCTTCTCTTTCCAGGATGATCCATAAAGCTTCTTCTTTTCCCCAGGTTCCCCGCATTTCAGCCACTCTGATATTCTCTCTCACATACAGAGCTACTCCTCCACCTCTTCGGCCCTCTCTATCCTTCCTAAAAAGATTATAGCCCGGTATGGTCACATCCCATTCATGAGAATCATCGTTGAACCACGTCTCCATAATAGCAACAATATCCAAGTTTTCTTCAAACATCAGGGCTTGCAAGTCTTGACCCTTTTTACTTAGACTACGAGCATTTGAGCACATAGCTTTCCATGTGTTTAGTGAGTTTGGGTGGTTTTTTTATATTTACATGACCTTTCCCTCTGAAATCATGTTTATTCTGGGGGGGTGACTTTCCGAAATCCCGTTTCCTTTTGTCACCCCCACCCTCTAGTTTAAATGTCTAGAACCATACTGTCTGAATTTCTCCCCAAGGATCCTTTTTCCCATCACAGAAAGATGTAGCCCATCATTACAGTACAGCCTGTTATTTTTCCACTTATTACCCCATTCTCCTATATATCTGAAACCTTCTTCTTTACACCAAGACTCAAGCCACTTATTGAATTCCTCTGTTTTGCGTAGTCTTTCCTCTCCCCTCCCCAACGTAGGAATTACTTCAGAAAAAGCCACAGTCCAAACCAAAGATTTCAGTCCCTCCCCAAACTTCTGGAACGCTCTTCTGTGCTGTAAACTTGCTATTGTTGGCCAGGTCACTTGTCCCCAGGTGAATTACAACATCAGCGTTAGAAGCCTCGCTCTCTTCTCGGATCACTTTCAGAATTTGGTCTGTACATCTTGTAGCTGAAGATCCTGGAAGACATTTCACTACGTTGGAACCCCTGAACTGTGCTCCTAAGTTAATGCCTCTGATAATGGAGTCTCCGAGCAGTAATAATTTTCCGCTTTTCACAATTCTGCCATTAGTTGAGGGATGTTTCTGGGGTTGTGCTATTTTCATTGCCTCTGGTTCTACCACAGTACTTCTTTTTTCACTATCATAATGATGCAACACTGCAAAAGAATTTGACTGGGGCAAAGCTTGGAAGGGCAAGTGTTTCTGTGTCACAGATCTTAGTCTACCAGAGCCTACTGTGACCCATCTATTCCTCTGATGTTTCATTCTCTGAGGCAGTAGTGGTGGTAAATTAGCTAGGAAAAGAGTAATCCTGGACACTTCTTTAACTGTAGTTAATTCCTTCTTGAGTTTGTTGATCTCTTCTTTCAAGGCTGATATTTGGAGACAGATAGGACAAGCTCTAAGGTTCCAGATAGTTTGCCTTAGGATTAAAGCAGAACATATATTGCACTAAATGAAAGTCATAATGATGTGATTCACAAGTGTGAAAAGGTGAATTTTGAGAGGGAATAACAAGAATTAAGATTCACCAAGTGTAATGAAGATACTTGTCCCTTGATTGCCCTATATAAAGGGAGTTTACCTAGGGGTGGATGGGTGGTTACACAGGTAACCTCAGTTACCAATCAAACCAAGTCTAAAAATGCCCAGCGCAGCTCCCAGCTCACAAGGTAAACTTAGGTTCTACTACCCAGCTGAAAACAAAATTACCCCTCCTCCAGAGCTATGAGTCACCAGATGCTATGTAACCAAAATTGATTGAATTAAGTCTCTGGCAGTGTAGATTCAAAACACAATTCTACTGAAAACAGACACCAGATTCAATGTCACCAGATTAAGTCACAGGTTTAAAATACTCGGCACAGGTTAAAACACAGTTCCAATGAAAACACCTTTAAGACAATTCCAGCATAAAAAGATGAAATCACTAGCACAAATACTCAAAACACAATTCTCTAAAATCCCTTTAAGACAATACAGCATAAAAATATAAGATCACAGTGCAAAATAGACAATAGGATAGAGACAGATAAGGAACTTATAGAGGTCAGACCCTCTGCAAGTGAAAGGACAGGGCTTTTGTTTGTTGTTGTTTTTTGTGTTAATAGGATAGAAATAAAAAGGGGGTGAAATAGAATAAAGGAGTCAATAGTTTATCAGGAAGATATTAAGAGCAGGACACAGGTAACCTCAGTTACCAATCAAACCTGGTGGGGGGGGGGGGGGGGGGGCTCACTATGTAGTGATTAACTCCTAAATCGATTTATGTATAGGAAAACACTTTGGAGGCTTTTTTTGTACTGGCCATCATGGGATTATAGTTGGAGGCCGCTTGAGAGGAAGGAGAAGAAATGTTAAGGACCTCTAAAGCTTTTATGATAAAGGTAGGCAACTCCTCCCTGTGAAACATCCTTACTGCAAAGAGATCATGTGCCTCATCGAAAGGGAATTCTCCTTCCTCCAAACCTCTGGTAAAGCAGAATGTAAGGATATCGCAGAGAGGGCACCTTCTGAAAGTGGAGGAGACCCAGAATCCATATCCATATAAGGATTCCAAAAAGTCTCTTTTTTGAAGTATCTAAATGTAAATGGGGAGACTTCTTAATTAAAAAAAGCCTAATGTATACGAAGAACAAACTCAGGGGAAAAAGGTACATGACAGCCAGAGTTAGAAGAGAATAAGAAGGTAGACAGATCCAGATGCAGAAGTTACAGGAGAAACTGCAGACTGAGCAACAGCAGAAGAGCTGTCTGAAGCAGAAAGAGAATTATGAGACTCCAAGATGGCCACCACTGAATCACAGAGTGAAGAATCCAAAGTGCTCACCATAATCTGATGCAACTCTATGAGAAAACAACCCCCCCCCCCCCCACCCAATGCTGTTTTACCCACTCTGCCCCAGGAGATGCATTCCCCAGTGTCAGCCGTGATGCAAGGTGCAAGAAAGTAAGGCTGCAGTTAGCAGAGACCTGACTGGTAATTAAAAAAAAAAAAAAAAAAAATTAAAGATGTACTCAACCCCAGGACTCTTAACGGGGAAGCTGCTAGTTTCTCTGCAAGGAGTACACTGAATTTAACACTGCTTGGCCCCCTCCTATATTACAGCTGCAGACTACAAAGAAATTCCATTGATCTTGCTTCCATTTTTTTTCTCTTAAATACTGTGAGGAAGGAGGAGCTAGCAGAAGGACGGCGGAATGGGGGGGGGGGGGAAGAGACCTGGCACCACTAGGTATGCACTCCAAAAAAAAGCACAAAGGGCTCTCAAGAGTGGGCTTTATTGATGACCCAACACGGGCCGTGTTTCGGCATGACTAACCCCTGCTTCAGGGGTCAATTCAAGTAAAGCGAATGCTACATACCTGTAGAAGGTATTCTCCGAGGAGAGCAGGCTGATTGTTCTCACTGATGGGTGACGTCCACGGCAGCCCCTCCAATCGGAAACTACACTAGCAAAGTCCTTTGCTAGTCCTCGCGTGCCCATGCGCACCGCGCATGCGCGGCCGTCTTCCCACCCGAACCGGCTCATGTTCATCAGTCCCGTATGTAGCAAGACAAAGACAAGGGAAGACACAACTCCAAAGGGGAGGCGGGCGGGTTTGTGAGAACAATCTGCCTGCTGTCCTCGGAGAATACCTTCTACAGGTATGTAGCATTCGCTTTCTCCGAGGACAAGCAGGCTGCTTGTTCTCACTGATGGGGTATCCCTAGCCCCCAGGCTCACTCAAAACAACAAACATGGTCAATTGGGCCTCGTAACGGCGAGGACATAACTGAGATTGACCTAACAATTTTTCCAACTAACTGAGAGTGCAGCCTGGAACAGAATAAAACATGGGCCTAGGGGGGTGGAGTTGGATCCTAAACCCCGAACAGATTCTGAAGCACCAACTGCCCGAACCGACTGTCGCATCGGGTATCCTGCTGCAGGCAGTAATGAGATGTGAATGTGTGGACAGATGACCACTTCGCAGCTTTGCAAATCTCTTCAATAGTGGCTGACTTCAAGTGGGCTACCGACGCTGCCATGGCTCTAACATTATGAGCCGTGACATGACCCTCAAGAGCCAGCCCAGCCTGGGCGTAATTGAAGGAAATGCAATCTGCTAGCCAATTGGATATGGTGCGTTTCCCCACAGCCACTCCCCTCCTGTTGGGATCAAAAGAAACAAACAATTGGGCGGACTGTCTGTTGGGCTGTGTCCGCTCCAGATAGAAGGCCAATGCTCTCTTGCAGTCCAATGTGTGCAGCTGACGTTCAGCAGGGCAGGAATGAGGACGGGGAAAGAATGTTGGCAAGACAATTGACTGGTTCAGATGGAACTCCGACACAACCTTTGGCAAGAACTTAGGGTGAGTGCGGAGGACTACTCTGTTATGATGAAATTTGGTGTAAGGGGTCTGGGCTACCAGGGCCTGAAGCTCACTGACTCTACGAGCTGAAGTAACTGCCACCAAGAAAATGACCTTCCAGGTCAAGTACTTCAGATGGCAGGAGTTCAGTGGCTCAAAAGGAGGTTTCATCAGCTGGGTGAGAATGACATTGAGATCCCATGACACTGTAGGAGGTTTGACGGGGGGCTTTGACAAAAGCAAACCTCTCATGAAGCGAACAACTAAAGGCTGTCCTGAGATCGGCTTACCTTCCACACGGTAATGGTATGCACTGATTGCGTTAAGGTGAACCCTTACAGAGTTGGTCTTGAGACCAGACTCAGACAAGTGCAGAAGGTATTCAAGCAGGGTCTGTGTAGGACAAGAGCGAGGATCTAGGGCCTTGCTGTCACACCAGACGGCAAACCTCCTCCATAGAAAGAAGTAACTCCTCTTAGTGGAATCTTTCCTGGACTCAAGCAAGATGCGGGAGACACCCTCTGACAGACCCAAAGAGGCAAAGTCTACGCTCTCAACATCAAGGCCATGAGAGCCAGAGACTGGAGGTTGGGATGCAGAAGCGCCCCTTCGTCCTGTGTGATGAGGGTCGGAAAACACTCCAATCTCCACGGTTCTTCGGAGGACAACTCCAGAAGAAGAGGGAACCAGATCTGACGCGGCCAAAAAGGAGCAATCAGAATCATGGTGCCTCGGTCTTGCTTGAGTTTCAACAAAGTCTTCCCCACCAGAGGTATGGGAGGATAAGCATACAGCAGACCCTCCCCCCAGTCCAGGAGGAAGGCATCCGATGCCAGTCTGCCGTGGGCCTGAAGCCTGGAACAGAACTGAGGGACTTTGTGGTTGGCTCGAGATGCGAAGAGATCTACCAAGGGGGTGCCCCACACCTGGAAGATCTGTCGCACTACACGGGAATTGAGCGACCACTCGTGAGGTTGCATAATCCTGCTCAACCTGTCGGCCAGACTGTTGTTTACGCCTGCCAGATATGTGGCTTGGAGCACCATGCCGTGACGGCGAGCCCAGAGCCACATGCTGACGGCTTCCTGACATAGGGGGCGAGATCCGGTGCCCCCCTGCTTGTTGATGTAATACATGGCAACCTGGTTGTCTGTCTGAATTTGGATAATTTGGTGGGACAGCCGATCTCTGAAAGCCTTCAGAGCGTTCCAGACTGCTCGTAACTTCAGGAGATTGATCTGCAGATCGCATTCCTGGAGGGACCAGCTTCCCTGGGTGTGAAGCCCATCGACATGAGCTCCCCACCCCAGGAGAGACGCATCCATGGTCAGCACTTTTTGTGGCTGAGGAATTTGGAAAGGACGTCCCAGAGTCAAATTGGACCAAATCGTCCACCAATACAGGGATTTGAGAAAACTCGTGGACAGGTGGATCACGTCTTCTAGATCCCCAGCAGCCTGAAACCACTGGGAAGCTAGGGTCCATTGAGCAGATCTCATGTGAAGGCGGGCCATGGGAGTCACATGAACTGTGGAGGGCATGTGGCCCAGCAATCTCAACATCTGCCGAGCTGTGATCTGCTGGGATGCTTGCACCCGCGAGACGAGGGACAACAAGTTGTTGGCTCTCGCCTCTGGGAGATAGGCACGAGCCGTCCGAGAATCCAGCAGAGCTCCTATGAATTCGAGTCTCTGCACTGGGAGAAGATGGGACATTGGGTAATTTATCACAAACCCCAATAGCTCCAGGAGGCGAATAGTCATCTGCATGGACTGTAGAGCTCCTGCCTTGGATGTGTTCTTCACCAGCCAATCGTCGAGATATGGGAACACGTGCACCCCCAGCCTGCGAAGTGCCGCTGCTACTACAGCCAAGCACTTCGTGAACACTCTGGGCGCAGAGGCGAGCCCAAAGGGTAGCACACAGTACTGGAAGTGACGTGTGCCCAGCTGAAATCGAAGATACTGTCTGTGAGCTGGCAGTATCGGGATGTGCGTGTAGGCGTCCTTCAAGTCCAAAGAGCATAGCCAATCGTTTTCCTGAATCATGGGGAGAAGGGTGCCCAGGGAAAGCATCCTGAACTTTTCCTTGACCAGATATTTGTACAGGGCCCTTAGGTCTAGGATGGGACGCATCCCCCCTGTTTTCTTTTCCACAAGGAAGTACCTGGAATAGAATCCCAGCCCTTCCTGCCCGGATGGCACGGGCTCGACCGCATTGGCGCTGAGAAGGGCGGAGAGTTCCTCTGCAAGTACCTGCTTGTGCTGGAAGCTGTAAGACTGAGCTCCCGGTGGACAATTTGGAGGTTTGGAAGCCAAATTGAGGGTGTATCCTTGCCGGACTATTTGAAGAACCCACTGATCGGAGGTTATGAGAGGCCACCTTTGGTGAAAAACTTTCAACCTCCCTCCGATCGGCAGGTCGCCCAGCACTGACACTTGGATGTCGGCTATGCTCTGCTGGAGCCAGTCAAAAGCTCGTCCCTTGCTTTTGCTGGGGAGCCGAGGGGCCTTGCTGAGGCGCACGCTGCTGACAAGAGCGAGCGCGCTGGGGCTTAGCCTGGGCCGCAGGCTGTTGAGGAGGAGGATTGTACCTACGCTTACCAGAAGAGTAGGGAACAGTCTTCCTTCCCCCATAAAAACGTCTACCTGTGGAGGTAGAAGCTGAAGGCTGCCGGCGGGAGAACTTGTCGAAAGTGGTATCCCGCTGGTGGAGCTGCTCTACCACCTGTTCAACCTTCTCTCCAAAAATATTATCCGCACGGCAAGGCGAGTCTGCAATCCGCTGCTGGATCCTATTCTCCAGGTCGGAAGCACGCAGCCATGAGAGTCTGCGCATCACCACACCTTGAGCAGCGGCCCTGGACGCAACATCAAAGGTGTCATACACCCCTCTGGCCAGGAATTTTCTGCACGCCTTCAGCTGCCTGACCACCTCCTGAAATGGCTTGGCTTGCTCAGGGGGGAGCTTGTCCACCAAGCCCGCCAACTGCCGCACATTGTTCCGCATGTGTATGCTCGTGTAGAGCTGGTAAGACTGGATTTTGGCCACGAGCAAAGAAGAATGGTAGGCCTTCCTCCCAAAGGAGTCTAAGGTTCTAGAGTCTTTGCCCGGGGGCGCCGAAGCATGCTCCCTAGAACTCTTAGCCTTCTTTAGGGCCAAATCCACAACTCCAGAGTCGTGAGGCAACTGAGTGCACATCAGCTCTGGGTCCCCATGGATCCGGTACTGGGACTCGATCTTCTTGGGAATGTGGGGATTACTTAGTGGCTTGGTCCAGTTCGCCAGCAATGTCTTTTTTAGGACATGATGCATGGGTACTGTGGACCCTTCCTTAGGTGGAGAAGGATAGTCCAGAAGCTCAAACATTTCAGCCCTAGGCTCGTCCTCCACAACCACCGGGAAGGAGATGGCCGTAGACATCTCCTGGACAAAGGCCGCAAAAGACAGACTCTCGGGAGGAGAAAGCTGCCTTTCAGGGGAGGGAGTGGGATCAGAAGGAAGGCCATCAGACTCCTCGTCAGAGAAATATCTGATGTCCTCCTCCTCCTCCCACGAGGCCTCACCATCGGTATCAGACACAAGTTCACGGACCTGTGTCTGAAGCCATGCCCGGCTCGACTCCGTGGAACCACGGCCACGTTGTGAGCGTCGAGAGGTAGACTCCCTCTCCCGCACCGGCGAAGCTCCCTCCGCCGACGTAGTCAGGGAGCCTTCCTGGGAGGCGACCGCAGTCGGTACCACAAGCGGCACCGATGTCGGAGACCTCACCCCGGGCAAGGGGCCAGCCGGCGCCTCACTCGACAGTACAGGTGGCGCAAGCACCCCCGGTACCGGAGGGGAAGGGCGCAACAGCTCTCCCAGGATCTCTGGGAGAACGGCCCGGAGACTCTCGTGCAGAGCGGCTGTGGAGAAAGACATGGAAGCCGATGCAGGTGTCGATGTCAGAGTCTGTTCCGGGCGTGGAGGCTGTTCCGGGCTGTCCAAGGTGGAGCGCATCGACACCTCCTGAACAGAGGGTGAGCGGTCCTCCCGGTGCCGATGCCTACTGGGTGCCGACTCCCTCGGCGACCCAGAGCTCTCAGTACCGACACGGGAAGGGGACCGGTGTCGATGCTTCTTCGACTTTTTCAAACAAAGCATGTCACCGGAGCTTCCCGGTACCGACGAGGAGGACGTAGAATCCAGCCGTCGCTTCCTCGGGGCCGAGGCCTAAGAAGGTCGGTCTCGGTGGGGCTGTACCGCAGGAGCCCTCAGGGTAGGGGGAGACCCACCCGAAGGCTCACCGCCACCAGCAGGGGAATGGACAGCCCTCACCTGCACTCCAGTCGAAGCACCACCGTCCGACGACATCAGCACTAGTGGAGGCCCCGGTACCACCGACGCCGACGTCCCGACGCAGAGGGTCGATGCCTCGATGCACTCGATGCAGTCGCGGCCGAGGACGGAGGTTTTGACACCGTCGACGTCGACGCACTCGATACTCCCGGTGCCGATGCCGATGAAGAGCCCGAGAACAAAACGTTCCACTGGGCCAATCTCGCTACCTGAGTCCTTTTCTGTAAAAGGGTGCAAAGACTACAGGCCTGCGGGCGGTGCCCAGCCCCCAGACACTGAAGACACGACGCGTGCCTGTCAGTGAGCGAGATTACCCGGGCGCACTGGGTGCACTTCTTGAAGCCGCTGGGAGACTTCGATGACATGGGCGGAAAAATCACGCCAGCGAAATCAAAACTCGTAATTGCGGTAAGGCACCAAAAAGAGGGGGAGAGAAAAATTCGACCCGAGGCCTCAAAAGGGCCTACCCCGAAACCGAAAGAAAACTTAACGGGGCAAAAACTGGAAATAGAGGAAGGGGGAAAAGACCGAACAGGCCTTCTTCCGAAATCCTTTTTTTTTTTTTTTTTTTAGCGAAAAGTCAAAAGAGACGCGCGAGGTCAACTTAAGGGGCGCGAACGGCGTAAACACGACCGTACCGAGCGCGGACAAAAGAAGACTGACGAACACGAGCCGGTTCGGGCGGGAAGACAGCCGCGCATGTGCGGTGCGCATGGGCGCGTGAGGACTAGCAAAGGACTTTGCTAGTGAAGTTTACGATTGGAGGGGCTGCCGTGGACGTCACCCATCAGTGAGAACAAGCAGCCTGCTTGTCCTCGGAGAACACTAGTTATGTGAGTTTTTGCTCCAAATATAGATGTAGTAGTTCAACTCAGTAATAGTCCACTCTGGAGACACAAAAATGAGTAGCTAAAACACAGCAAAATGCTAAGAAATTGCCCCAAGATAGGCACCAGCACCAGACAAATTACCCCCAGGCTCAACTGAA
Source organism: Microcaecilia unicolor (assembly GCF_901765095.1). Taxonomy (NCBI): domain Eukaryota; kingdom Metazoa; phylum Chordata; class Amphibia; order Gymnophiona; family Siphonopidae; genus Microcaecilia; species Microcaecilia unicolor. Next base: position 91,808,084 of record NC_044033.1, on the reverse strand, counting down.
CTAGAAAACCAGAACAGGAGCCAAATTTCACAAAACAGACCAGAAGCTGTTGGGACATCATTCACAGACTGTTGGAGATAGAGGAATACTAACTGAACAGAATGCTTGCCATCCTATATGACAGAGTTCAGTTTGTTGCCCTCTATATCCATAAGAACATAAGAATAGCCATACTGGATGGTCAATCTAGCCCAATATCCTGCTTCCAACAGTGGCCAATCCAGGTCACAAATATCTGGCAGAAACCTAATTAGTAGCAACACCTGCAGGTAAATGGTCATAACCCCAAGTTTCTGGATTCATCTGCTGTTGACAAGAAAATACAGATAACAGCTATAAAACAATCATATGTAGTAAGTTCATGTCTTCCTAAAATATATAGAGAGAAAAGGATCATTTTGGGCTTTTGTCATCTCTTAAGAAAAAATAGATGTAAAAATATGTTTATCTGTCAAAATACCTGTGCAGCAGCCCAAATGCAGTCGATGTGCTGAGTACTAAGTCGACCTTCAGCAGCCAGAAAGTTCAAAATTACTTGGCACTGCTTGATTATCTGAAAGCACGAAAAAAAAACAGATGATATCTGCACACACACGTTATTAATTCACAGCGTAAAGGTATGTGTCGCTTCATACCAACCTCTATGTGTAAATTTGGTCCAAAGATATGTTCAACAACATTGTTGCTGATAAGCCAGTCTGCAAGTTCCTTTGCAATGGACCTAAATACAGAAAGGTCATATTTTTAACACATCCAATATTTCTTATATAGAAGCTAGGAAGCATTTGTCGCAGGCTCAAAAAGACACTGCCATGAAGTACATATAAGGATGCCAAGGAGCACCACTTGCTTTCATGACAAGTAGTAGTAGAAAAACATTAAGTTAACTAGTGTTAAATGATAGGCGAAGAAAGTGATATCTGTATCTGCCTGTATGCAAGTGTTCTACAAAATGCTTAGCAAAATGCTGATCTTTTACAAAATACATACAGTACGGAAGAAATATGTTCAATTCACCATGCACAACAGAAAAAGCCATTTTATAAAAGCACGTATTCAAAATGAACGGTGCAACTAGGAGTTTATATGAGTAGAGTATACTCATGTCATTTTGCAGCACTGACATATATATGATGCCACTTACAAGTGACATTTATAAACCTACATTGTATAAGAGTGGCTAATTAGGAAGCTGCTCACCAAAATTTTCTTCTCAGAGAGTGTTTCTGAATGTCAGAAAGGTAAGCACTATTTCTCATTCAAGAACTCCTCCAAACCTCAAGTCTAAACAAGAAGTTAGCTGAGGGTTTTGAGTAGCTTGAAGCAGATGTAAATACCAGCAGGTAAAACTGCCACTGTATGTGGATCGTCTATTACAGTACACCTATTATTAGGCACAAAGAATGTGCATAAATGACCAGAATACTGGCATATATACAAGTACGTGTACACAAACATAAATAGCAATATTCCAGCACAGAGTTTAATGGCAGATGTATAAATGAGTGGAAACTGGGCAGAACATACAGCTACACACAAATTATAGATTTTTAAAAAAGCATGGGAAAAAATAATCATTCTAGACATGACTATTTACACCAACTCTATGTTACATTAGTATTCAATAAAGAAAAGTGGGCACACATTTTTCTTTATGTTGAAATAATTTTATTGGTAAGATAACACGCAAACATAAATACAATACTGACCAATACAACAAAGGAAAAAGGGAACAGCAATAAAAAGGTGAGGCAGAGTCCCTCAATTAACCTCCCCAAACCTGAATCGAAACAGCAAACTTATCGCAGCCTGGTTTCTTATGGCTGCTAGTGATTCAAAGGAAAAGATTAAAGCATAGGAAGACAAACTGTCAAATAAAGCATAGAAAAAGAATACCCATGAGTCTTTGTTATTATAATAGTGTCATATGCTGACTGTAACTGTCCCAGATCCTCAGCACAGTTTGCGTTAAAAAGAACCACATTCCACGACCTTCTGAGCAGAGGTGATCGCTACTAGAAACACCATTTTAAGAGCAAGGTCCTTGATGAAAGTCAAGTGCAAGGACTCAGAACGCCCGACAATGCACAGAGAACAAAACTGAGGACCCATGAAGGAAAGAAGAAGCGTAGGGTGCAACTATGCCACCTTGTACACAGTCCAAGAGGTGCCCTTCACCTTTCCCCGAAAGCTGGGAAGTGAAGCCACTTGGCCACTCAGGGAACTTACAATAAGATCCTGCTCCAGGCCCTGCTGCAAGATCTCTAAGATATTGGGAACCTGAGACCTCTAGGGAGATTGGAACTGTCCCCCACACCATAATTCAAAAATCCACCAGAGCCTGAAAGAACCCAGGGACATGGAGATCTTCCTGGACCACAGCAGAGTAGAAATCACTGCAGGGAAAAACCCCATACCTCTCTAAATGCCATCTTTCAATGGCCACACCGTAAGCCAGAAAGGATTCAAATTCTCCACATCTACTGGCCCCAGCCAAAAGAGCCCCTGACACCTGGGCAGAGTCAGTTGACTACCAGCAGGCACCAGAGATCCGCATACCAAGATCTGCGGGGCCAAACCAGTACCACCAGCAAGACCAAATGAAAATTACGTGCAACACTCAGCCCACTAGAGGCCACAGAGGGAACACACAGAGCAACTCTGCCACCAGCCATGCCTGACCCAGGGCACCTATCCCCTGAGAAGCAAGGTCCTTCCACTGACTGAAGAAGCACTCTGTATTTGCATTCCATCAGGTCAAACTGAGGAGGCCCCCAGTGGTCCACTATGAGCTGAAAGGTCTGCTGTCCCAGCTCCCACTCTCCTGGATCCAGAACAGAGCCACTGAGAAAGTCCACTTGTCAACATTACAGACAGCTGAAAGAGCAAGCAGATCAGTAGAGACTTGACGGTTCCAGGGCCATCACCTGACTCTGGTTCCCAGTCTGCCTATTGATGTACACCACTAATATAGCATTGTCTGATATCACTTTGACAGTTTTCCCTTCCAGAAGAGGTTGAAACTCCAGCAGAGCCAACCAGACCACCTGGGTCTCCAAGCAGTTGATGGAGCAGGATGCCTCTTGGCTGGACCAGGTGGCCTGCGCTACTCCCCCCCCCCCCCCCCCCCCCAGTGAGCTCTCCAGCCAAGGAGACTCACATCCATGGTAACCAGCACCCATTGAGGAGGATCTAGAGGGACACCTCTCAAAAGGTTCACCAGACTGTCCCACCAGGCCAGGCTGAGCCTGGCCTTGGATGTGAATGGCAGCAGAAGAATGAAGTCCTGAGAGGCCATAGCCCACCAGGACAAAAGGGGCTCACTGTAGAGGACGCATACAAGCCCTCGCCCAAGGCACCATCTCTAGAATAGCTACCATGCAGCTCAAGAGCAGTAAGTAGTCCCAGTCTGTGGGCCATGGAAGCTCGTACAACCGTTTCCATGCCCGCAGCTTCTCCGCCCATTCCTCTGGGAGAAACACCTTTCTCTGACTCGTGTTGACGCAAACTCTCAGATGCTCCAGAACCTGCAATGAAAACAGATGACTCTTGGGACAATTCATGATACGGCCCAGGGACTCCAGGAGGTAGGTGGCCTGATTGGCCTCCGCTGCTGAGTCTGCCCGAATCACCCATCTGTCCAAATACGAGAGAACCTGAACCCCCTGGTGCCAAAACATTGATCCCCAAGACCACCACCATCACCACCTTGGTAAAGGTGTGTGGCCACCGTAGCCAGGTCAAACGGCAAGGCCCAAAACTGAAAATGCTTGCCCAGCACACAGAAGCATAGATATCTCCTGCAATTATCCACAATGGGGATATGTAGATAAGCCTCAGTGAGGTCCAGAAAGTCAGAATTCCCCTAACCACACCGATGCTATGACTGAGCGCAATGTCTCCATCCTGAAGTGTTGGACTCTGAAACAAGCACTGACGCCTTTGAAGTACAAGATGAAACGGAAAGAGCCACCTTTCTTCAGGAACACGAAATATCTGAAGTACCATCCCAGTCTGCACTCCACTGGAGACACAGGCTCCATAGCCCTGAGAGCGCACAGTTTCTGCAAGGTGGAAGTGACCGTCTTATGTTTCAGAGCTGAGCTACAGAGCAAGGCCATGAAGTGTCAGACAACGGAGAGCTATTTCCAGAGAACACCTCCTGACAACCACCTCCAGGACCCACTGATTCAACGTGATATGGGCCCATTCGATCCAGAAGAGAGATAGTCTGCCTCTCACAACATCGACGAGGGGCCCAATGCACCCTCATTGGAAAGAACAGGGGGCCACAACTTAACTGGTTATTTTGGGGCTTCAAAAGGAACCCGGCTTAAAGGACCTGCCCTAGACACTTCCCAGAGACAGAGCAGAGAGCAGGCTGAAACCGCCCTGACTCTCAAGCACGCCCCTTGAAAGCAGAGGAATGATGAGAGCCTTTCTGCCACAGCTCAGGGCAAAGGAGAGGCTGTGCCTCTCCCATAACCTTCACCACCTTCTCCAGGTCCTCTCCAAAGAGCAACCAGCCAGCTGGCAAAACAGCTTTTTGGAGACCGAATCTGCCACCCAGTGGCAAAGCCACAAAATTTGGTGCCCCACCACCAAAGTGGCCACTGAGCAGGAAGCTAAGTGGACCAGATCAAACAGAACATCTGCCAAAAAGGATGTCCCAGACTCCAAGTAAGCCACCTCCCAAAACTCTAGGAGATGCTGCAACCACCGCATGGCCCTTGCCACATAATCACCACAAATGGCGGCCTGAATACTGGACATCCCCACATAAAAGTCCAGGCAGAGCTGCTGCTTCACCTTCTTGTCATGAAGCTCTTTCAGAGCAGAGCCCCCTTGGACTGCCACAGCAGTAACCTTATTAACCGCTGTGACCAGAGTGTTCACCTTAGGAAAGGACCAATACTATTCAACCTCCTCCAGAGCAAAGGTATAAAGATGATCCACAGCCCTGGCACCATTAAGGGGACCATCCGGATTTTTCCCCACTACCCTCATCATGCAAAGATAAGAGCCTTGTGAAGAGGGAAATGTTCAGGGGGCCCAGGAAGGCCCTGCAGCAGCAGATCCTCCTCAACAGGGTCCACAGCAGAAGTCCAAAGCACAGAAAGAGTCCTAGTAACCTCATCAATAAGATAGTAACATAGTAAATGACAGCAGATAAAGACCTGTACGGTCCATCCAGTCTGCCCAACAAGATAAACTTATTTTACATGGTATGCGATACTTTATATGTACACTCCAGTTTGATCTGTCTTTGCCATTCTCAGGCAAGACCATAAAAGTCTGCCCAGCACTCTTTTTGTACTAAAAGTTCTGAAGCTAACATCGAAGCCCCTTAAAATTTACACTCTAGTCCATCCATATCTATTCAGTCATGATCAGGGCATAAGACCATAGAAGTCTGCCCAGCCTTCCCAGCACTAGTTTTCCTCAAAGATTGCATGGATCCATTCCTTCTAAACAAGATTCCTTTGTGTTTATCCCATGCATGTTTGAATTCCATTACCATTTTCATCTCTACCACCTCCCAAGGAAGGGCATTCCATGTATCCAGCACCCTCTCTGTGAAAAAATACTAAAGGATGAGACAGCTCCTCTCGCCAGAAGAGACTGATCACATGGGACTGTGCTTCTCGAGTCAGGGGAGCCTCAGACTATGAAGTCCCCTATGGACAGAGTCCAAGAAATCCTTGCAATCCTCCCCCACCTCGTTCAAGGGAATCAGTGCCTCCGGCACCCTCCCCTCAGTTCTATGCTTCATAAAACCCAAGGTCCCGTGTCCAACTGCAGCTACTATGGTACCAACTGTGCTAAAATCTGGAGCCAAAAAGCTCCAGGGGCCCCAGTGGCCCCATGCCCCCAAATGGACCCTAGGGGGGAAGGGGAGGTAGGCCACTGCCCCAAGCCCTGAAGTAGAAGAGGGAGGTTCCTGAGAAGCAGCAGAAGAAGAAATCCCCAAGGGAGACAAAGTGGCTGCAGGTCCCAATGCCTCAGTGGGGAAGGGGGGGAACATCAATTTCAAAGGGCCCCCAACCCATTTCCGGTCAGAACCAGCCCATTACACTGTGTGTAGACAAAACCAGCAGCTGTACTAAGCTGACAGTTCCTGCACACAGAGCAACGCTTCCCGAAGGGCATCCCCGGCCATATGTCAGGCAGGCACAGGCCTCACACGCTGTCCAAACCTGGCTCAGCCCGGAAACCAGGCTCCTGCACCATCTCGGGCTCTCTGGTGGTGCTAAATAAAGGAAATCCCTTAACTATAGGGAAATCCATCAACCAGAGATAGGGGGTTGCCCTGTTTATGGATGCTCTGCTCTTTCTCTCTCACAAAGCCTTATTCCCTAAAACGGGGGGGGGGGGGGGGGGGGGGGATGCTGCCTAGGGCAATTTTGGGAAAATTTAGGCACCTAAAAGTTGCACAGGGAGCCCATGGGAAACACACCCAACACAGGGTGAAAGGGCAAGAGGAGTGGGGAGGGTTGGGACCAGCACCCTTCAGGTGAGATCCCTTACAGTGTAGCCAAGCTCTGAGCTCAACCAGGTACGGTCCTGAGACTGTGATCTGGGAGCGGCCGTTAGGCTCAACCATGCTGTGTGGCCCTGGCCAGCAGAATGGGGAGCTAGGCCAGGGATTGAGCACAACAGCACAATATACCACATGTTGGAAAGCAGTGAAATATACTGGATGTTCCAGAGAACACCGCACATTATAGCTGATGATGTCACTAGCTGAAGTTTTCTCTACCTCCATCTGCTGATGGTAAGAGATAACGTTACTTTATATATCCCCTTTGATAAGAAGGTTCATGAAATTACCAACAGAATTAAGTCGGGTCTTAACCTTATGGCATCTTGGGCATCTGAGTCTAGACTAAAATTCAACCGTGATAAAACAAAGTTGTTAGTAGTAACAAACCCTTTTGATCATACCCTATACAATTGCTTCACAATTGACCAAACCAGCCTACCCGATGGAAAATACACTAAAAATACTTGAAGAAATTATAGACCATCACTTAACATTCAAACCACAAGTCTCTTCAGTTGACTCTAAAGCTTTCAAAACTCTTTGGAAGTTAAACGCATAAGGAACTACTTCCCAACTTCAACCCTCAGATTCCTGGTACAATCCCTTGTACTAACACAACTGGATTACTACAATGCAACATATGCCAGTTGTAAAGTACAGTTAATCAAAAAAAACTTCAAACAGTTCAAAACACAGCAGTTTGCCTTATTTATAACTAGTAAAAAAAGGCCCGTTTCCGAAACCAATGAAACGGGCGCTAGCATGTGTTTTTTTTTGTGTGTGTGTGTGTATATGTCACAGAGTTATTTTGTGTGTGAGGGTGGGGTGTGTGTGCAGGTTGTTCATGTGTGTCTTTTTTGTTTTGTTTTGTTTTTTTTGCTTGGGGGGTTGGGGGATGTGCTGTGCTATGCTGGCAAAGTGGGATGGATTGGTGTGTGGCTTTGAGGGTGTGTGTCTGTTGTATTGTGTGTGTGTGGTTTTGTCTGTCAAGGAGGTTTGTGGAGGGGGGGTCTTTCTGTTGGTGAAATGTAAATGTGGTTGTAGGGAGGTCAGCCTTTGCTGAGTGGTGGATTGTTTTTTTCCATTTTTTTTTTTTTTTATTGTGTTGTACTGAGGTAGCAGTGTTGTTTTAGATGGGCGGAAGGTAGAGGAGCACGTTCTTGGTCTGTCGGTATTTTTTGGCCGTTTCAGGGCTGCTGTAGGGAAACACTGGAAGAGAAATGTGCTGTGGGAAGCAGTGCCGTCTTTTTCCGTTGGGCTGGGGTTCTGGGCATCCTGGAGGTGGGAGACGGCTTGCCTGAGGACGGGGATGGTTGTTTTAAGTTGGCGGAAGGGAGAGAAGCACGGTCTCGGGCCATCGGGTGGTGATCCGGTATGTTCGGTCCATTTCAGGCCGGCTGCAGGGGAATGTTGGAACATGCGCTGCGAGAAGCTGCGCAGTCTTTTTCCGGGTGCTCGGGGAATCCCCGAGGTGGGAGACGGCTTGCCTGAGGCTGTGGATGGTTGGGCACGGCCGCTTTGGCAAAAGGGGAAGAGGAAGGGGGAGGGGAGTTACCTGTAGCTGCGTGAGAAAACGGGTATTCTTTGTTTTGTATTATTAGTTTGCATTTCTGTTGAAGAAAGAGTGGATGCCTTTTGAATGATGGAGGTGGTGCGTCGGTGTGCGGTTGTTTCGTTAGTTTGGCAGCCAGTCTCCAGCGATTCCTAGGCAGGGAAGGAGTAGGGAAACACGCTGTTTGCTGCTGGCTGGGTCGCGGGTAATCCTTCCAGCTGGGCCGCAGCTTGTCCTGTTCGCCCATGTCCCAGATGGTGACGGGCACGTTGTTTTCCGGCTCCTCTGACTCCATGTCAAGCGATCCCAAATATAGTCTTTGCTATGGGCCCTCTGGCACTCTTCAGTACTGGCATTAGGCATTTAAAAATTTCTTCCCCCCCCCCCCCCCCGGTCTATTTTTGCACATACCCACAGTAGGAATATTCTTCTCTCGTTCCAGCGGTGGTTCTGTGCTCTCCGTGCTGCACAGATAATGAGCCATTCTGCTGGTGAATGCTCCTCCCTTATTGTCACGTAGTTTCCTCTGATTGGTCCGTCTTACGTTGCCTAGCGTTGCCTGGGAACGGTGTTGTGATGGTCCTTTGTGTTTCAGAACATTGAGGGTGTTTTTTCTGATTGGTCCGTCATGCGAGGGCGGGGCAGAGAGACATGGTCAGTGTTGTGGCTTCACCACCATGAATCCATGAACCCTTCAGGGAGTGACTGAGTGACTTCAGAACGTTGTTTTCAGAACATTGAGGGTGAGTTTTATTATAGTAGATATGACAAGTTTTGATAGAGCAACCCCTCTGTTAATTAAGCTTCACTGGTTACCTACAAAAGCCAGAGTCCACTAAGTTATGTGCTTTTATTCATCCTATCATTTATGGAAAATCCCCAAATTACATGCAACCACTCATAGAACTTCCCTTCCGCTATGCAGTCCCAGGAGTAAGAGATTATCTTCCACTACATTTCCCAAACTGCAGAAAAATTGTGTGTAAATCTATTCTATCAACTGACCTCACTTATCTGGGCACGAAACGGTGGAACCTACAACAAAAACCTATCAAACATCAACATAATTATCTAATATTCTGCAGATCTTTGAAATACTACCTATTTAATACATTCTTAACAACGGATTAACAATCATTTATACTTAATTCCTACTATTGCTTATCTATAACTAATGTATCCAACTCTTGACCGACTGTATGGAAAGTATTGGGTTAATCGTTTTTTACATATACAGCTTCTGGACAAGAAAGCACTGTAGTTTGTTCTTAGACATGCTTCTGGCAAAGCTTATAACACATGTTTATCCAAGCTTAGAAGGTCTGATAGGGCTGCATGTAAAAGGACAAGAATGTACTAATTGTATAGGTCATGAAGTTCATCCAAAAGGAGGTTACTGGGAAAATGAAAAATAATGATGCAGGTGCAGGATAAGGTTAAGACATGGAGAAATGTAGATGGGAAGCTGGGCAGATTGACCAAATAAGGGAATAGATAATTGGAATTGATCTAATGGTGAAAGAAGGTACCGTATTTTTCGGACTATAAGACGCACCGGACCATAAGACGCACCTAGGTTTTAGAGGAGGGAAATAGGAAAAAAAAAATTTCCTTTTTCCCTCCTCTAAAACCTAGGTGCTCCGGTGCGTCTTGTCCGAGTTTTGGACCGCCGTCCCGTACTTACACGATTCCATGTTCCCTGGTGGTCTAGTGACGTCGGGGCAGGAAAGAGCCCCCTCTTTCCTGCCCATCGCGCTGCTCTCCTTGCTCCTCACTGCTTTCTGACGGTCTCGGCGATATTCAAAATGGCCGCCGAGATTCTCGGCGGCCATTTTGAATCTCGCCGAGACCGTCAGAAAAGCAGTGAGGAGCACGGAGAGCAGCGCGATGGGCAGGAAAAAGGGGGCTCTTTCCTGCCCCGACGTCACTAGACCACCAGGGAACATGGAATCGTGTAAGTACGGGACGGCGGTCCAAAACCGCTACCTTCGGACTATAAGACGCACCCCCCATTTTCCTCCCAAATTTTGGGGGAAAAAAGTGCGTCTTATAGTCCGAAAAATACGGTATATAATGACTTGGTTAATTGTATAGAGTTAGACAACAACCTTCTGCTTGTGTGTGCTGGATTAATCTCCTGGTTGTTGTCTCCTTGCAAGTAATAAAGCTGCTTTAAGCCTGACTTGGTCTCGTGCAGTTCGTGAGTATTGCTAAAATTCTTTTAACAGTTTGGTCCTTCGAGCCGGAAACCATAACCTTTTCCCTGTGTCAGTGTCGGAACTGTTGTGCACACGGATTTTGAAAAAAATCCCTTGATCAAAAGTCCCCCGGGAAGATCCCGTAAAAAAGGGGCCAGTTCTTCTGACACTTGGAAGGGTGACGGTTTTCTTTCTTAGATATCACAAACACTACGAGACACAATTTAGATAATTTTGTGTCTTGTTTGTCTTTTAAAATTAAGAAATGAGATTTGGAGTGAGGACTCTTTTTCAGTCTGGGATTGCTATAGTATAAAAGAAGTCCAAGGTCTGGGACCCACTCTGAGGAGAGTGCGGGCTCTCTCTTTTTTGTCTGGGACTGCTATAGTATAAAAGAAGTCCGGGGTCTCAGAGACCATAGTCTGTGTGAGAAGACTACAGAAATAAATAACTCCATGTGCACGTTAAAAAAAGAGAGAGATTGGGGAGAGAGATCAAGATGGCTGCCGCACCGGTTGACTGCTGAGACGCTCCCGAGTCTATGAGGAAAATTACCCCTTTTTTCTTATTGAAAATGCCACATACAAAACGTAAAGGAGTGTTGAGATCGGTTCTTCCACCTGCCTCAACTTCCTCACCAGCTCAGACGTCTCTCGAGCGTTTCTTTCCCGGCGCTTCCAGACTGCAACGAGGAGAGGATCCCATAGCGGGGGGAACCGGAGGAGCGGAATCCCCGCAGGGAGAGGAAGTCTCCCTATCACCACCACCCGCTTCGTTCATCCCTCCCAGCCCAGCGTCAAGAGCGGCCCTGGCGGGAAACCCCATTGACCTCGAGGACGTGTCGATAGGGGCAACTGTGGAGGACCCAGGCATGCAAACTGCGAATCGGGGCACTGGGGGAAGTTTGTCTTCCACAGTGCAGACCTCGGAGGTGACTCTACAAACCCTAAAGGTGATGTTGGACCAGACTGCTGCCACGTCACAGAAGACGTCAGGTGATGTTATTAACTTAAACACTAAATTTGAAGAACTGCAAACTACAGTAGATTCTGTTAAGAGTGACTTAACAACACAAGTTCAAACTGTAGGAGTGGACAACTGGAATGTAGCAACTACTGGACTGCCAAGATTACATATGAACTTTTACCCTGTTTGTGGCATGTTCCACATGTGACAATTATTGGACTTTGGACTTTTGCATTTGTCACTATTGCACTAATGGGATTTTCTATCTGAACTTTGTATTCATATTTGCACTTTTGCCTTATGCCAATACCTCAGGTTTATAATGAGCATACTAAATGTGTGTAGTTTGGAGTGGTTTACCTTTTTACTAGCAGTACTTATTCGTTAACCAGTATTCAGATAAGTTTTAGTGGTCAGCAATTTCGAGAGGCAGCAGGTTCTGCCAATGCAGTCTCGTGATCTACGCATAGAGGCTGTATTGTGTGAAGGTGCTGAAACACTGCAATAAGTTACATTTTCTTGCAAAGTAACAATTTCTATGAAAGCTATGAAACTGACGTATCTTTTCTCTGTGAGAACTACAGAACTACTAATGTATTGCGCATGTGCATGTACTGCGCATGTGTATGTGTGACGTGTGATGTGTTTTATGCGCATGATCACTAATTTGTATAAGACCGAATGTCAGATGACGCTCAGGAGGCAGTGTCCTGAGACTAAACTCAGTACTGTCCATTACTAGCAATAAAGGTGTCCTGCTTTCGGAATCATTTGCCTCTTGTCTCCTGATTTACTAGCCGAGGGCCTGTTTCATTGGCGAGCCAGCCAGGAGTACAACAGGGAAACGAATTATATTCTTTCCCCTCCTCCGCCGCAGTCGGGTCGGGGTGATCTGCCCCCCCCCCCCCCCCCGAGACGGTGGTGAGTGGCCACCGCTGATTTCAGCGTCCATCTCCCGAGGGAGGGCTGATAGACGCTGGCTGACTGGCGGTGGGGCTGTGTGATTCCGGTAAGACACCTTTCCTTCGATTCCGGAGAAAAGACCGTCGACGGGCCTGGACCGAAACGACGACGACGGACAGGCAAGAATACTCTGGGTAGAGGCCGATCCGGTAAAGGGTCGAAGAAGAGGCTTGATCATCCTATTGGCCAGTGGCTAATACGGACTAGGTCCCGAAACCCACTAGGCATTGCGGAGAAACCGAATGGGAGGGTTTCTTGTGGTGTATGAAAGTTGAGTGATTGGGCCTGCGCAGTACTTATTCGTTAATCAGTAGTCAGATAACAAGTTTTAGTGGTCAGCAATTTCAAGAGGCAGCAGGTTCTGCCAATGCAGTCTCGTGATCTACGCATAGAGGCTGTATTGTGTGAAGGTGCTGAAACACTGCAATAAGTTACATTTTCTTGCAAAGTAACAATTTCTATGAAAGCTATGAAACTGACGTATCTTTTCTCTGTGAGAACTACAGAACTACTAATGTATTGCGCATGTGCATGTACTGCGCATGTGTATGTGTGACGTGTTTTATGCGCATGATCACTAATTTGTATAAGACCGAATGTCAGATGACGCTCAGGAGGCAGTGTCCTGAGACTAAACTCAGTACTGTCCATTGCTAGCAATAAAGGTGTCCTGCTTTCGGAATCATTTGCCTCTTGTCTCCTGATTTACTAGCCGAGGGCCTGTTTCAAAACTATTAAGAAAGATGTTGAAACTTTGAATTCCTTTAAAAATGTGGTAACTCAAGATTCCTTGGATATGAGACAAAAAATTGAACAACTTGAAAACTAACAGGCGCCTAAACCTCCGTTTTCTGAATTTTCCGATAATAGTGGGGGAAACCCTGATTACTACTTTTCGAAAATATCTAACGGAAATTTTGAATATTCCCCCTGAGGCCATACCCCCTCTAAATAAGATTTATTATATCCCTTCTAGAAATGGAGCTCAAGGTCCTGTGAAAGATACTCCTGATTTACAAAATATCTCTGACTTTTTAGAGCAATCTTCTGAAACAATAATAAACAGAACTACATTGATTGTATCATTGTTTTTGAGCAGGACTATAATACCATCTTAAGACTTTACTTTAAAAACCTTAAATCTCAATTTTATGGTTCTAAGGTTTGGGTATATCCTGACATTACTAAATCAACTCAACAAAAAAGGAAACTTTTTCTTGCCTTAAAACAAAATACAACAGAAATAGTTGCTTCCTTTTTTCTTACATATCCGTGTAAGTGTGTAGTAAAGCTGGGTCAAACTAAATATACATTCTTTTCACCAGAACAGCTAAAGGTGTTTATAGAAATGAAGAAATTGAAGTGAAGTGAAATGATATACTGGAAAATGTAGCCGATACTTTATTGTGATTATTTGCCTTTAAATCTTCTCTAACTCTTTCTCTCCTTCCTAGCATTATTGTGGTCTAAGAAAGGCTTTAAAATATTAATTGCTTTTGTATAAATGCTTCAATAGAGAATTTCTTTATAGTGTTAAAATATTAAATATCAACGTTTGGAACGTAAAGCCTGTTATTTTTATTTTGCCTGTATTTCTGAACAAGGTTATCCTTGTCTTATTGTATTAAAAAGCATAAATAAAATATTAAAAAAAAAAAAGAGAGAAAGTTGGTAGGAATTTGGAATTCCTAAACCGACAGTTTAATAGCTATGGGAAATTTATGTTGTAAGATTGGGTGTTGTGTATGTCTCTGTTGCTGTTTTACGAGATCTCAGAAGCAAAAGATCCTTTGCGGGGACCCTAAGTTTATGCATAAACGTAATCCAGATACTGTGTTGTATTTAAATATATGGAAAAAGAAGGTTGGATTTGATGGTAAATTAACTGTTGATTCATGAAAGAAATTACTACAAGATATAGAAGATTATGAAATCACTAATCCTAAGAAAGCAGGGGAAAATGGCTATAAAAAAGCCCAAGACTGGTTCCTAGAATATTGTAAGAGGAAAACAAAATTAATTGAAGAGAAGCGGCTGAAATCTGAGACAACTGCCTAGTTTGCCCTAATTTGTTTAAATTACATTCTTTTTCACCATATAGGAGATAGGTTGTTCGATCTCCTATTTGGAACTGTTATGTCAGTGATAAACTTTCTCAATTTATTGTTTTATATTGATTGAATTTGAAAGCATTTTACCCTAACTTAGGGAGAGTTACTTGTTTTCTTCAGCAACAACAGGGATGCCTCTAAATCACATATCTACCATTTAGATACTCATTGTAAATAGTTGGAATGTTACTTTTTTTTTTCTCTCACACTTTGTGTCTTTTCTATTACTTGCTGCCCTAATCTTCTTTGTTATGCAAGCTATTGATTAGTTTTCTTAGGACAAGTGTAGAACTTTCTTTTCACTAATTTGCATTATTAAAATTCAGATGCTGATGTAGTTTTATTTTTCCATAATATGTTTTTCTATAAAATAAAATGTGCCTACCTAATGATTTTAAGCAAAGGCTTACCTCTGGTTACCTAGAGAAGTGAAATCCACCATGATAAAGATTTCAATTTATGTTTTGAATTGTAGAGAGTCCAATTGTGAAGAAGATGGATGAAAATTTCCATTCATTCTTGGGTAATTCTATATGAAAGGTTACTGAGATGTTTGGACATTGTAAAAGTTATTTCCTGCCAATGTGCAAGTTGTATGACATATTGTGAATAATCACATGGCAGGAGTGCATGCTAATGTACTAAGCAGCATGTCTAGAGAGTACACTAAGTTAGTTAGGTCTGTGGAAGTGTTTGAACAGGAATATGTATACGAATTATGATATATTCTTTTAGTTAAGGCCAGAATAGCAATTGATTTTATTCTGAATTAACTATCACTAGAACTGTATAAAGCATCACATCTGAGCACAGAATTGAGCTAATGGTATTTTGTTAAGGATTTGACCAGACATTAAGTGAATTGTTATCCTTTATGACCTAAGGCCTAGACAGAGGCCCTCATTGCCTTGCTTTGTTTAAATGATTTATTGTTTGGAGTCATTTTTTCAGGTTCGTAAAACTGTCCTTTCACCTTAGTGGATACCTTCCACTACAAGCAGGACATCACATCATTTGATCCCTGACTGTGTGACCACTACCAGCACTAGTCTTCGCTGCAATTGTGTTAGGACTGCTGTTTCACAATTCCAGAACCAAGCCTGACCACTGCAGTCTCCTCTGTCCTCAGGACTGTCTATCATTGTAATGAACTTTTTTTTTTTTTTTACACTTCCTGAACTGCTTTCTAGTTGTGAACAATTATGGACTCTTTCTTATTTTCTTTTTCTCCTACTTAATATTTGGTTTTCTCTATATTGCTCTTCTTTTGTTCTGGTGTCTTCATGTATTATATCATGTTGCAAGAAATATGCTACTAAGATTCTCAATAGTAATCCAGGACCAAATTTTAAAAGCGGCATCATTATAAATATATGTTACCAAAAAATTTGTTTTGTTATGCTGCAACAGTGAGTCATGGGCCAAGCCATGTCTCAACAGGAGGGATGATAACAATAGTAACAAAAATATTCACAGCATACAGGTTTTCACAATACTCTAAAATTTTCTATTCACAATGTATGCTCTGTGATAAGCACAATTTTCAGGGAAGATTCAGACCCCAAATGGGCACCTTCCCTCACCCAAAGTACCCATATCAGTACTTATGTATGGATTTTATTGAATTGAATAAATGTGAAAACAAGAAATATTGCTTACACCCTGACAGTGGCAAAGGCCTTGGTAAAAGACGTAATACCACGGTATGGCATTCCAGAAAGAATTTATAGTGACAATGGACCCCATTTTGTGAATTCCATCATTTCTCTGTTAGGGAAACAATTGGCCATTGACCTGAGGAACCATTGCGCCTATCACCCCCAGTCAGCAGGACTGGTAGAGACACACAATGCAATCTTCAAAAGCAATTTGAGAAAAATAATGGCAGAAACCGGAAAGAGTTGGATATACTACCTTCCCTTGGCCACCTTGTATATGCATATAACACCGGCAGGGAAAACGGGACTGACTCCCTTTGATATTCTGTTTAGAAGGCAATATGTGATCCCTCAGTTTGCCTCACTAGAAAAAAAGTCATGAGGAGGCTGAGGAATCACTAGCGACATATATGAGAAAAATGTTAACATAGAAATTTCTCTGTCTAATGTCATTCCAGATCAGTTTGAAGATTCTGGACATACCGAGCTTGGAAAGGTTCAAACTGGAGATTGGGTCCCTATTAAGGTCATTAAGAGAAAAAACTGGGCTTCACCCCGCTAGGAAGGTCCATACCAAGTACTTCTGAGTACCCCCACAGCTGTAAAAATAGCTGAACGAAGTACCTGGGTACACCTATCACACTGTAAGAAGGTAGCAGAACACGGAACTGAGATTAGGCAACCAGAGTAGACCAACTTCTCGCAAGGGTAAGCCCGGCTAAAAAGGGAAGGTGCTTCAATAGGAACCCTCGTCTCAAACCCAGTGAAGAAAACAACAACCCAAGCGAGAACTTAGGGTCGAAATGGAGGCCTTAACATCTGATCCAGAAGACCCACATGAGCAATTAACTGAGACAACAGTTTGGAGTCCCCTCGGACAACTGGAAAAGAGGAGAGCAATCAAGACTTTGACAAATAATAATCAGGTTGGTCCTAGGAACAATCTGTGGCATAGCTCTTCATCCTCCTGTTCCAGGTTATAGACACAGTCAAAAGGATATTAAATCCTGGCGACCAGAAAAGAAAATTCCCAGGACTACTCCAATCGGATGCAGGAGACATTCACTCAAGAAAAACGCCGAGTTGCTGCGGCCCGAGTACTACACAAAGGAACTGATCCCACAGAATGGGCACGTACGGGGCTTCCTGAATGCCCAAAGAAGGCCAGACCTTTTATGAAGGCCAGACCAGCACAGTGGAAATAGATTTTTGTGAACTAACTTGCTGCAGAGGACGAGCGGCAGCTGCGAGACTTACATGGTCTGACAAGTATATGTGCTTCCTTCCCATAAATACTCACTGAACCTGCCTTATGATGTCACACCTTTTTCCCTTACTAAAGGAAGGATTAAACCATCAGTAGTAACATCATACCCAAGTAACTATACCTGCTTCTCTATAAAAGGATGAGGAAAGCGACAAAATCTGAAGCCACTCCCAGACTCATACTGCGATCATCGGGTCAATTTGACGGGAAGACAGAACCATAAATACCATCTTAACTGGTTCCAGAATCAAGACCAAGGAAGAGCTGATATCTGGTGGATGTGTGGGGATCTCCTTCTTAGACCCCATCTCCCGCAAGTGTGGCATGGGGAGTGCGCTTTAATTCAAGTTATCATGCCTTTTATATGTTACCCACAGGAACACTGGAACTACCACAATCAATTCCACATAGAAAGAAGAGGGCACTGACACCTGGCGGATCATTTGACCCACTTGTGTATATGGATGACACTGGGATACCTCGAGGGGTGCCCAATGAATTCAAGGCAAGGAACCAGGTTACTACTGGATTTGAGTCCTTCCTCTTCTGGTGGGTAACAATTAATAAGAATGTAGACTGGATCAACTATATCTATTATAATCAGCAGAGATTTGTCAAGTACACCCGAGACGACGTAAGAGGAATCGCTGAGCAACTTGATGCCACTTCAATGATGGCATGGAAGAATCGACTGGCACTGGACATGCTACTGGCGGAAAAAGGCGGAGTCTGCCAGATGTTTGGAGAGTTTTGTTGCACGTATATCCCGAACAATACAGC
This sequence comes from Microcaecilia unicolor, assembly GCF_901765095.1. NCBI lineage: Eukaryota > Metazoa > Chordata > Amphibia > Gymnophiona > Siphonopidae > Microcaecilia > Microcaecilia unicolor. The sequence continues at coordinate 91,790,045 of NC_044033.1, read as the reverse complement.
TCCCGATGGAAGTATCACCAGGGCGCTGGCTGGACTGACAACCTTGTCAAGAGAACTGGCGGAAAATTCTGGAAGATTGGTTTGGAAGTTGGAGTGGCCTGATTACTTCAGTATTGACCTCTGCTGCTGTGGATGCAGCCATATTGGTAACATGTGGATGCTGCTGCATTCCTTGTATTCGTGGTCTACTTCAAAGACTAATTGATGCAACCCTGACCAAGACTATGGAGGACGATACCCAGGCTTCCTTTAAGGACTACGTATCTCCCATTGGTATATAACAGAATCAAGACTACATGAATCTCCAGGACGAAAGGAGATGTCTCGGAGAGGAATCTATCTTAAGAGACTTGAGCAAGTATATGTAGCAATGATAAACAGGAGAGAAATGTAGGGAAAGTATTGGGTTAATCATTTTTTTTACATATACAGCTTCTGCACAAGAAAGCACTGTAGTTTGTTTTTAGACATGCTTTTGGCTAAGCTTATAACACATGTTTATCCAAGCTTAGAAGGTCTGATAGCGCTGCATGTAAAAGGATAAGAATGTACTAATTGTATAGGTCATGAAGTTCATCCAAAAGGTGGTTACTGGGAAAATGAAAAATAATGATGCAGGTGCAGGATGAGGTAAGACATGGAGAAATGTAGATGGGAAGCTGGGCAGATTGACCATATATATAAGGGAATAGATAATTGGAATCTAATGGTGAAAGAAGGTATATAATGACTTGGTTAATTGTATAGAGTTAGATAACAACCTTCTGCTTGTGTGTGCTGGATTAATCTCCTGGATGTTGTCTCCTTGCAAGTAATAAAGCTGCTTTAAGCCTGGCTTGCTCACATGCTGTTCGTGAGTACCTCAGTCATTTATGGCCCCTATTCATATTCTCTTCCTAGCCCTGTCCCTTCCTAATCTTTTCCCTCACCCCCTACCTCTCTCCGCTACAGGAACTCACTGCCCATCCATCGACTTCATCACCTCACCTTCTCTCCTACCCTCTTCCTCCCTCTTGGCTTTTAATCTCCGCCTCTTTCTTCCGTCCATTTTGCCTTCCCCATTCCACCTAAATACCTTTCCCCCCCCCCCAAACCCACCTCCCCACTCCCCCCGTTTTCTATTTCTGTTGATGGCTCTCTCATTCTCCCTGTCTCCTCAGCTCGAAACCTTGGGGTCATCTTTGACTCTTCTCTCTCCTTCTCTGCTCATATCCAGCAGATTGCCAAGACCTGTCGTTTCTTTCTTTACAACATCCGTAAAATCCGCCCCTTTCTTTCCGAGCACTCTACCAAAACCCTCATCCACACCCTTGTCACCTCTCGTTTAGACTACTGCAATCTGCTTTTTGCTAGCCTCCCACTTAGTCACCTCTCCCCTCTCCAGTCGGTTCAAAACTCTGCTGCCCGTCTCATCTTCCGCCAGGGTCGCTTTACTCATACTACCCCTCTCCTCAAGACCCTTCACTGGCTCCCTATCCGTTTTCGCATCCTGTTCAAACTTCTTCTACTAACCTATAAATGTACTCACTCTGCTGCTCCCCAGTATCTCTCCACACTCGTCCTTCCCTACACCCCTTCCCGTGCACTCCGCTCCATGGATAAATCCTTCTTATCTGTTCCCTTCTCCACTACTGCCAACTCCAGACTTCGCGCCTTCTGTCTCGCTGCACCCTACGCCTGGAATAAACTTCCTGAGCCCCTACGTCTTGCCCCATCCTTGGCCACCTTTAAATCTAGACTGAAAGCCCACCTCTTTAACATTGCTTTTGACTCGTAACCACTTGTAACCACTCGCCTCCACCTACCCTCCTCTCTTCCTTCCCGTTCACATTAATTGATTTGATTTGCTTACTTTATTTATTTTTTGAATATTAGATTGTAAGCTCTTTGAGCAGGGACTGTCTTTCTTCTATGTTTGTGCAGCGCTGCGTATACCTTGTAGCGCTATAGAAATGCAAAATAGTAGTAGTAGTATTGTTAAAATTCTTTTAACACCGACTTTTTAATTACTTTCATGGTATTAGCACATAAGCACTGCCATACTGGGAAAAGACCAAGGGTCCATCAAGCCCAGCATCCTGTCTCCGACAGCGGCCAATTATATATATATATATATATTTTTTTTTTTTTTTTTTTAATAATTTTCAATGGACTTTTCCTTCAGGAATCTGTCCAAACCCCTCTTAAACTCTGTAAGGCCAGCTGCTGTCACTACATTCTCCGGTAACGAGTTCCAGAGTCCAACTACGCGCGGAGTAAAGAAAAACTGTCTCCTATTTGTTTTAAATCTACCATATTCTAGCTTCATCTTGTGTCCCCTGGTTCTATTATTTTTTGAAAATGTAATCAAATGCTTCACATCTGTCCACTCCACTCCGCTCATTATCTTGTAGACTTCTATCATATCACCCCTCAGCCGCCTTTTCTCCAAGCTGAAGAGCCCTAACCGTCTTAGCCTTTCCTCCTAGGGAAGTCGTTCCATCTCTTTTATCATTTTTGTCGCCCTTCTCTGCACCTTTTCCAATTCTTTTATATCTTTTTTGAGATGCGGCGACCAGAATTGGACATAATACTCGAGGTGTGGTCGCACCATGGAGCGATACAACGGCATTATAACATCCTCGTGTTTGCTTTCCATCCCTTTCCTAATAATACTCAATATTCTGTGCACTTTCTTAGCCGCCGCAGCACACTGAGCAGAAGTTTTCAATGTCTTATCAACAATGACACCCAGATCCCTTTCTAGGTCTGTGACTCCTAAAGCGGAACCTTGCATGACATAGCTGTACTTAAAAATACCATCCTTACACTATCATTTTTCAACCCACAATTAACCAATTACACCAATATTGTCACTTTCCTTCCATTGTTACTTGGATTATCTAATGTAATCTAACTCAAGATTCCTTGGGATAATGGGATATAAATATCATAAATAAGTAACACCTGCTGGTTCAGAATAGTGTAAGCTGATGCTAAGAAAAATAAATTCCCAGAGTGTGAATCAGATTTTGTTTCCCCTTTCCCTCAAAATACATAGCTAATGTCTAAAAGACCCAAAAGTTTACAAACTATTTACATACCAATGAAAATGACAATGTTTAGGTTTACATTCTGTTGCAGATTGCTATTCAAAACATATGCATTTTAAAGCTGTATACAGGACTGCTGTGTATGCGGACTGCAGATCTGTATACACTATTTTTATTATTTTATAATCTATGAAAAGGCTATTAATATTAATATTAACAACCTTCCTGAGCCCTTACGCCAAGCCCCCTCCCTGCCCATCTTCAAGTCTTTGCTTAAAGCCCACCTCTTCAATGCTGCGTTCGGCACCTAACTCTTACTGTTCAGGAAATCCAGACTGCCCCAATTTGACTGTCCCTATCAGACTGACTGTTCACTTATCTTTTAGATTGTAAGCTCTTTGAGCAGGGACTGTCCCTCTATGTTAAATTGTACAGCGCTGCGTAACCCTAGTAGCGCTTTAGAAATGTTAAATAGTAGTAGTAGTTAATATCTAGAAGCTCCATTTTTGTATTGGGTTGACCTTGTAAATATCAATCTCTCCCCTCCCTCACCTTTCCCCCTTGCCCCCCCCCAAAGGCACTTTCCCTCACCCACTCTTTCCTCCTTGTTCCCCAGAGCTTTTTCTCGCTCCCTTTTACCACCTCCTCTTAATAATCTCTCCGCTCACCCCTCCACAAAAAAATGATTACTTACAATCAAAGTCAGACTTATCTACAGATTATTAGTATTTAAAGATGGTTTAAATATTTTTCATTTTATTAGCTATTTTTTCAAAATGCTAATGACACTTTGTAGTTGAAACATTCAATGTTAAAAATACATGAAACAGTCTCGCCTTCTTTATAATATGAATATTTTAGAGAGAGAGTCAACGTTCCCACTTACGTTTCTGTGTCTGAAACTAAAGATTCATTATTACACACATCGTTGAATGTGTGAAGTTGATTCTGTTAAAAAAAAAAAAAGAGAAACAGTATTCAGAAACTTGCCTATACAATGTTAACTAAATGACAATATTACAAGCCTATAATAAAAGTATGTTACATTACATTTTGCAAAACTTCTTTTGCTTGAAGAAGCAAATTAATGGAAATGATTTTAAAACAGAGAATAATAGAGTTTTTGGAATCCAATGGATTACAGGACGGCAGCATTGTTTCACTAGAGGAGGGTCGTTTCAGACAAATCTGATCAATTTCTTTACCTAGGTGACCAGAGAGTTGGATCGAGACACAGCGCTAGATGGTGGTGTATTTAGATTTTAGCAAAGCCTCTGACACAGTTCCGCATAGACAACTAATAAATAAACTGAGTATCCTCGGTATGGGCCTTAAAGTGACTGACTGGGTTAGGGACTGGTTGAGAGGAAGGTGACAGAGGGTAGGGGTAAATGGAGCTCATTCTGAGGAAAAGGATGTTACCAGTGGTGTGCTGCAAAGTTCAGTTCTTTGGCTGGTTCTTTTTAACATTTTTGTAAGTATGAAAGCCCGTCTCGTAAGGTTTGCCTCTTTGCAGATGATACCAAAATCTGCAATAGGGAAGACACCCCTGATGATGTGGATAACATGAGGAAAGTGAAGCTAGATGAATGGTCCGGAATTTGGCAGCTAATATTTAATGCTAATAAATGCAGGGTCATGCATTTAAGCTGCAAAAACTGGAAGGAACAGTACAGCTCTTAATATGTATACTTTGGGGAAAAAAACAGGAGAGGAGAGATATGATAGAGATATTTAAATACCTATGCAGCATAAATGCACAGGAGACAAGTCTCTTTCAAATGAAAGTAAGCTCTGGAATGAGGGGGCATAGGATGAAAGTGAAAGGGGATAGAAGAAATCTGAGGAAATATTTCACAGAATGAGTGGTGAATTTGTGAACAGCCTTCTAGTGGAAGTGGTGAAGATGAAAACAGTATCTAAATTCAAGAGAGCTTAGGACAAGTATAAAGGATCTCTAAGGGAGTACTAAGGCGAGCAGATGGCATAGATGGGTAGACTGGATAGTCCATATGGTCTTTATCTGCCTACATTATTCTATGTTTCTATGAGCAGAAATGTGTCTGTCTGTGTGTGTCTACACAATGGTGTACATTCAGATGCAGTAGGTATTTTTCTGTCCCTAGAGGGCTCTCAATATGAGTTTGTACATATGTGCACAAATAGCTATACAACAACAGTAACTGTTAGGGTTGTCTGTAGATATTTATGGCATTTCCCAAGCATCTTTTCAAAATGCAGCAAAGCAGAGTTTTGCCTAAAATTTTGATATCTTTAAAAAATAAAAATTAAGTACAAAGAATTGTCAGTGTCATGTGTGCTTAACCAGACTGTGAAAATGGCCAACAGGTTTAATGCTAGCTTAGTGAAACTGCTGTGGTTCAAGATACAACAACCGGGGAAGACAGATAGTTCAATGCAGGTCTAGGAATCTCTTTCACGAAGGTGGTGGCCCGTTTAAAACCAGGGAGCTGATCAACACAAATTTTAATAGGTTGCCACTCAAAGATGAAGCACAGCTTAAGAAAATAAAAACAATAGTGAGCCAGACCAAAGGACCGTCAAAGCCCAACTTCCTGTCTCTAACAGTAACAAGATCCCAAGGAGTAGATTTATTAATTATTATTCAAACCAGAAGATGGTGGCTTTCCCAAGCCTACATGGCTAATAGTATATGGAGTTCTCTTCCAAGAAGTTGCCAAAACCCTTTTTAATCTTTCCAACCCAAAGCAAATTGGAAACAATTATACAAAAGAATCAGGAATTGTCTTTGTTTGTCGAGGCAAAATTACACTCTGAAAATTACACAAAATGAGATGAAACTTGGAAACAATGGTAAATAGTACAGACAAAAGACAGAAAAATGGACCAGAAGTTCTAAAGAAATATGCCCTTCCCCCCTCCAAAAAGAAACAAAAAGAACTAGCCCAATGGATTTGCATGGGACAAGCAATTCCAGCTTCTGTTAGGGTGGTGGACTTTGGTCCTGGGAAACTGAGGAACTGAGTTCGATTCCCGCTTCAGGCACAGGCAGCTCCTTGTGACTCTGGGCAAGTCACTTAACCCTCCATTGCCCCATGTAAGCCGCATTGAGCCTGCCATGAGTGGGAAAGTGCGGGGTACAAATGTAACAACAACAACAACAAAAATACTGATACACAGCTGCACACCTACCCCCAAACTCTATCTAGCCCCAAAGGCTACTCTCTTGCAACTGCTCCACCGCACCCAGATCGCCCAACCCCATAAACCGCTCCCTTGTAACTGCCCGAAAATCACCCAAACTGCCTCCATCTCACAACACATCACCATCCCAAACGACCTACACCCTCCTAAAATAATCCTCACAACTGCCTGCACCAATCTAAAATACACGAGGCAACTGCCCACAACCCCCAAACTGCCCTTACACTCATAAAATATACCTGCACACAACTGCCCCCAATCTGTCAATATGGTCCCCACATCTGCCATACAGACCCTCCAAATTGTTCCCTCCTTACGAAACTATCCACTACAGCTGCCCAACCATCCCCAAGCTGCCCCACCACCCAAAGCTACACCTTGCAATTGCCCCAACACCGCCAAAGCTTCCCCACCACCCCCAAACGACCTAACCCTCCAAAATTACCCCTTCAACCTGGAATTGATTTACCATCCCCCCATGCAATTGCCTCTCCACCCCCCAAACGGTCCCAATCCCCTACACACATACATTCACAAACTAAAGAAAAATATGAACACAGACACACAAACATACACATCCCATACCCAACAACTCTCAGCCAACACAGGCATATGTACATGCATTAACATATAGTGGGATTGGAAATAATTCCAGGAGCCATGCTCCGCAAGCTTTCCCTAACTGCTTTAACCATATCTTCCAGCAACAAATTCCCCAGCTAGCTTGTTTATTTAAATATTTATTATAAATAAGCTAGCTAGCTTAGTCTTGGCTTCTGTTGTCGCTAGGATTGACAAGACCAAGGCAGTTTCAATGCTTTGTGATCTTTTGGACATACTGGATGTGTGGCCGCGTATGAGTTAAGTGTGGTCAGTTGCGCAACTGTAACAGTGAGTATTTCACAAGAGGTACTGATGGAAGATCTAATTTTTGTGAGAAGAGAGAAACACTATGTGACTGAGCAAAGGAGCTTGTTTATTGAGAAGTTTTGCTGATGTGACTAGTTATGGGTTAATGCTGTAATAGTTAAAACATGATGGGATAATTTTGGGTTTTCATATTGGGAATGCATATTTGTATGTAGAAGAAGGTAGGAATAAAATCTTTCTTGCAACTTTTAAAACTTGTTATGTATCCAAGCTGTAGCTAATCTGTTTTTGCTGTACCATCTGACCTTGTAGTCAGCTAGCTATATCCTGTTCAGTAAGAAGACTTTTCCAACGTCCTCTTTTCCTACCTACAGATAGTATACTGATACAAAAACCGCTGAAGTAGAATGAGGAGGGGGGCATATAGTTTAGAACAAAGGTATGGGTGGGAGAAAAGTTTCTAATAGGCAGGCGGGATAAATATATGTGGACAAATAATTGGGTACAATGTATAGATGGTCTGTCCAGAGAGTTCCTGTTGTATGTTATGATATTATTAAGACAAAGGTATAAAAGCAGGTATAAGGAAAGATAAAGTGGGGGGGGGGGGGGGGCTGAGCACTTCCTCCAGGTCAGGAAGCTTGCTGGGAGGATAGGCCTCCCTGTTTCTCTTTTATATTTCAGACTTTGCTTGCGCTTATGTTGCTGAACTAAACTTATTCTTGTGAGTTCTTGTTTAAGTTTGTATAAGATATAAGGCTAAGGACCAGGCTGGTGAGTGCTTCCGCTATCAGCTGAGGTAGGGGGGTGCAGGGGAGATTGCCACAGGTGTGGTAATCTAACTCTGAATCGCACATATGCTATTAAGACCCCTAGTCTTAGTACAATTTGAAACAAGTTCTCTATTTACCAGTTCCACACCACTCAATATTCTATGCACTTCCATCAAATCATGTCTCTTCTTCAAGCTTAAGTGCTTTAATCTACTTTTTTTCATAGAGAAAAGTCCCATCCCTTTTATTATTCTGGCCACCCTTCCATGTACCTTTCCTGACTCTGCTACAACTTTTTAAGATGGGGTGACCAGGATCGCATACAGTAAAGGTGCAATCTTAACACAGATAAGATAAGCGAAAGCTACATACCTGTAGAAGGTATTCTCCGAGGACAGCAGGCTGATTGTTCTCACTGATGGTTGACGTCCACGGCAGCCCCTTCAATCGGAGATCTTCTCTAGCAAAATCGTTTGCTAGCCCTCGCGCGCGCATACCGCGCATGCACGACCATCTTCCCGCCCGAACTCGCTCATGTTCGGTAGTCCAGTACAAAGCAAAGACATAGACAAGGGAAGACACAACTCCAAAGGGGAGGCGAGCGGGTTTCTGAAAACAATCAGCCTGCTGTCCTCAGAGAATACCTTCTACAGGTATGTAGCTTTCGCTTTCTCCGAGGTCAAGCAGGCTGCTTGTTCTCACTGATGGGGTATCCCTAGCCCCCAGGCTCACTCAAAACAACAAACATGGTCAATTTGGCCTCGCAACGGCGAGGACATAACTGAGATTGACCTAACTTAAGCAACTAATTGAGAGTGCAGCCTGGAACAGAATAAAAATGGGCCTGGAGTGGGGGGGATTGGATTCTAAACCCCGAACAGATTCTGTAGCACCGACTGCCCGAACCGACTGTCGCGTCGGGTATCCTGCTGTAGGCAGTAATGCTATAAAAATGTGTGGACAGATGACCACGTCGCAGCTTTGCAAATCTCTTCGATAGTGGCTGACTTCAAGTGGGCCACTGACACTGCCATGGCTCTAACACTATGAGCCGTGACATGAGCCTCAAGAGTCAGCCCAGACTGGGCGTAAGCGAAGGAGATGCAATCTGCTAGCCAATTAGAAATGGTGCGTTTCCCGACAGCCACTCCTCTCCTGTTGGGATCAAAAGAAACAAACATTTGGGCGGACTGTCTGTGGGGCTGTGTCCGCTCCAGATAGAAGGCCAATGCTCTCTTGCAGTCCAATGTGTGCAGTTGACGTTCAGCAGGGCGGGTATGCGGACGGGGGAAGAATGTTGGCAAGACAATTGACTGGTTCAGATGGAACTCCGACACCACCTTTGGCAAGAACTTAGGGTGAGTGCGGAGGACTACTCTATTATCATGAAATTTGGTATAAGGAGCATGAGCTACCAGGGCTTGAAGCTCACTGACTCTACGAGCTGAAGTGACTGCCACCAAGAAAATGACCTTCCAGGTCAAGTACTTCAGATGGCAGGAATCCAGTGGCTCGAAAGGGGGTTTCATCAGCTGGGTGAGAACGACATTGAGATCCCATGACACTGTAGGAGGTTTGATGGGGGGCTTTGACAAAAGCAAACTTCTCATGAATCGAACAACTAAAGGCTGTCCCGAGATCGGCTTACCTTCCACACAGTAATGGTATGCACTAATCGCACTAAGATGAACTCTTACAGAGTTGGTCTTAAGAGCAGACTCGGACAAGTGCAGAAGGTATTCAAGCAGGGTCTGTGTAGGACAAGAGCGAGGATCTAAGGCCTTGCTGTCACACCAGAGGGCAACCTCCGCCATAGAAAGAAGTAACTCTCCTTAGTGGAATCTTTCCTGGAAGCAAGCAAGACTCTGGAGATACCCTCCGAGAGACCCAAGGAGGCAAAATCTACGCTCTCAACATCCAGGCTGTGAGAGCCAGGGACCGGAGAATGGGATGCAGAAGCACCCCCACGTTCTGAGTAATGAGAGTTGGAAAACACTCCAATCTCCAAGGTTCTTTGGAAGACAATTCCAGAAGAGGGAACCATATCTGACTGTGGCCAAAAGGGAGCGAGCAGGATCATGGTGCCTCGATCTTGCTTGAGTTTCTGCAAAGTCTTCTCCACAAAAGGTATGGGAGGATAAGCATACAGGAGGCCATCCCCCCAATCCAGGAGAAAGGCATCCGACGCTAGGCTGCCGTGGGCCTGAAGTCTGGAACAGAACTGAGGGACCTTGTGATTGACTTGAGTGGCAAAGAAATCCACCAAGGGGGTGCCCCACACTTAAAAGATCTTGCGTACCACTCTGGAATTGAGCGACCACTCGTGAGGTTGCATTATCCTGCTCAATCTGTCGGCCAGACTGTTTACGCCTGCCAGATACGTGGCCTGAAGAAACATGCCGTACTGGCGAGTCCAAAGCCCCATTCTGACGGCCTCCTGACACAGGGGGCGAGATCCGGTGCCCCCCTGCTTGTTGATGTAGTACATGGCAACATGATTGTCTGTCTGAATTTGAACAACTTGATTGGACAACCGATTCTTGAAAGCCTTTAGAGCGTTCCAGACCGCTCGTAACTCCAGGAGGTTGATCTGTAAACCTTTCTCCTGAAGGGACCAACTCCCTTGGGTGTGAAGCCCATCGACATGAGCTCCCCACCCCAGGAGAGACGCATCCGTCGTCAGCACCTTTTGAGGCTGAGCAATTTGGAAAGGATGTCCCAGAGTCAAATTGGACCGGATTGTCCACTAATGGAGGGACTGAAGAAAACTCATGGACAGCAGGACTACGTCCTCTAGGTCCCCAGCAGCTTGGTACCACTGAGACGCTAGGGTCCATTGAGCTGATCTCATGTGGAGGCGGGCCATGGGAGTCACATGCACTGTGGAGGCCATGTGATCGAGCAATCTCAACATCTGCCGAGCTGTGATCTACTGAGACACTCGTACCCAAGAAACAAGGGACAGAAGATTGTTGGCCCTCGCTTCCGGGAGGTAGGTACGAGCTGTCTGAGAATCCAGCAGAGCCCCTATGAATTCGAGTTTCTGAACAGGAAGAAGGTGGGACTTTGGATAATTTATCACAAACCCCAGTAGCTCCAGGAGTCGAACAGTCATCTGCATGGACTGTAGAGCTCCAGTCTCGGAGGTGTTCTTCACCAGCCAATCATCGAGGTACGGGAATACGTGCATTCCCAGTCTGCGTAGAGACGCCGCTACTATAGCCAGGCACTTTGTGAACACCCTGGGCGCAGAGGCGAGACCAAAGGGTAGCACACAGAACTGAAAGTACCGTGTTCCCAGACGGAATCGAAGATACTGTCTATGGGCTGGCAGTATCGGGATATGAGTGTAAGCATTCTTTAAGTCCAGAGAGCATAGCCAATCATTTTCCTGAATCATGGGAAGAAGGGTGCCCAGGGAAAGCATCCTGAACTTTTCTCGGACCAAATGTTTGTTCAGGGCCCTTAGGTCTAGGATGGGACGCATCCCCCCTGTTTTCTTTTCCACAAGGAAATACCTGGAATAGAATCCCAGCCCTTCCTGCCCCGGTGGCACGGGCTCAACCACATTGGCGCTGTGAAAGGGCGGAGAGTTCCTCTGCAAGTACCTGCTTGTGCTGGAAGCTGAAGGATTGAGCTCCCGGTGGGCAATTTGGAGGCTTAGAAACCAAATTGAGGGAACATCCTAGCCGGACTATTTGAAGAAGCCACTGGTCGGAGGTTATGAGAGGCCACCTTTGGTGAAAAAATTTTAACCTCCCCCAGACCAGCAGATCGTCTGGCACAGATACTTTGATTTCGACTATGCTCTGCTGGAGCCAGTCAAAAGCCCGCCCCCTTGCTTTTGCTGGGGAGCCGCAGGGGCCTGCTGAGTCGCACGCTGTTGACGAGAACGAGCATGCTGGGGCTTGGCCTGGGCAGCAGGCTGGCGAGAGGGAGGATTGTACCTACGCCTATTAGAAGAATAGGTAACAGTCCTTCTTCCACCATAAAAACGTCTACCAGTTGAGGTAGATGCTGAAGGCGCCCGGCGAGAGAATTTGTCGAATGCGGTGTCCTGCTGGTAGAGCTGCTCTACCACCTGTTCGACTTTTTTACCAAAAATATTATGCCCCTGGCAAGGGGAGTTCACAATCCGCTGCTGAATCCTATTTTCCAGGTCGGAGGCACGCAGCCATGAGAGTCTGCGCATCACCACACCTTGAGCAGCGGCCCTGGATGCGACATCAAAAGTGTCATAAACACCCTTGGCCAGGAATTTACGACACGCCTTCAGCTGGCTGACCACCTGCTGAAAAGGCTTGGCTTGCTCAGAAGGGAGCTTATCCACCAAGTCCGCCAACTGCCGCACATTGTTCCGCATATGAATGCTCGTGTAGAGCTGGTAAGATTGGATTTTGGCTACGAGCATTGAGGAATGGTAGGCCTTCCTCCCAAAAGAATCCAAGGTTTTAGAGTCTCTGCACGGGGGCGCCGAAGCATACTCTCTAGAACTCTTGACCTTCTTAAGGGCCAGATCCACAATCCCAGAGTCGTGAGGCAACTGAGTCCGCATCAACTCAGGGTCCCCATGGATCCGATACTGGGACTCGATCTTTTTTGGAATGTGGGGATTAGTTAGCGGCTTCGCCCAGTTCTCCAGCAGTGTCTTTTTGAAGACATGATGCATGGGTACTGTGGACGATTCCTTAGGTGGCGAAGGATAGTCCAAAAGCTCAAACATTTCAGCCCTTGGCTCATCCTCTGTAACCACAGGGAAGGGAATTGCCGTAGACATTTCCTGGACAAAGGCTGCAAAAGATAGACTCTCGGGAGGAGAAAGCTGTCTTTCAGGAGAGGGAGTGGGATCAAAAGGAAGACCATCAGACTCCTCATCTGAGAAATATCTGACGTCTTCCTCTGCCTCCCACGAGGCCTCACCATCGGTATCGGACACCAGTTCATGGACTTCTGTCCGAAGCCGTGCCCACCTCGATTCCGTAGACAGAAGCCACGGTGGGAACATCGAGAAGTAGACTCCCGCATCGGCGGCGATGAAGCTCCCTCCATCAACGTCGTCGGGGAGTCTGCTTGGGAGGCAGCCGACGCGGGCAGTACCGGCATCGGAGACCTCACAACGGGCAAGGGGCCAGCCATCGCCTCACTCGACGGCACAAGCACCCCCGGTACCGGAGAAGGGCGCAACAGCTCCTCCAGGATCCCTGGAAGGATGGCCCAGAGGCTCTCGCTTAGAGCGGCTGTCGAGGAAGTCTGGGAGTCCGGTACAGGCAAAGAACTCAGAATCTGTTCGGAGTGCGGAGGTGGTACCGGGCTGTCCAGGGTAGTGCGCATCGACACCTCCTGAATGGAGGGTTAGCGGTCCTCCCGGCGTCGATGCCTAGTGGGTGCCGACTCCCTCGGCGACCCAGAGCTCCCGGTACCACGTCGGGAAGGTGACCAATGCCGATGCTTCTTTGCCTTCACACGAAGCATGTCACCGGAACCTCCCGGTATCGACAAGGACGTCGTCGAATCCAAGCGCCTCTTCCTCGGGGCCGGGTCCGATGAAGGTTGATCCCGGGGGGGGCTGTACTGCAGAAGCCCTCGAGGCAGGGGGAGACCTACTCGAGGGCTCACCGCCACCAGCAGGGGAATAGACAGCCCTCACCTGCACTCCTGATGAAGAGGCACCCTCCAACGACATCAGTACCAACGATGATCTCGGTACCGTAGACTCTGGAGCACCGGTCGATGACCTCGGTACAGCAGACGTCGATGCACCAGCTGATGACCTCGATACTGTGACCGTCGAAACACCAGGCAAGGCCCCGAACAAAATGTTCCACTGGGCCAATCTCGCCACCTGAGTTCTCTTTTTCAACAGACAACAGAGAGTACAGGCCTGAGGACGGTGCCGAGCCCCCAGACACTGAAGGCACGAAGAGTGCCTATCAGTGAGCGAGATAGCCCGGTTGCACTGGGTGCACTTTTTGAAGCCGCTGGGAGGCTTCGATGACATGGGCGGAAAAATCACGCCGGCGAAGTCAAAATCCGCGATGATGGCAAAGGGCACCAAAAATAAGAAGGGAAAAAAAACGTACAGGCGGCCAAGAGGCCGCTTTCAAAAGCGAAAGAAAACTTGACGGGGAAAAACAAACTCGAAAATAAAGGGTTGTTTTTTTTTTAGACAAACACGCGATTAACTTTCAAATAGAAAAAGAAGCCTTCCGAATCGGAAGAACGCGCAAAAGCGCGAGGGTCTCCTCAGGGCACAGAACAACGAAAAACACAGCCATCCCGAGCGCGGAAAAAAGAAGACTAACGAACACGAGCGAGTTCGGGCGGGAAGACGGTCGTGCATGCGCGGTATGTGTGCGCGCGCGAGGGCTAGCAAACGATTTTGCTAGAGAAGATCTCCGATTGAAGGGGCTCCCGTGGACGACACCCATCAGTGAGAACAAGCAGCCTGCTTGTCCTCGGAGAACAGAGCATTATAATAGTCTGTCCCTTTCCTAATAAATTCAAAGTTTCTACTCATTTTCTTAACTACCACCAAACACTAAACTGTTTTCTTAACTACCACCAAACACTAAACTGGGGATTCCAATGTAGTGCCCACAATGATTTTGATCCTTGTCCAGGGTGATGACTACTAATATATAATCTAGCATTGTTATTTACTTCTATTCTTCCCTAACTGCATTACTTTGCACTTGGCCACATTAAATTTCAACTGTAATTTAGAAAACCAGTCATCCAATCATACCAGGCTCTCCTGCAATCTGAGAGTGGGGAAACCATTGAAATGACATCCCAATGCTGCCAGCCAGCCACTTAAGCTACTAAGGACAGAGAAAGTACCTGTATGTAATAGGTAAACCATTTTGGCTATACCACAGAAAGGCAGTATATCAAAAATTCTAAGAAACAGAAACATGAGTCTGTAGTGAACCTCAGAGTTCACTCTGTTCCTAAGTGACACCTAGGTTTGCAATCAAAACTACTTCTGAGGGCCTGATTTAATCAACTTTGGCAGGTTTGGTGGCTTAAGGCCTATTTACTCAAGGAAAATCTGTTCATGCTGGTGTTACAATAATCTAACTGTATGATCGCTATATATAACTTTGTTTCTGGGCCTCTCTCAGGCTAACAAAAGAGGACCGCATTTTTGTAAAATACTGCCGCAACGCTCCTAAGTAAGGAATCACATAATCCAATAGAAAAAAAGATGGGATTGTGTGACACACCATTATTTCACTGCTTGCTAATTTATGCCAGAATTCAGCACAAAATTGTGCAATTTCCATTCTGTTTTCTCCAGCTTCCATGGTATTCATAGGTACCTTGTTACCACAAAGATGATTTGTTGATTGGTGGGCTATTTATATATAAGTTACTGCAGTTACCTATCACTGCCATCTGTTCATCTGTCTCCAACTCAAAATAACAAATTTAGCTAAATAGAGGGGATGGTCCTGGAATAAATGTACCCAGACCATGCAGAAGGAAACCAGTTATCTCCACCTTTAGAAATTAACTTAAAACCTGGTGTTTATCCAGCTATTAGGAGAGTGATTCCAGACAACTGATGATTTTTGTTTTACTGATTTCCATTTTGTACAGGAGTACATAATGCTTGATCTGTTAGTTATTTACTGTATTTTATTAGAGGCCGACCAAATTTCAGTTATGTTGTTGAAACTGGCCCAAAATCCTTTTCTGCCTAGTTTTGGTTTCAACCAAAAGACTACCACCATGGTTTTGGTCAAAACTGATCACGTGTTTGTAATGGAAGCCAAAAATGTGTGCTTTGTCTTGTTTGTGTCCTTCCCTCCCCCTTCTCCTCCAAACAATTGCCTTTCCTCCCTGCCCATCTGTAGATGCCCTCTTGGGCCTATCTCACAATCCCCTAGTGGACTAGTGCTACTTCCTAAGAAGCTTATCATCCCAAATTTACAGACTTAAATTCCTACTAAACCTTTGTATCAAAAGCATTTATTTAGAGCACTCTACACCATAAAACTACTATGAAAAAAACATAACTGCATTACTTGCAATCATAATACACACAAAAAAAAAGCATGCAGAGTTGCCTCCCCCCCCCCCCCCCCCAACCTTACAATCCCTTGTGTTCTAGTGGTATAGTCAGGGCAGGCGTGATTCCCCATTTGCTCCTGCCCATGTTGGCTCTCAAAATGACTGTCATGTCCTCTAGTGGCTTTTAGTTTCAGTTTTCATCAGCTGGGGTCCATGAGTACAGAGGCTATTTTTGCTTGGAGATAAAACATGGCCATTCATTATTTAAATTATTATAGATATATATATATATATATATATATATATATATATATATAAATGGCAAATGTCGTACTCACTCGCAAATGCGCAGTAGAGACCCTCTCTGCCCCGCCCCTGTGTCAATACGTGATGACGGAGGCGGAACAGAAAGGGTCTCTACTGCGCATTTGCGAGGGACACCGCCGTTGCTAACGCTCCACCCACCCGGAGTCGCCGCCGCCACCCACCTTCCACCCGGTCGAGCCCTCACTCCGCTATTGAAACAGCGAGGGCACGCAGCTATGCTGCTGAACTGCCGTCGGCCTTCCTTCTTCTTCTTCTCTGCCTGTGTCCCGCCCTCGACGACGTTATGTCACACGAGCGCGGGACACAGGCAGAGAAGAAGGCAGGCCACGGCAGCTCAGCAGTAGAGCCGTGTGCTGCGTGCCCTCGCTGTTTCAATAGCGGAGCGAGGGCCCGACCGAGTGGAAGGTGGGTGGCGACGGCTCCGGGAGGGGGGAGCGGCAGCGGCGAACTGGGCGGCGGGGTGGGGGGGCCTTTCAACCCCCCCCCCCCTCCTATACTAGCCCATTTTTACGGGCTGAACAGCTAGTATATATATATTCTGGCTTGGATATTATTTGGGTGATTCTAAAGAATTTCAAGATTCTGTTTGATATCATGAAGATGCAGTGTTTTAATCAAACTTGGGGCGTGCAAAAGCTAGATTCTATGAGAAATGAAGTTTATACATTAGAAAATAATTTGAGAAATATACTGCAGCAAAATATGTTTATCCACTCCTACCCTTGCTGAGATAACATTTAACCATTTCTCTGACCTCATGTGCAACTTTCTTTAAATCAATCACCTTACTTTCGAACTCTTCCTTCTTTCTTACCCTTCTATACGTTACATCTTTCCTTTACCCTTCGCTATCACTTATAATGTTCTATTATGTATTGTGTTGACATTGTAAATAGTATCCCGAAACTCACAACACAGCCTCACACCTGCTGCGAACAAAAACAATGAATATTACAGCTGTCACCCCAGGCTTAACATAATCATGCACTCTATAGTGGAGAAAAAAGCCTCAGTAACGCCATCCAGCCAGCCCGAAATTACAGACTATAAGGCATGGGCCCGGCGCGCCATCATCTGGCTCAAAAAAACTCCACAATTCCTTAGCGTCTCAAGGTTTATATTGCAAACTTTTTATCACTACTACTAATAAGGTGACAAACGTGTATGTATACTTCATAGAGCACAGAATGTAGATAGAATCAATTACTTTCAGTTCTATTCATGCAGTTTACATCAGTTCAATATCAAATCAATACTGCTACTTTTCAGTCCTGGTGATACAGCCACAAATCACTTACCAATCGCTGCAGTGTTTCACTGTTCAAAGTATCACCGGCTTCAAACCAACAGGGAATCCCCGTTTCGCTTCCGCTGCATCAGGGGTTTCAACGCTCCATCTAGGATTACGATCCTGTCTCGTCTGCTGTATCCAAAACCAAGCAGGTAACTGACGAAAAGACGCCTCCATCATTCTATAAATAGATCTCGCTTCTCCCACTCAGGTTCAGAGCCACAACAGTGGTCATTAACTCCAACGTCACTATCACAGTAGCACCAATCACAAAATGGGAAACCTACGGAGAGAGCGGTGACGTCATGCTGAGCAATGGCGGTGTGAGAGAACAGCTCCGCATGCCAGCTTAGAAGCTTCATCATATATAACCGCTGGGAACGGATGTGGAGAGGAGAAATTTAATATAAGTGTATCGGAAGACTTACGGCAAGCAGAGATGTCTGGAAGAGACGCTGCACGGCAAGCAGAGATGTCTGGAAGAGACACTGCAGGGCCCCGTAAGTCCTTAAAAGACTTTACATATGTACCGCATCAGAACGCGGACAAGATGGCGCCCGCAGAGGAGCGGGGGAAAAACGCTAGCGCTGGGGGTAGCGTCTCACCCGGTGAGAGCGCGGAGGAAGGAGAGCTTTCAGCTAAGGACTTCTGGGCATTGACTTCTGGGCATTGCTAGAAGTGATACGCTCAGATATAAAAGGAGTTTGTGAGGATTTTGTAACTCTAGCAGCGGACCTCCGCGGAGAGATCACAGATGCTGAGAAGGTGGGTGGAGGATATAGATGAACACGTGGAGGGCCAGCAGGAGGCTCTGAGCACTGTGGAAAATACATTGAAGAAGCAGCAGGCTTTGTGTGCAGATTGCTGGAGGAGAAGATTGAAGATTTGGAAAATCGGGGAAGGAGATCCAACATTCGCATTCGAGGGGTCCCAGAACAGGCAGAATACTTGGATTGTGAACGGGTCACCCAGCAAATTGCGAGCATGTTGTTGTCCGAAGAAGGGCAAGAGGTGGCCCCTGAATCAATTAAAGTAGACCGCGCTCATAGAGTAATGGCGAGGTTGAGAGCTAATGCACCACGAGACATTAATGCCTGCTTCTCAGAATATAAGGTAAAAGAAGCGATACTCTGCAAGGCGAGTAAAAAGGAAGCTCTGCAGTGGGACTCGTTCCCTATTGACCTCTACCAAGATTTGGCCCCTGCTACACTAAAAAGATGAGCTGAGATGAAGAATTTCACCAGATACCTACGGGACAAAGGAATTGTATACAGGCGGTAGCACCCATTTGCCCTGGCCTATAATCAAGATGGAAAATGGAGCCGGATTTTAAATGTGGATGAAGCACGAATCACATGGCCAGAGGTGGAGGAGCCCACGAGGGCACGGAGGAACACAGTAGATCGGATCCAGCTTCTCGACTGGCCCGACAGCGATGGACAAGAGTGGCGAGAAGCAAGGGGCGCCTCACCAGACAACAATCGGATAAGAAGCTGACATCCTCAAAGAATAATATGACTTGAATACTGGGACTTGTGTACGGGTAATAAATAAGAACTTGATATGGCTTTTGTGAGGGTGGGCAAGTGTGTGGAGGAATGGTGGACAGAATGTGGTTATATATGAATATATGGAGAAGTTGTGTGCATTGTTAGGCATGTGGTTGGTTACCGTTCTCTACTTTAAGTGGTGGGATAAAGTTGACCCATCGGTTGGATGGGGGGGGGGGGGGGGGGGGGTATCTCAGGAGGGGTTTATTCATCCACATACATGCTGGAGGCAGAGCAAGATTCTCGGGAAGGATAATAGGGAAGTTGATCATAAACCTCCATGATAGAGCTAACCTGTCTATCCCTCAATACAAGGGGCCTTAACTCCCCTATAAAACGTAAGAGGCTGTTTAGAGAGGCGAAGAGGGTGGGAGCAGATATACTGTTTATACAGGAGACACATCTGATGCCCAGACATGAACATTTATTACATCACTCTGGATGTCCTCACCAATATTTAGCGTCTAATTGACAACAAAGTAAAACAGCGGGAGTGGGGATCCTCTTTAAGCAAGGTCGCAGCTGGGAGATACAGGAGGTCAAAAGGGAAAATAGGGGTAGATTTGTGATTGTGGTATTGACCCTTGGGGGCAAACTTACACATTAGTTAACATATACGCTCCAAATCACTCCCAGGGAGATTTCTATGTCCTAGTTGGCACCCACCTCTAGCGGTGTGTGCAGGAGGAGATACTGGTAGGGGGAGATTTCAATCTGACGATAGATCCCACAGTGGATAATTCGACTGGGATGGCTGGATACGTTCAGCCAGAACGGGATAAACTACTCCAATATTTGAATCACCGGGGGCTGGTAGATATCTGGCGGGTGATGCATGGGAGTGAGAGAGATTATACGTGTTATTCGGCGCCACATGATACATATTCAAGAATAGACATGTGGATGGGAAGTGCAGGCATAGTTCTCCAGGCAAAATCTACAGAGATTCATACCCGGTCATGGTCAGATCATGCTCCAATAGCAATAGCCTTGAGGGGGATTTCCAATGAGTACAAGATCCAGAAGTTGGCAATTCCCTGATGGGGTATTGGATGATCCAAATAATGTACGAAGAATCAAAAGAGAAATTAGGGAGTTTCTACAGTTCAATGATATACCAGGAATTACACCAGAGATATTATGGGAGAGCTTAAAGGTGGTGATTAGAGGGAAAATGATAGCATTGCAAGCATATCTACAGAAATACCACAGGGAGAAAGAAACAGCCTTTAGACAAATAGTACAACACCTAGAAACATTAGTTAAACAAGGCCAGGCTATGGCTAGACAGCAGGAGGACCTACACAGGTCCAGAGTACAGCTATTAGATTTGGAACGTAAGGTTATTAAGGAACAAATGCAGCGGACACAAAAGGAATACTATGAATTTAACAATAAAGCGAGTAAATTACTAGCTTATAAATTACAACAGCTTAAGGGACGTAATGCCATTGGTAGAGTGAGAACGGAGGATGGGCAGAGCTGGGATCAAATAGAAGGGATTCAGAGAATATTTGGTGATTACTATCAGAAGCTCTATCGACCGGAGGGGCATGTGGCAGAGGAAGCTATACAGAACTTTCTGGACACAGTAGATATACCTAGCTTGAGGGGGGGGCGGAGCAAGAATGGTTATCAGCACCCATAACATTAGAGGAAGTTACCTTGGCAATCAAGGGTTTGCCTAGGGGAAAGGCCCCGGGTGCAGATGGGTACAGCAACAGATTCTATAAATGCTTTAATTCTATTCTAGCACCCATATTGCTTAAAGTGTTCAATGACATTCGGCTTGATTCTGTGCTCCCACGGTCCTGGCGATTAGCCACCGTGGTATTACTTCTTAAGCCGCATAAAGACCCACAAAGTTGTGGCTCATATTGGCCCATATCTTTATTGGGAACCGATTATAAAATCCTAACCACAATTTTGGCCGATCGGTTGCAAAAGATGCTGCCCCGCCTGGTACATGAAGACCAGGCGGGATTTATAGCAAATAGGCAAACCTTTGATAATACGAGACGAGCACAATACATATTGGACAGAATCAAACAGGTGGGACAACCGGCGGTCTTTCTCTCACTGGATGCTGAGAAAGCATTCGATAGAGTGCTGTGGCCCTATTTGTTTGAATTGTTGAGGGAAGTGGGCATTAGTGGGCAATACTTATACTGGGTCGCAGCGCTCTACCGACAACCTCTGTCCCAGTTGCGGATTAATGGCACATACACTGACTCATTTGAATTGTTTAGAGGTACTAGGCAGGGGTGTGCCTTATCCCCGCTACTGTTCGCATTAGCTATGGAGCCTCTGGCAATCTTAGTTAGAAAGGATGCAGGGGTGCAGGGCATCCGAATACGGCAAAAAGAAACTAAAATTATGCTTTATGCTGATGATGTCCTGCTTATGCTTTCACAAACTGAGTCCTCATTGAGAGCGGTGATGAGGATACTTCAGGGGTATGGACAGGTAGCAGGCCTCAAGATCATGCCAATACAATGCCCTGCAGGGTTACAAGAGGAATTACTATCTCACTTCCCTTTTAAGTGGTCTCTTAAGTACATCAGATACTTGGGGGTTAATTTAACACCAGATACGGGGGATCTATTTCAGGAGAACTTTGTCCCTAAAATGCGGGAACTTCTGCAAGAACTAGAGAGATGGGGGGGGGCTGCAAATGTCATGGATGGGCAGAATAGCAGCGGTAAAGATGACAATGCTCCCTAAGTTACTTTACCTATTCATGGCTGTGCCTGTCTCTGTGTCGCATACTTTCTTTCGCACACTTAACAAGAAAATGTTCGCCTTTATCTGGCGCAAAAGGCCACCCCATGTGAACCGTAGAATATTATATCAATAAAGAAATAATGGGGGCATGGGGGTACCCAACTTTGGGCTATATTATAGAGCTGCCTTATTCCAAATGCTATCCACTGTACAGAGGAGTCCGAACAAGTTGTGGACCTATGTGGCACAGTGGGGGCTGAAGGAGGTGCCCCTATGGGCGGTGGCGTGGCTTCCTTTACAGCTGTTGAGAGGACTTATAACGGGATTGAGGGGTCAAATGAGGGTGGCACTAGGGGAATGGGCAAGATGCAGAGCAGCCTGGTTCCCTGGACGTAAATATCACCTGACTACGCCCATAATATATGCCACAGATTTTATTCCTGGAAGGAGAGAAGGGGTGTATGGGCATTGGTCAGCGGCATCCTTGCGATTGTTGGGACAGATATGGGAGGATGGGAAATGCCATTCGTTTGAAACTTTAAAAGAGGAAATTGGTTTGGAGGACAGAGACAGGTTTTAATATATGCAGATCAGAGATTTTATGCAGAAGAAAGCTAGAGAGGATCTGTCTCTGGTGGCCACGGAGCTTGAAATGGCAATGAGGTCTGGGGAAGGTAAAGGAGGGATCTCCCGAATTTACAGAGCTTTGCTTCATAAGTCCCAACCATTAAATAAGTGTATTAATAAATGGGAGTCCCTACTGGGTAATACATATGAACCAGAAACCTGGAAAAAGATATTTAAACGACTGTTGTCATTTTCAGTGGCTACCCCCTTGTTGGAAAATGGGTATAAAATGCTGTACCAATGGTATTTGACTCCTAGCCGGCTGTCCTGTATGTTTAAAACTGGAGCGGCAAGTTGCTGGCGTAACTGTGAGGCGGAGGGAACATTCTGGCATGTATGGTGGGACTGTCCAGTGATACAGCAGTTTTGGAAGGACTTACAGATGAGACTGCGGAGTGGCTTGGGAGCTGAGGTTACACTAACTCCTGGTCTGTGTTTGTTGAATATACCGTCGAGGGAGGGACGTGGCTTTCGTCATGGTCCCTTATCATACATTGTAACAGCAGCCAGGATTTTAATTGCAAGATATTGGAAGCAACCGGCGGCCCCCACCGTGGATCAAGTATTGACTAAAGTGGACTATTGCTGTTTAATGGACAAACTTACAGCCCTAAGGTGAGGGGGAATAATGAGATTCTTAAAAACATGGACCCCCTATGTGGAATGGCGGGATTTAACAGGGTGACATGTGGACAATGGGGGTATTCTAATGCAGGGGGAGACCTTTATATACCTGAGATACCCAGAAGGGGGTGATTTTGATGATACATATATGTGAAAGTGCCTAGATTTCTATGTTAGGCTGTGTTGATGTTATGTAAAGAAAAGTTAATAAAAACAATTTAAAAAACAAAAAACAAAATGGGAAACCTACCACCACCCATTCAACCCAAAAGACCTAAAGGAAACCGAGCGTCCGCAAAAATTATTTAAAAAAAAAAAAGAACATATTTCAAAAGAATGCCGACCACTCTACCCGGACATTCAGTCCATCGGGTTCCGTCGAGTTGAAAAAGAATATCCACTTCTGTTCTGCTTGACTCAACGCACGACTCATATCTCCTCTCCTTTGTGAAGGTCTTAATTGCTCCAGTACTGTGCATCATAAATTATCAAACGGATGATGCTCAGTCTCACAGTGGGTCTCACATTGGATCACTAATGGAGCCTCTCGCTTCAAAATCTTCAGGCAGGAACGGTGCTCCATCAATCTTGTTTTTAGACTTCTCGTGGTCTGCCCAATATATAATAGGTCACAGGGGCACTTGATTAAATATACCACCCCCACTGATTCGCAGGTTGTATACAATGTTTCAGAATACATTTCTTTCCTGTTTTGGGATGAGTAAAGACGCTCCCTTCCTCCATAATCTGACACACCAAACAGCAGCCACATTGGGGACCAAACATCATTAGCACTTTTTAAGTTACAACCTCTCTGGTAGGAAAACAAAATGTTAGATTTCGACAAAGCGGGATGTGTTTTAAATAAATCAGTGTCTCCTCACCACTTTACTCAACCTGGTGGTGTTTGCATTATATTTGATCACAAAAGGTAGTATATCTTCCTGTTGTTGAACTGCTTTATATTGTAAATGCAACTCCCTCAGATTGTGCCATGCCCTTTTTGCTGCCTTATTTACTAAATGGTGGGGATATCCCCACTGGATCAATCTGTGACTTAATGTACTGGTACAGCTTTTAAATTCATGATCCGATGAACAAATTCTCCAATATCGTAGGAACTGGGCATATGGGATATTCTTTTTCATATAAGGGGGATGCATACTTGAAAAATGTAGTAGGGAGTTCCTATCTGTGGGTTTAGAAAACACTGTGGTTGCAAACCCATCTGTCTTCTACTCTACCCACACATCCAAAATCGAAATGCGCTACTCATTACTCACTGTTTCAAATTTAATCTGTGGATGACATTGATTTAAGAAATCCACAAACTTGCAACATCTCTGTCATGCCCGTCCAAATACAAAAGATATCATCTATAAAATGCTTCCAGCACTGAACATGCTGGAAGTGTATAGATGGATAGATCCACTTCTCCTCGAACATTGCCATAAATAGATTTGCTACTGTGTTCAGTTTGTCACCTTATTATTTATTAATTTGTTACATTTGTATCCCACATTTTCCCACCTATTTGCAGGCTCAATGTGGCTTACATAATACCGAAGAAGCGATCGCCATTTCCGGTAGTGAAACAAATACATAGAGTTGTTGTGGACGAATAAGGTTCATGTAGTATTGAGAAAAGGTTTGCAATATACACCTTGAGACACTTAAGGAATTATGGAGTTTTTTTGAGCCAGATGATGCTGCGCCGGGCCCATGCCTTATAATCTGTAATTTCGGGCTGGCTGGGTGGCGTTACTGAGGCTTTTTTCTCCACTATAGAGTGCATGGTTATGATAAGCCTGGGGTGACAGCTGTAATATTCATTGTTTTTGTATGCAGCAGGTGTGAGGCTGTGTTGTGAGTTTCGGGATATTTTCAAAGCTTAAGTGAATCAATTGTAAATAGTATAACCATGCCATACTTTGCATTGTTTTTTAATATTTTACTGCTGTAATTGTCTATTGCTCATGTTTGATCTATTCTTACTGTACACCGCCTTGAGTGAATTCCTTCAAAAGGCAGTAAATAAATCTGAATAAATAAATAACTCTTGATTGTAGTTTTTCACAGCATATAGTCCTCACATGTGCTTTTTTTATTCTGGATCGTGCATCAGGCTGGTATATTGTCCATAGTGTAGACCAGTGTCTGGACTCCTTTACCCTAAGAGGCACAGCCAAGAAAAGGAAGGGTTATTCAGCCTCAGGATCTCCAGCCTGCAAGTCCGTGGGGGAAAATCTACATATGAACATTTGGACAAGTTTCTTCATTTGTTGCTATCAAGTGTGAACCTGAAGGAGAAGACATTGTGCTGCGAATTTATATGATGCCTGAAGCAGGTATTTGCCGAAACATGGGCCAAGTTAGGTCACTGAATAAATTTGCTTCCCCCAAATTGTGGCTCCGCCTCATGGTTCCATCTGTGGCTCTATGCACGTCTATTGTCTCCCAGTTGTCAGCCTGTGCTTGCAGCTTCTGGGACTGGAGGGTAATAATCTGTGGGTTTAGCAAAGGGCTGCTGACTGCAAGCTCCGACAATCCCCAGAGGGCCTCATTGGTTCACATTCATACAACCAAATTTTAGTTTTAGGTTGAAACCAGGTGATAAGTTTCGGCCAAAAGTGTTTAGACAGTTTCAGTCTGTCTCTATACGCTATTTTTCTACAGACCACTTAATATCTTTGTGATGAAACAGACATAAAAAATTCATAAAGCCAATCAAATTCACATCCTGCTTGTCTCATCTCCAAATATAGATCACCTTGCGCATCATTCTCTTTCTCAGAACATTTATAAATATATGAAACAGCACTGATCCCAGTACAGAACTCAGAAGTATTCCACTGTTTACCTTTCTTCAGTGAGAAAACTGACCATTTGGTCCTACTCTCCATTTCCTATTAGCCAGTTCCCAATCCACCATAAGGCATTGCCTCTCATCCCATGACTTTACAATTTCCTCAGAAGTCCTTCATAGGGGCATTCAACAAATCTTCTGAAAATCCAAACATACTATAATCTATCAGCTCACGCTTACCAAGGTATTCATTAACATCGTTAATTGAACACTTTACCATTAATTCACTATAACCAGAATGGTCAGGATCTAGAGGTTTGGCATCCCCCAGGCCTTTCACAATGTTCTCCAACTCCTCACCAAACAGGAGAAGGCCTTGAAAGGGCAACTTCACCAACCTTTGCTTAGAGGCCATGTCAGCTGCCCAATGCCGTAGCCACAGAAGACAGCGAGCCGCCACTGCTACAGCCATCTGTTTAGCCGAAGCTCTGACCAGATCATAAAGGGCGTCAGCCAAAAATGACAAGGCCGACTCCATCCGCAGTGCCACCTCCGTAAGGGGCTCCGCTCCATCTCCGGGCTGTTCCACTGCCTGTTGTAACCAAGCGAGGCAGGCTCGGGCAGCGTAGCAGCTGCATGCAGACGCCCATAAGGATAGGCCTGAAATTTCAAAGAACCGTTTCATAGCTGCCTCCAGGCGACGGTCCTGCATGTCCTTCAGGGCAACTCCTCCTTCCACTAGGAGGGTAGTTTTCTTTGTCACAGCCGTGACTAGGGCATCCACTTTAGGCACTGCTAGGCGCGCCAAATGCTCCTTACTTAGAGGGTATAATTGCCCCATAGCCCTGGCGACTTTCAAAGGCCCCTCGGGATCAGTCCATTGAGCCGTGATAAGCTCTTGGATGGAGTCATGCAAAGGAAAGGCTCAAGCAGGCTTCTAGTACTTTCCATCCTCGGATTACCGGAGGAGGTCTCAGTACTCCCAGGGTCTTCTATAGAGAGGACCTGCAAGGCATCAGTAATAAGCGCTAGCAGCTCATCGAAGTGGAAAATCCTCACTGCGGAAGGATCATCTGGATCCGGAGGCAATCCTGCACCTTCTTCTGGCTCTCCAGACCACGAAGGCCTGCCAGACCCCTCAGAGTCCTCACATCCCGACCACGGGGGAGGGGGGGAGAGGGGAGCGCCACTCTCTGAAGGGGAATCCACCCTTCTGCGCTTGTCTTGTGGCCATCTGTCAGGGGAAAACGCGCCTGACGGTAATCCAAGGCCAGACTCCACTGGAGGGGATACAGAAAGCAGGGCCACAGAGGACCCCTGTGGAAGAGCTCTTTTTAACATGTATGCATTATGCAGCAATAAAACAAATTCAGGGGAAAATGGCTCACCCTGGCCTCCCGGTTCCAGTCCAGGGGAAACAGCTCTTTTATTAGCCTCTACATGACGCGCCCCTCCAGGCTCAAACCCCTCCGCCTCAGCGGGGGTTGCGCCATGCTGTTCCAAAATGGCGCCCGCTGCCAGCTCCACGGAGCGGGAAGGAACAATGCTCGCCATGCTCGGGCCAGCTCTACCGTCTGAAAAGCACGCCTTACAGAGCCCCGCTGCAGATTTGTGCTTGCCACAAATGGAACAGCGCTTTACTTTCTCAGCAGCCATCGCCGAAAACGGCGGAAATTCAAAATGACGGATTCGTGCCAAAATCATCCCGAACGCGGGCCCATCCCGGAGGAGCTACAAAATACTCTTACCTCACCAGACTGAGTCTCCGAGCTCCGGTCACGCTGCACAATCGGAAGAAAACCTCTTTTCTGGGATCGCAGCGCCAAAGTGCGACGCAGCTTTTTTTTTTTTTTTAACGCTGTGAGGAAAGTTTGAGGCATCAGCGAAAGAGGCAAATTTCCAACTCCGGAGGATCAGTAGCATAGGAAAGGCAGGGAAAGGCGAACCTATATGCCTGCATCCACAGCGTGGGCAAAGACAGGGACAGGGCGTGCCTATTTGTCTACTTCCACATCGGGGGCCGGGTAAGGCAGGGAAAGAGCTAACCTATTTGCCTTTAAAGTGGGCACCATCAGCCACAACACCCCTGCTACAACTGGCAAAAGCACAGGAGCCACCCCAGGCAGATTTTCTGAAGGAGCTTGAACAAGCTGCAACCACCCTGCTGGGGAGATAGAGAGTACTGAAGAGGCAGATGGAGCTAGCTGGCCATGAGGCACTATGGTTTTTCAGTGCTCTCTATCTCCCCCTGCTGGTTGATGGACACAACCCACTCGTAATGGATTCATCTGCTTGATGACAAGGAATTGCAAGATATTAATCCGCAAACAAATCTTTTCCCAGAGATGGGAAGGTGATAGAACTAGAGAACGTGAATTGAGGTTGAAAGGGGGCCGACTCAGGAATAATGTCAGGAAGTAATTTTTCACCAAAAAGTTGGTAGATACCTGGAATCTACCACGGAGATGCAAACGGTAACAGAATTCAAAAATGGGTGGGGTAGACACAAAGGAATCCTGTTTAGAAGGAATGGATCCAAAGAAGATTAGCGGAGATTAGGTAGCAATACCAGTAACTGGGAACCAAAGCCAGTAATGGGCAGACTTCTACTGTCTGTGCCCTGACCGTGGCTGAATAGACTTGGATGGGCTAGAGTGGAGCTTTTCAGGGGCTTTGACAATGTTAGATATTTTAGAACAAGGACAATGCTGGGCAAACTTCAACTGTCTATGCCCTGAAAATGGCACGGACAAATCAAGATAAGGTATACATATTAAGTGTCACATACTATATGTAATGTGTTTATCTTGTTGGGCAGACTGGATGGACTATACAGGTCTTTATCTGTCATCATATACTATATTACTATGTAAATGAACAAAGACATGTTTGTATTTATTTATCCATCTGAGTGTAACACTTGAATAAAAACGTCAAGACAATGTTAAAACAATCATATGCATAAAGATGTATAAATAAAACTTACTGTTACTTGGCTCAATCCAGCCAGCCTCATTGTTAATGTAGGTGACATGAAGTACTTAAATGCAAGATCAAGACTTTCTTTATCAAAACACAGAGCTGTGTCCAATGGCTCCTTCACCGTACTCCACATTAGATCCGCCATGTTACGTGCTGCACTTTGCCTCAACTCCTGATCTGAAAGTTTACATAAATATCTAAAAGTATAATGGGGAGAAAAATTATATCATTAATGAACAGCAAAAAAAAAAAACTACTACTACTTAACATTTCTAGAGCGCTACTAGGGTTATGCAGCGCTGTACAGATTAATAAAAGGACAGTCCCTGCTCCAAGGAGTTTACAATCTAATGGGAGAAATGTCAAATAGGGGCAGTCTAGATTTCCTGCATAGAGGTATGGTGGTTAGGTGCCGAAGGCGACATTGAAGAGGTGGGCTTTGAGCAAGGCTTTGAAGATGGGCAGGGAGGGGGCCTGGCATATGGGCTCAGGGAGTTTATTCCAGGCATGGGGTGAGGCGAGGCAGAAAGGTCGGAGCCTGGAGTTGGCGGTGGTGGAGAAGGGTACTGAAAAGAGGGATTTGTCTTGAGAACGGAGGTTACGGGTAGGAATGTAAGGGGAGATGAGGGTAGAGAGGTTTCTTCATTTGTTGGCAGGGGCTGTAGATCGAGTGCATTTAGGTTAAAAGGAGAAGCTTAAACTGTATGCGGTACCTGATCGGTAGCCAGTGAACCCTGGTTTCAGCAATGTCTAACTTACTGTGGAGAAGTGGATGTTACTAAACATAAATTAATAGGATCACTTGCTCTCCATTCTATAAGGAAACTGTCTACATTGCCCACTTTTCGTCTGATGTGATAGGAAACTGTACAGTCACATGCACTATCATGTAACATATATGAGAGGGAGTTATTAAATCTCAATGACAGAAGATAACATGTTGTATTAAATAGAGCAATGTATTTGATGTAAGAAAAGTCACATCCACCATATAGTAGGTCACAGCTGCATAACTCTCACTGCAAGGTCACTACCATCTCCCTCTTGATATTGCCCATGCATCATTATTATAGCTATTTTGGTGCACCATGTAGAACAAAACAAAAAATAAAAACACGTTTTAACACAATCAGTGAGATGAATCCGCATGCCTGGATTCTGTCCTTGGCTTGGTTATTCTATGCTAGTAGACTAGTCCAGGTATCCATACTTTCTCAGGAAAGCAGTACTTCTTCATATTTCCTCTGACTCTCCCTACATCTAAATTATGACATTTCAAATATTTGTGATTCTCCACAGCAAAGAAAAATTGCTGTCTTATTTGGAAAAGTAGAATACAGAACTACACAAAGGTAAAATTATGTATAATCATACCTGATAATTTTCTTTCCATTAATCATAGCTGATCAATCCATAGACTGGTGGGTTGTGTCCATCTACCAGCAGGTGGAGATAGAGAGCAAACTTTTGCCTCCCTATATGTGGTCATGTGCTGCCGGAAACTCCTCAGTATGTCGATATCAAAGCTCCATCCGCAGGACTCAGCACTTAGAGAATTACACCCACGAAGGGACACTCTGCCCAGCTCACCACCGCCGAAACGGGGGAGGGGAATTAACCCAGCTCATCCCCACACAAGTGGGGGAGGGGAATCCGTCCAGCTCATCCCCGCGGAGCGGGGGAGGGACACCACACCCGCCGATGCGGGGGGATCTGGCTTATCCTGCAACCGCAACCGCGGGAGGAGCTGACTGACCCGAACACCGCCGAAGCGGGAGGGGTACAAAACTGCCCTACAGCCGCACGAAGCGGGAGGGAGTGCCGGCAGAATTATAAGTCTCAATCCAGCCCCGTAAAACGGAGGGGAGAGGAATGCAGCAGCTCACTGTAACACAAACTCGTCTTAACTCTTGAAGAATCCAAGTGAAAAAACTTGAACACGAAGTCTTTCTGAAGTAACTGAAGAGTAAACTTGAACCTGAAATGCAACCAGAATAAAAACAATACAGATATCTGGGAGGGGCTATGGATTGATCAGCTATGATTAATGGAAAGAAAATTATCAGGTATGATTATACATAATTTTACCTTCCATATCATCAAGCTGATCAATCCATAGACTGGTGGGATGTACCGAAGCAGTACTCACCCAGGGCGGGACATAGAAATCCCTGACCGCAACACTGAAGCTCCAAACCGGGCCTCCGCCCGAGCAGCCACAGTCAAGCGGTAATGCTTGGAGAATGTATGGGCCGAAGCCCAAGTTGCCGCCTTGCATATCTCTTCCAAGGAGACGGAACCGGCCTCTGCCATCGAGGCCGCCTGAGCTCTTGTGGAGTGAGCTTTCAGCTGGATAGGCGGCACCTTCCCTGCGGCCACATAAGCCGCTGCAATGGCTTCCTTGACCCATCTTGCCACTGTAGGCTTAGCAGCCTGCAGACCCCTACGAGGACCTGCAAACAGGACAAACAGATGATCCGATTTCCGGAAATCATTGGTCACTTCCAAGTATCTGATGATGACTCGTCTCACATCCAGATATTTAAGAGCAGAGTACTCCTCTGGGTAGTCCTCCCTACGAAAGGAAGGGAGACAGAGCTGCTGATTCACATGGAAGCGAGAAACAATCTTGGGCAGAAAGGAAGGCACTGTGCGAATAGTCACTCCTGCCTCAGTGAACTGCAGAAAAGGCTCTCGACATGAGAGCGCCTGGAGCTCGGAAACTCTTCTGGCTGAAGTGATAGCCACCAAAAAGACTGCTTTCAACGTCAGGTCTTTCAGAGATGCCCTCGACAAGGGTTCAAACGGCGGCTTCTGCAATGCTCTTAGCACCAGGTTGAGATTCCACGCAGGCACCACTGAGTGCAGAGGAGGGCGCAGGTGATTAACTC
Organism: Microcaecilia unicolor; assembly: GCF_901765095.1. Taxonomy (NCBI): domain Eukaryota; kingdom Metazoa; phylum Chordata; class Amphibia; order Gymnophiona; family Siphonopidae; genus Microcaecilia; species Microcaecilia unicolor. Next base: position 91,758,346 of record NC_044033.1, on the reverse strand, counting down.
CCTTGAGAAAGCGCACCACATCTGGCTGGGAAGCCAGGGAAGCACCCTTCAGGCGGCCCCTGAAGCAAGCCAGAGCCGCTACCTGGACCTTAAGGGAACTGAGCGACAGGCCTTTGTCCAGACCTTCTTGCAGGAACGCCAACACTGAAGAAATTGGAGCAGTGAAGGGAGAAAGTGAGCCTGCTTCACACCACGCTGCAAAGATACGCCAAACCCTGGCGTAAGCAGTAGAAGTAGAGCGTTTCCTCGCTCTCAGCATAGTGGCGATGACCTTGTCTGAGAAGCCCTTCTTCCTCAGACGCTGCCGCTCAATAGCCAGGCCGTAAGACCAAAGGGGGAGGGATCCTCCATCACCACGGGACCCTGATGTAACAGGCCCTGCTCCACTGGCAGCCGCAGAGGATCGTCGATTGAGAGCCTGATCAAGTCCGCATACCAGGGACGTCTGGGCCAATCCGGACCCACCAGGATTATCCTGCCGGGATGTCTTGCCACCCGGTCTAGGACCCTGCCCAACATGGGCCAGGGTGGGAACACATAGAGAAGCTCTTGTGTCGGCCATTGTTGGAGAAGAGCATCTACTCCCAGGGATCGAGGGTCCCGTCCTCTGCTGAAGAAGCGCGGCACTTGGCAATTGGCCGATGACGCCATCAGATCTAGGCTCGGCTGGCCCCAGCGCTTCGTGATGTCCAAGAACGCCTGAGCAGATAGCTGCCACTCTCCGGGCTCCAAGGTATGGCGACTGAGAAAGTCCGCCTTGACATTCATGACTCCGGCAATGTGGGCCGCTGACAGCTGTTCCAGGTTCGCTTCCGCCCACTGGCATAGACTCATAGCCTCCTTGGCTAGAGGGGCGCTCTTGGTACCTCCCTGGCGGTTGACATAGGCCACAGCCGTGGCATTGTCCGACAGTACCCGTACAGGCTTCAGCACCAGTACCGGGATGAACTCCAAAAGCGCCAACCGAATGGCTCTGAGTTCCAGGAGGTTGATAGACCACTTCGCCTCTGCAGGAGACCAGAGCCCCTGCGCTGTCCTTCCCAAGCAGTGGGCTCCCCAGCCCGACAATGAGGCGTCCGTCGTGACGACAATCCACTCTGGGGTCACCAGAGGCATTCCTGCAGACAACTTGTCTGTCTGCATCCACCAGCTCAGCGCCTTGCGCACTGCTGGATCCAAGGGAAGACGCACCGCATAATCCTCCGACATCGGAGTCCAGCGCTGCAGCAGAGAGTGTTGTAGTGGTCTCATATGAGCCCTGGCCCAGGGCACTACTTCCATCGTGGCCGTCATAGAGCCCAACAGCTGCACATAGTCCCAAGCCCGAAGAGGAGAGGCTACCAGGAACTGGTCCACCTGAGCCTGAAGCTTGACAATCCGATTGTCTGGCAGGAACACTCTGCCCACTTGGGTGTCGAATCGAACTCCCAGATACTCCAGGGACTGAGTCGGGCGCAGCTGGCTCTTCTCCCAGTTGATGATCCATCCCAGGGAGCTCAAAAGAGCAACTACCCGGTCCACAGCTTTGCCGCACTCTGCATAAGAGGGGGCTCGGATCAACCAGTCGTCCAGATAAGGATGGACTTGTACTCCTTCCTTTCGCAGGAAGGCCGCTATGACCACCATTACTTTGGAAAAGGTCCGCGGAGCAGTAGCCAACCCGAACGGGAGGGCTCTGAACTGGAAGTGTCGGCCCAGGACTGCAAAACGCAGAAAGCGTTGATGAGGAGGCCAGATGGGAATATGCAAGTACGCTTCCTTGATGTCCAAGGAAGCCAGGTACTCCCCTGCCTTCACTGCCGCTATAACAGAGCGGAGAGTCTCCATGCGAAAGTGCCGCACTTTCAAGGCCCGATTGACCCCTTTGAGGTCGAGGATAGGCCGGACAGAACCTCCTTTCTTTGGTACCACAAAGTAAATGGAGTAACGCCCCTTGCCAAGCTGACTTTCTGGCACCGGAACGACCGCACCCAGGCGGATCAGATTGTCCAAAGTCTGCTGCACTGCCACAGCTTTGACCGGAGACTTGCAGGGAGAGAGTACAAACCCGTCTCTTAAGGGTCGGCAGAACTCTAGCTTGTAGCCGTCTCTGATGACTTCCAGCACCCAAGCGTCTGAAGTTATTGTGGTCCACTCGCCCAGAAACGAGGACAGCCGTCCTCCAATCTGCACTGGGGCGTGGACCAAGACCCCGTCATTGGGTACGAGACCCTGGGGGAGGACCGGAGGGAGCACCTCCGGGACGGCGGTCTCTGCGAAAGGAACGCTGCTTGGGGGAGAAATGCCTCTTAAAGGAAGAGGGGGCAGAAGAACCCGACCTGCCCGGGCGGTACCGACGGGCTTCCTGAAACCGTCCTCTGGAGGTACCGGGACGAGCACTAGCCCGAGCCCTGACCTCTGGTAACTTCTTGCCCTTAGACGTGCCGAGATCGGTCACGATTTTGTCCAGCTCGACCCCAAAGAGCAGCTTGCCTTTAAAAGGCAACCTAGCCAGGCGGGATTTAGAGGCGTGGTCAGCAGACCAATGTTTCAGCCAAAGCCACCGCCGCGCAGAGACTGTCTGAGCCATGCCTTTAGCTGAGGCTCTCAAGACCTCATACAGCAAGTCTGCCAAATAGGCTAAGCCCGATTCCAGGGCTGGCCAATCATCCCTCAAGGAATGATCCGAGGGGGAAGCCCGCTGCACCATAGTCAGGCACGCCCTGGCCACATAGGAGCCGCAAACTGAGGCCTGCAAACTTAAAGCAGCCGCCTCAAAGGACGACCTTAAGGCCGCCTCCAATCTCCTGTCTTGGGCGTCCTTTAGGGCCGTGCCACCTTCCACCGGCAATGCCGTTTTCTTAGTCACCGCAGTGATTAAAGAATCCACGGTAGGCCACAGATAGGCCTCACGTTCACTCACAGCCAAAGGATAGAGGCGGGACATAGCCCTAGCCACTTTAAGGCTCGCTTCTGGGACATCCCATTGAGCCGAAATTAAGGTGTGCATGGCATCATGCACGTGGAAGGTTCTAGGCGGGCGCTTCGTCCCCAGCATAATGGCAGAGCCAACAGGGGCTGAGGGAGAGACGTCCTCCGGAGAGGAAATCTTCAAAGTGTCCATGGCCTGTAACAACAGGTTGGGCAAATCCTCTGGGCGAAAAAGCCGCGCTGCAGAGGGGTCATCCGCTCCATCCGAGCGGGGATCCGTCTCCTCCAAGGAATCCGCAAAGGACCGTTGGGAGACCTCAGACACGCTGCCCTCATCTACATCGGAGGAGACAAATTCCTCCAAGGCCTGGGAATCAACCCGAGGGCGTTTACCTCTGGGAACCTCAACCTCTTTACCAGACGAGGGAGCGGGGGCAGCGTTGTGCATGAGGAAGGCCTGATGCAGCAGCAAAACAAACTCGGGGGAGAAACCCCCCAGACTGTGCACTTCCGCAGCCTGGGCAACAGCCCTAGGCGCACTCTCAACCGGCGCTCGCAACAGCGGGGGAGAGGCCTGCTGCGCATCCAAAATGGCGTCCGGCGCGAAACTCCGCGAAGGAGCCGCGCGGGAAGAACGGCTCTTAACTTTAGCCGCTTCTGTGCCGTCGCCCAAATTAAGGGCGTTCATGGCATTAATGTCTCCAACCTCAAGGGCGGCCCAAGAAGAAGCCGTCCGAGCCGCGTGGCCGGCCAAAATGGCGGAGGCGAGGAGCGGGGGATGGGCGTTTATGGCGGGAAAAACCGCCACGCCGGAGGAAGGACCGGGACATTCATCGGTCACGAAACTGCCACCCAACAAGGGCGAATCAGGCTTTAAGACCCCCGCATCCCCTCTAGAAGCGCTCAAGCGACCCGGGGAGCGACCCTTTGCGCCCTCGCCCTCCGACGCCATGTGCCACGAGGAGAAGAATCGGGGAACCCCCGCCCGCTATAAAAAGGTAAAATTACCTGCTGTCCGCTCCGAGTTGTAACGACCTGGTGTCCCAGTGAGTAGCTGCAATAGACGCTTAAATAAACGTCGAAATAAACGCCTTTAAAGACGTTTAAAAATTTTTTTTTTTTTTTTTTTTTTAACGGAGCCAGCGGGAGGGGGGAGAAAAGGAGGGACCTGGCACCACCAGGTTTGCACTTGCTCAAAAGAGCCCTCAACCCCAGGCCCTCAACAAAACCTAAAAATTAGGCTTGGAGGCCTAGCCAGAGCTGCTGCTGCTGTGTGTGACCACCACCTGCTGAGATAGAGAACATACTGAGGAGTTTCCGGCAGCACATGACCACATATAGGGAGGCAAAAGTTTGCTCTCTATCTCCACCTGCTGGTAGATGGACACAACCCACCAGTCTATGGATTGATCAGCTTGATGATATGGAATTAATGTTATAAGAAATTCAAAATGCAAGGATGCAGCAGGAACAATGTACAATATAAAGTATACTACAGAAGAAAATGAAACTACTGTAGATCTGTAAAAACCAATGGAAAAAGACAGGATAGAAAGATTAAAACTCTTTCAGCAACAAGCTAGTAAATACACATTCAAGGAAGTTCATATACAAATAGGTATGAACTTATCTCTCTAAATAATTTGTGGCTTTCAAGATTTAACAGCATGGGCGTTTTAAAATGAAAAAGTTCCTCAAAACAACCAAAACATAGTTCAAATCTCACTGGGTCTTATTTAACAGTAATCCTTCAGACATAAATTTAGACTCTATAGTTCAAAGCTGGTGTAAAACTTTGTAAGATGGCAACATTTAGTCTTGCCTGTTAAGTCCCCTTTCTTGAGTCCTGCTAGACCAGTCCATACAAGTGGGCTGTAACCCTCTCCAACCAGCAGATCGAACTATTTCAGTATCATCACCGGTATAAGCACTATGCACCCTGAAACCCTCCAGTTATCCTGCCGCCAAAGCAAAATTAGATTCATCATTTTGCACCCCCAAAACCCCTTCTAAACCACTGCAGCTATGAACATTAATCTCCAGATTAAAACTATAGACATAATCAGGGAGAAAAAAAAAAGAGCAGAGAACCCAAATAATCCCTTAGAGCCATAATCTTCAAAGGTGGGCCCTGGGCTAGACTAACAGGACTCAAGGAAAGGAAATTAAAAGGTAAGACTAAATTTCACCTTCCTTATCATCCCCGTTAGACCAGTTCACACAAGGATGTCACCAAGCAAAATCTCACTGGAAGGTGAAGACAAGTCCACCAACCAGATCACCTCACATCAAGTCTATAATGTTTCACAAAGGAATGAAGACAACCCAGTCACCACCCTAAAAATGTCTTCTAGCAAAACTGCCCAGGCCTCTGCCCAGTACACAACTTGACAAACATATGCCGACTTATGACCACCTTGATCCAACAAGCCACCTGACCCTTATACGGTGCTTGAAAAGCACAAACAATTGATCTGAGACAGCGAAAGGATGGGTCTCTTATAAATAACGAAGCAGCACACTTCTGATGTCCAATCGGTGAAGTTTCTTAGAATGATCTGAGAATGTTCTTGCTCTGAAAAAGAGGGCAAGCTTACCACTTGATTAACATGGAAGGGAGACACTACCTTCAGAAGAAAGAATGGAACAACATGGAACACACATCGACTCTTCCAAGAAGAAGAGATACAAATGCCTACAGGAAAAGGCCTGCAATTCACACTCCAAGCTGACCAATAGCCACCAAAAACACCATTCTCGAGGTAAGGTTCTTCAGGATGGCAGTCCTTAAAGGCTCAAAGGGCAGCCCTGCAGGAAAAGGTGAGCAGACCAGAAAGAAGACTAAATAATCCAAAATACAGTCCAAAAAAGCAATTTTATTAAACAGCAGAAGCGAAAGAGTGAAAACAGCAGCAGTAAAAGAGTGAAAACGTCACTCAATTTAGCTAAGTTTCGCCATTCTAGGCTGCATCAGGGGCTTAAAATAATGCAGAACAGAATGTAAATAAAAATTATAAATATCAAATTAAAAGATGTCCAAAATAAACTAAAACCAAATCAAAGGAATATTATATGTAACTAATGTGCATGTCAAACTAAAAGCCAGGAGCATTTTGCTATATTCAAATTAAACACATATACAGAGACGTGTAGGGAAATGAAGCTGCACTACTGACACAATTCCAAAACACTCCAAGCTGACTAGGTAGCCACCAAAAACACCAGCCTCAAGGTGAAGCCCTTCAGGATGGCAGTCCTTAAAGGCTCAAGGGGCACCTAACAAAACATTTAAAGACCAAGCTAATGACCCACAAAGGGAGGACCCCCACACAGAAAGTATACACCCGAGTGTACTGCCAAAGAAACACCAAGAACCTGCCCCTGCGGCAGGTAAAGCTGCAACCTGGACCTTCAAGGAATTAAGGGCCAAACTGCAGTGGACTTCACATAAAAGCTCCCAGGTACACATCTCACCATTACCCTCTTATATTGTATGTGAGCCCTCCAAAACACACCAAAAACCTACTGTAATACCCAACTGTGCACACTACAATAGCCCGTATGCCTGCAGGTATCACCTATATGTTGGTATAGTAGATTTTTGGCAAGCTTCGAGGGCTCACACATTGCACCACAAGTGTACTAGTTAGAGTGGGATATGGGCCTGGGTCCCCTTCTCTACAGAGCACAGCATCGACCACTAGGCTACTCCAGGGACTTAATCCCTCCAGTGGTTATCTGTCATTTACGGCACCTTTTTATGAATTATTCATGATAAAAGTAAAAAAGAGGGTCCATGCAACTTCCACAAAAACCCAAAGGTGCCAAAAAAGAAGATGGAAGAAGGAAAGTGCCAGAAACAAAGACAACATTTCAGTTGTAACCTGTGTTTTCTGGCACTTTTCTCCTTCCACCATTTTTTTGGGCATCTTAATCAGGATAATAAAAAAAAAAACAACAACATCTAAAATGTATCCCTGGACATTTTTGCTTTGTTCCTGCCTGCATCCTCGACCCCAGCCTGCATCAATAGTCTCTACCTGCATCGCCTGTTCCAGCTTTCATTATTGTTCCTGCCTGCATCCTTGACCCCAGCCTGCATCAACAGTCTCTACCTGCATCGTCTGTTCCTGCCTGCATCCTCAACCCCAGCCTCCATCATCAGTCTCTACCTGTACCCCCTGCCTGCATCACCTGTTCCAGCTTTCATTATTTGATCCTGCCTGCATCCTCGACCCCAGCTTACATAAAATGTCTCTACCTGCATTACCTGTTCCAGCTTCATCATTTGTTCCTGCCTGCCTTCAGTTATTGATGTTTCAATTGCTGTTTCTACTTATCACCTGAAAATTCAATTGCTTTTCCTGCCTAGCACCTGAAAGTACCTCATACTTTATTTATGGCCCCTATACACATCTTCTTCCTAGCCCTGTCCCTTCCCAATCTTTTCCCTCACCCCCTACCACTGTACTTTACAGGAACTCACTGCCCATCCTTTGATTTCATCACCTCACCTTCTCTATTACCCCCTTCCTCCTTCTCTGTCTTCATCTCTTTCTTCCCTCCATTGTGCCTTCCCCATTTTACTTAAGTTCCTCTCGCCTTCGACGCCTTCGTGACCATAACTCTCCCACTCTCCTCCCTCTCTTTTACTCCTTCTCTTACTCTCAGCTGGTGACATTAATCCCAATCCTGGTCCTCCTCTCCTGCTTTCTTCCTACTTATGTAGGCCACATCGTGACATCTCTAATCTCATCTCTATTCCTCTTCTTCCTCCTATCTCCTTACCCTTCTCTTGCGCCCTATGGAATGCCCGCTCCATCTGCAATAAACTTCCCTACATTCATGACCTCTTCATTTATCGTTCCCTCCATCTTCATGCCTTAACTGAAACTTGGCTCTCCCCTGATGACTCTACTTCTGTCACGGCCATTTGCCATGGTGGCTCTTTTCTCATACCCCTCGCCCTGTCGGCCGCGACAGTGGTGTTGGATTGCTGCTTTCTCCCTCCTGCAAATTCCAACCTCTTCTTCCACCCAAATCTCACTGTTTTTTCGTCCTTTGAAGTCCATTCCATCCGCCTCTTTACTCCTCTGCCTCTCCGACTAGCAGTCATTTATCGACCCCCTAACAAATCACTTTCATCCTTTCTCACTGACTGGCTTTCCTTCTTTTATGAACCTACATCCCCCCTCCATCATCCTTGGTGACTTCAACATCCACGCTGATGATCCCTCTGATTCTTATGCCTCCCAATTCCTTGCCTTAAAATCCTCATTCAATCTTCAGTTGTGCTCCGCTGCACCCACTCACCAAAATGGTCACTGTCTTGACCTTATCCTCTCCTCTAACTGCTTTCCCTCCAGCTTCTGTTCCTCAGATCTCCCCCTTTCTGACCATCACCTATTAACCTTTACACTTAAGCACCCTCTTCCCCAGTCCCACCCAATCTCAACCCCCACATCTAGGAATCTTCAGGCTATTGACCCCCTTACCCTATCCTCTTGTGTCTCTAACCTTTTCTCTACCACCACTCCATCTAAGTCTGTCAATGAAGCTGTCTCCTCCTATGATACTATTCTTTCCTCTGCACTGGACACTCTTGCCCCTCTCACGCCCCGTCCTACTAGGTGTACCAAACCCCAGCCTTGGCTGACCTCTAAAATCCGCTACTTTCATTCCTGTGCCCGCTCTGCTGAACATTCTTGGCTTAAATCCCGCACCCTTGCCGACTTCATTCATTTCAAATTCATGCTTAACTCCTTCCAGTCTGCCTTTTCACTTGCCAAACAGGATTACTTCACTCAATTGACAAATTCCCTTGGCTCCAACCCTCAACTTCTCTTCGCAACACTGAACTCTCTTCTCAAGGTACCTCCGCCCCCAATTCCCCCATCTCTTTCTCCTCAGACCCTAGCTGACCACTTCCATGATAAAATCCGTAAAATCAACCTTGAATTTTCATCCAAACCCTCCCCACCTCTCTCTCCCTTAGTCCTCACCCCCTACTCTCCTTCCTCTCCCTCCTTCTCAGAAGTTTCTACTGAGGAAACTGCCCTTCTTCTTTCCTCCTCTAAATGTACTACCTGTTCCTCTGATCCCATCCCCACTTATCTACTTAACACTATCTCTCCTACTATCATCCCTGTCATCTGTCACATCCTTAATCTTTCACTCTCCACTGCAACTGTTCCTACGGCCTTCAAATATGATGTTGTCATTCCACTCCTTAAAAAAAACCCTCACTTGACCCTACCTCTCCCTCCAACTAGCGCCCCATCTCCCTTTCCTCTCCAAATTACTTGAACGGGTCGTTCACCGCCGTTGTCTTGACTTTCTTTCTTCACAACCCATTCTTGACCCATTCCAATCTGGTTTTCGTCCTCTTCACTCTACTGAAACTGCACTTACCAAAGTCTCTAATAACCTGCTACTGGCTAAATCCAGAGGTCTCGATTCCATCCTTATCCTTCTTGACCTATCTGCTGCTTTCAACACTGTTGACCACACTACACTCCTGAATACGCTGTCCTCGATTGGATTCCAGGGCCCTGTTCTTTCCTGGTTCTCCTCTTACCTCTCACTTCGTTCTTTCAGTGTTCACTCTGGTGGATACTCTTCAACCTCCATCCCGCTCTTAGTTGGTGTGCCTCAGGGTTCTGTCCTTGGACCCCTCCTTTTCTCCATCTATACCTCTTCCCTTGGTACCCTAATTTCATCCCATGGATTTCAATACCATCTTTATGCTGATGACTCTCAGATCTACATCTCCACCCCTGAAATCTCAACCCCTATCCAGGACAAAATTTCAGCCTGCTTGTCAGACATTGCTGACTGGATGTCTCAACGTCATCTAAAGCTAAACATGACCAAAACAGAACTTCTCATTTTTCCCCCTAAACCCACCTCCCCTCTTCCCCTTTTCTCTATGTTAATGGCTCTCACATCCTCCCTGTCTCCTCAGCTTGTAACCTTGGAGTCATCTTTGATTCCTCTCTCTCCTTCTCTGCACATATTCAACAGGTCACCAAAACCTGTCGTTTCTTTATCTACAACATTAGCAAAATTCGGCCCTTCCTTTCTGAATACGCTACCAGAACCCTTATCCACACACTTGTCGCCTCTCGCTTGGACTATTGCAATTTACTTCTCACTGGTCTTCCGCTCAGCCATCTCTCTCCTCTCCAGTCTGTCAAAAAATCTGCAGCACGACTTATTTTCTGTCAGAATCGTTTTACCCACACTAGCCCACTCCTGAAATCACTTCACTGGCTCCCTGTCCGCTTCCGCATACAGTTTAAACTTCTCTTACTGACCTTTAAATGCATCCACTCTGCAGCCCTCCCCCCTATTACCTCTCCACTCTTCTCTCTCTACATTCCTCCCCATGAACTCCGCTCACTGGACAAATCTCTCTTATCGTCCCCCTTCTCCTCCACTGCTAACTCCAGGCTTCGTTCCTTTTCTCTCGCGGCACCTTATGCCTGGAATAGACTTCTTGAACCTATATGTTTAGCTCCATCTCTACCTGTTTTCAAATCTATACTGAAAATCCACCTTTTCACTGCTGCTTCTAACTCCTAGCTACTACTCAATTGCCCTCCCCTTGTCCCTTCCTTCCTTCTCACCCATTACTCTTCATCACCTATTACTTCATTACACATTACTTTTCATCCCCCGTATCTGTCTTGTCTGTATTAAATTGTAAGCTCTTTTGAGCAGGGACTGTCTCTTTGTGTCAGATGTTCAGCACTGCATGCGTCTGGTAGCGCTATACAAATGCTAATAATAATAAAAACATCCAAATGTCAGTGACGCCCTAATCCCAACCCTAATATGTCCCCAAGATGCCCCCTTGTGATTTAGATATACTGCAGACGAACTGCACAGAAAAACATCTTTAAAATGGGTTTCGAAAATAGCAATTTGAAAGTTTTAGCAAATGAAACGTCCAAATGCTGCTTTCTTCCACTTTTTGGACGTGTTTTTCCGTTTAAAAAATGAACCCCTTTGTCTTGAAACTGCAGGAAAGGAAGCGAAATTGGAGTCATCAAAACATTTACAGATAAAAAAAATAAATAATGGATTTGTCAAATAGCAGCTCCAAAAGGCCACTCAAAATTAAGAACAAGTCCCAAGGTGGAAACAAATAAAATTATGAGATGCCAATTGTGGTCTCAAACTCTTAAAACTATCTAAATGCAATATCAAGACTATCAGCCACTGAACCTTTAATGATTGAAACTGCTATAATAGCTTCCATAAGTTAGCAACTGAAAAGTCTAAGATCTTGCCTTTTCAACTGAAGTCTAAATTTGTAAATATAAATGCTTTTAAAAGAGTTCTTCTGAAGGTCTGCAATAAATAATAAAATCTTCTTTCAAAGAACATAAAGCTAAGTTACTTACCTGTAGCAGGTGTTCTCTAAGGATAGCAGGCATATATTCTCAAATATGGGTGACGTGATCCACAGAGCCTGGTGCGGACACTTTCAAGTGCACTCTCACTTTAAATCTTTGAGGCAGTGCTTCTAACTGCACATTCATGGATGCCTTCCACCCGACACGCAAGCGCGGGGGCCAGCAGTACAGTGTTAAAGCTAAGATAAACGCCAAGGGGAAGTGGGAGGATGTGAGAATATATGCATGCTGTCCTCGGAGAACATCTGCTACAGGTAAGTAACTTAGCTTTCTCCAAGGACAAGCAGACATAATATTCTCACATATGGGACTTACTAGCTACCAGGCTTACAGGAGAGATGAATTTTAGTAACTAAGTAGACTGCAAGCCTGGTGAAAAAAATGAACCGGAGTGTGGAGTTGTATTTTAAAGAGATTCCGCAGGACTACTTGTCCAAACTGGCTATCTTACCTGGAATACTGCTCCAGATAGTAGTGAGTCATGAAAGTGTGGCTAGAAGACCACGTAGCCACATTGCAAATGTCTTGAATAGAGGCAGAATGGAAATGGGCTACTGAGGCCGCCATGGCTCTTATATTATGAGCAGGCCGCATGGCCATGGAGGGTCAGTCCATAGAGATAGTCAGCCAACCAAGTAGAGATTGTACGCTTTGTGATGGGAATTCCCAACCTGTTAGGATCAAAGGATACAAAAAGCTGGGAAGATTTTTGATGAGATTTTGTTTGTTCTAGATAATATGTTAGAGGACGCTTGAGGTATAAGGTATGCAGGTGCTGCTTCTCCAATATGAGATTGTGGTTTATGAAAGAAAACAGGTAGTGCAATGGATTGGTTGAGATGGAACTCCAAAACCATCTTTGGGATGAATTTGAGGTAGGTTTGCGGTACAACCTTGTTGTGGTAGAACCTGGTGTAAGGTGGATCTGCCACAAAGGCTTGAAGCTCACTGACTCTTCTGGCAGTATCAAGCGCTATTAACAGTACTTTATACATGAAGAACTTCACAGAACAGGAAAGAAGTGGTTCAAACGGAGATTTCATTAGAGAAGTAACGACGACATCGAGATTCCACGCCACTGGAGGTGGTTTGATAGGAGATTTAGTGCAAAATAAACCCTTCATGAATCCAGGTATCAAAGGATGAAGTGAAATTGATTATCAATTTTAGTATGAAAAGCACTGATGGCGCTCAGAGTTAGCTTTGAGTCCAGAAATGGAAAGATGGAGGAGATACTCAATAAGAGTAGGTAGAGAACACACGGTAGGGTCTAGCTACCAAGCTGAATACCAGAGTGAAAATTTTTTCCACTTTAAATAGTAACATTTTCTTATGGAAGGTTTCCTGGAGGCAAGAAGAATCTGAGAGATTGTGTGGGGAAGGTTTAATGAATGCAACTCTATGCCATCAGATACCAAACTGTCAGGGCTAGAAAATGAGGGTCTGGATGAAGGAGGGCTCCCTTGTTCTGAGTTATGAGGGCTGGGAAAGGATTCAACCTGAATGGTTCCCTGGATGACAACTCTAGGACTGAACAACAATTCTAGGATTAGAGGGAACCAGATTTGTAGAGGCCAGTAGGGAGCAATTAGAATCATGGTTCCTTGGTCTCAACGTAGTTTGAGAAGAGTTTTCCCAATGAGAGGCAGTTGGAGACCGCTGGATGACCGAGGGGTAAAAGGGGCGATCAAGGAAGACAAAGACGTAGCGGAGAGACTGAATGAATTCTTTGCTTTGGTCTTCACCGAGGAAGATTTGGGTGGGATACCGGTGTCGGAAATGGTATTTCAAGCGGACGAGTCGGAGAAACTTACTGACTTCACGGTAAACCTGGAGGACGTAATGGGGCAGTTCGGCAAACTGAAGAGTAGCAAATCTCCTGGACTGGATGGTATTCATCCTAGAGTACTGATAGAACTGAAAAAACGAGCTTGCGGAGCTACTGCTAGTGATATGCAACTTATCCTTAAAATCGAGCGTGGTACCGGAAGATTGGAGGGTGGCCAATGTAACGCCCATTTTTAAAAAAGGCTCCAGGGGAGATCCGGGAAATTATAGACCGGTGAGTCTGACGTCGGTGCCGGGGGAAAATGGTAGAGGCTATTATCAAAAACAAAATTACAGAGCACATCCGAGGACATGGATTACTGAGACCAAGTCAGCATGGCTTTTGTGTGTGGAAATCTTGCCTGACCATTTACTTCAATTCTTTGAAGGAGTGAACAAACATGTGGACAAAGGGGAGTCGGTTGATATTGTGTATCTGGATTTTCAAAAGGCGTTTGACAAGGTACCTCATGAAAGGCTACAGAGGAAATTGGAGGGTCATGGATAGGAGGAAATGTCCTATTGTGGATTAAAAACTGGTTGAAGGATAGGAAACAGAGAGTGGGGTTAAATGGGCAGTATTCACAATGGAGAAGGGTAGTTAGTGGGATTCCTCAGGGGTCCTTACTAGGACCGCTGCTTTTTAATATATTTATAAATGATTTAGAGATGGGAGTAACTAGCGAGGTAATTAAATTTGCTGATGACAAAGTTATTCAAAGTCGTTAAATCGCGACAGGATTGTGAAAAATTACAAGAGGACCTTACGAGACTGGGAGACTGGGCGGCTAAATGGCAGATGATGTTTAATGTGAGCAAGTGCAAGGTGATGCATGTGGGAAAAAAGAACCCGAATTATAGCTACGTCATGCAAGGTTCCACGTTAGGAGTTACGGACCAAGAAAGGGATCTGGGTGTCGTCGTCGATAACACACTGAACCTTCTGCTCAGTGTGCTGCTGCGGCTAAGAAAGCGAATAGAATGTTGGGTATATCAGGAAAGGTATGGAAAACAGGTGTGAGGATGTTATAATGCCGTTGTATCGCTCCATGGTGCGACCGCACCTTGAGTATTGTGTTCAATTCTGGTCGCCGCATCTCAAGAAAGTGAATGATACATACCTGTAGCAGGTGTTCTCCGAGGACAGCAGGCTGATTGTTCTCACGACTGGGTGACGTCCGCGGCAGCCCCCACCAACCGGAAAAAAAGCTTCGCGGGACGGTCGGCATGCAGGGCACGCCCACCGCGCATGCGCGGCCGTCTTCCCGCCCGTGCGCGACCGCTCCCGCCAGTTGAATGACTAGCAAAGATGAAACACACAACTCCTAAGGGGGAGGAGGGAGGGTAGGTGAGAACAATCAGCCTGCTGTCCTCGGAGAACACCTGCTACAGGTATGTATCATTCACTTTCTCCGAGGACAAGCAGGCTGCTTGTTCTCACGACTGGGGTATCCCTAGCTCTCAGGCTCACTCAAAACAAGAACCCAGGTCAATTGAACCTAGCAACGGCGAGGGTACAACAGAAATTGACCTACGAAGAACAACTAACTGAGAGTGCAGCCTGACCAGAATAAATTCGGGTCCTGGAGGGTGGAGTTGGATTTACACCCCAAACAGATTCTGCAGCACCGACTGCCCGAACCGACTGTCGCGTCGGGTATCCTGCTGGAGGCAGTAATGAGATGTGAATGTGTGGACAGATGACCACGTCGCAGCCTTGCAGATCTCTTCAATAGTGGCTGACTTCAAGTGGGCCACCGACGCTGCCACGGCTCTGACACTATGAGCCGTGACATGACCCTCAAGAGTCAGCCCAGCCTGGGCGTAAGTGAAGGAAATGCAATCTGCTAGCCAATTGGAGATGGTGCGTTTCCCGACAGCGACCCCTAGCCTGTTAGGGTCGAAAGAAATAAACAATTGGGCGGACTGTCTGTTGGGCTGTGTCCGCTCCAAGTAGAAGGCCAATGCTCTCTTGCAGTCCAATGTGTGCAACTGACGTTCAGCAGGGCGGGTATGCGGCCTGGGAAAGAATGTTGGCAAGACAATTGACTGGTTAAGATGGAACTCCGACACCACCTTCGGCAGGAACTTTGGGTGGGTACGGAGCACTACTCTGTTGTGATGAAATTTGGTATATGGAGCATGAGCTACTAGGGCTTGAAGCTCACTGACCCTACGAGCGGAAGTAACTGCCACCAAGGAAAATGACCTTCCAGGTCAAGTACTTCAGATGGCAGGTATTCAGTGGCTCAAAAGGAGGTTTCATCAGCTGGGTGAGGACGACGTTGAGATCCCATGACACAGTAGGAGGCTTGATAGGGGGCTTTGACAAAAGCAAGCCTCTCATGAATCGAACGACTAAAGGCTCTCCAGAGATGGCTTTACCTTCCACACGATAATGGTAAGCACTAATCGCACTAAGGTGATTCCTTACTGAGTTGGTCTTGAGGCCAGACTCTGATAAGTGCAGAAGGTATTCAAGCAGGTTCTGTGCAGGGCAAGAACGAGGTTCTAGGGCCTTACTCTCACACCACACGACAAACCTCCTCCACTTGAAAAAGTAACTCTTTTTAGTGGAATCCTTCCTAGAGGCAAGCAAGACCCGGGAGACACCCTCAGACAGACCCAATGCAGTGAAGTCTACGCCCTCAACATCCAGGCCGTGAGAGCCAGGGACTGAAGGTTGGGGTGCAGCAACGCTCCGTCGTTCTGCGAGATGAGAGTCGGAAAACATTCCAATCTCCACGGTTCCCCGGAGGACAACTCCAGAAGAAGAGGGAACCAGATCTGACGGGGCCAAAAGGGCGCTATCAGAATCATGGTGCCGCGGTCTTGCTTGAGCTTCAGTAAGGTCTTCCCCACCAAAGGTATGGGAGGATAAGCATACAGGAGGCCGGTCCCCCCAATGGAGGAGAAAAGCGTCCGACGCTAGCCTGCCGTGTGCCTGAAGTCTGGAACAGAACAGAGGCAGCTTGTGGTGGTCTGAGAGGCGAAAAGGTCCACCGAGGGGGTGCCCCACTCTCGGAAGATCTTGCGTACCACTCTGGCGTGGAGCGACCACTCGTGCGGTTGCATGACTCTGCTCAGTCTGTCGGCCAGACTGTTGTTTACGCCTGCCAGGTACGTGGCTTGGAGGAGCATGCCGAACCGACACGCCCAACGCCACATCCCGACGGCCTCCTGACACAGGGGGCGAGATCCGGTGCCCCCCTGCTTGTTGACGTAATACATTGCAACCTGATTGTCTGTCCGAATTTGGATAATTTGGCAGGACAGCCGATCTCTGAAAGCCTTCAGTGCGTTCCAGATCGCTCGGAGCTCCAGGAGGTTGATCTGCAGATCCTTTTCCTGGAGGGGACCACAGACCCTGGGTGTGAAGCCCATCGACATGAGCTCCCCACCCCAGGCGAGATGCATCCGTCGTCAACACTTTCGTGGGCTGTGGAATTTGAAATGGACGTCCCAGTGTCAAATTGGTCCGGATGGTCCACCAGAGCAGTGAAGTGCGGCAACTGGTGGAGAGGCGGATGACATCTTCTAGATTCCCGGTGGCTTGGAACCACTGGGAAGCTAGGGTCCATTGAGCAGATCTCATGTGAAGACGAGCCATGGGAGTCACATGAACTGTGGAGGCCATATGACCAGAAGTCTCAACATCTGCCGAGCTGTGATCTGCTGAGACGCTCTGGTCTGCGAAGCCAGGGCCAGGAGATTGGTGGCCCTCGCTTCGGGAAGGTAGGCCTGAGCCGTCTGGGCATTCAGCAGAGCTCCTATGAATTCCAGAGACTGGGTTGGCTGGAGATGGGACTTTGGGTAATTTATCACAAACCCCAGCAGCTCCAGAAGCTGAATAGTGCACTGCATGGACCGGAGGGCTCCTGCCTCCGAGGTGTTCTTGACCAGCCAATCGTCGAGATATGGGAACACTTGCACTCCCAGCTTGCGTAGGTAGGCCGCTACCACCACGAGGCACTTGGTGAACACTCGTGGGGCAGAGGCGAGCCCAAAGGGCAGCACACAATACTGAAAGTGCCGTGCGCCCAGGCGGAATCTGAGATACTGTCTGTGAGCTGGCAGTATCGGTATGTGAGTATATGCGTCCTTTAAATCCAGGGAACATAGCCAATCGTTTTTCTGAATCATTGGCAGAAGGGTGCCCAAGGAAAGCATCCTGAACTTTTCTTTGACCAGGAATTTGTTCAGGCCTCTCAGGTCTAGGATGGGACGCATCCCCCCTGTTTTCTTTTCCACAAGGAAGTACCTGGAATAGAATCCCTGCCCTTCCTGCCGGGTGGTACGGGCTCAACCGCATTGGCGCTGAGAAGGGCGGAGAGTTCCTCTGCAAGTACCTGCTTGTGATGGGAGCTGAAAGACTGAGCTCCCGGAGGACAATTTGGAGGCAGGGAGGCCAAATTCAGGGCGTATCCGCACCGCACTATTTGGAGAACCCACTGGTCGGAGGTTATGAGAGGCCACCTTTGGTGAAAAAAATTTAACCTCCCTCCGACCGGCAGATCGTCCGGTACGGACACTTGTAGGGCGGCTATGTTCCCGTGGATCCAGTCAAAAGCCCGTCCCCGGCTTTTGCTGTGGAGGCGCAGGGGGCTGCTTAGGCGCACGCTGTTGACGAGAACGAGCGCGCTGGGGCTGTCCCTGTGCCTGACGAGGCCTTCGGCCGGCTGGTTGTACCTACGCTTCGCAAAAGAATAGGGTGCAGCCTGCCGGGGCCGGGAAAACGTCCACCTGTGGAGGTGGATGCTGAAGGCGCCCGGTGGGAGAGCTTGTCGAGAGCGGTTTCCCGCTGATGCAGTTGGTCCACCATCTGCTCGACCTTCTCACCAAAAATGTTATCCCCCGGCAAGGGACGTCAGCCAGTCTCTGCTGGGTGCGGTTGTGCAGGTCAGAGGCACGCAGCCATGAGAGCCTGCGCATCACTATACCTTGGGCCGCAGCACGAGATGCCACGTCACAGGTGTCATAGATACCCCTGGACAGGAAACTTTCTGCACGCCTTCAGCTGCCTGACCACCTCCTGATAAGGCCTGGACTGCTCCGGCGGGAGCTTCTCGACCAGGTCCGCCAGTTGCTGCACATAGGTCCGCATGTGAATGCTCATATAGAGCAGGTATGATTGGATGCGGGTCACGAGCATGGAGGATTGGTAGGCCTTCCTCCCAAACGAGTCCAGAGTGCGAGACTCCGCCCCGGGGGCGCCGAGGCGGTATCCCTCAACTCCGTGCCCTCTTGAGAGCAGAATCCACGACCGCCGAGTCATGGGGCAATTGTGGCCGCATTAGCTCTGGGTCGGAGTGGATCCTGTACTGGGACTCTGCTTTCTTGGGAATGGTGGGGTTAGTTAATGGTCGCACCCAGTTCCGAAGCAGCGTCTCCTTAAGGACATTGTGCAGCGGCACCGTGGAGGACTCTCTAGGTGGTGATGGATAGTCGAGGACCTCGAGCATCTCGGCCCTCGCTCTTCCACAGAGACCACGGGGAAGGGAATGCTAATAGACATATCCCGCACAAAGGAGGCAAAGGAGAGACTCTCAGGAGGTGAGAGTTTCCTCTCCGGTGAAGGCGTGGGGTCCGAGGGAAGGCCCGTAGACCTCCTCTGAGGAGAAATATCTAGGGTCCTCCTCTTCCCCCCACGAGTCCTCATCCTCGGTGTCGGACATAAGCTCATGTAGCTGAGTGCTGAACCGGGCCCGGCTCGACGTCGAGGCACCAAGGTCTCGGTGTCGTCGAGCGGTGGACTCCCGCGCCGGCGGGGACGGAGCTCCCTCCATCGACGTCGACGGGGACTCCACCTGCGTGGCGGTCGAGACCGGCACCGCAAGCGGCGGCGGTGTCGACGACCCCGGCGCCGGGCTAGAGCTCGCCGGCGCCACAGTCATCGGCGCCGAGGGCGCAAGCACCCCCGGCGCCGGCACAGCCTGGCGCATCAGCCCTTCCAGGATCCCCGGAAGGATGGCTCTGAGGCACTCGTCCAGGCCCGCTGCCGGGAAAGGCGGTGGGGCCGGTAGGGGTGTCGCGCCAGAAGCTGCTGGGGGCCAGGAGACGGCACCGAGGTGCCGGAACCCCGACGCGTCGGTACCCTCCACAACCGACGGAGACCTCTCCTCTCGATGATGACGCTTCGGCGTCGACTCCTCTCCGATATCCGGATGCACCGAGGGCGACCGGTGACGACGCTTCTTATCTTTCTTACGATGCCCGTCACCGGCGCCGGAAGGCATGGATGAGGAGGAGGTCGATCCCCCTCGGTCTCGAGGTACCGGGTCAGACAGGGTTCGGTCCCGTGGCCACGAGTTGAGGGAGTGACCGGGGCCGACTGCACACGCGGCCTCTCACCCCCACTCTCACCGGAGGACCGGCTGGCCGACGGAACCTGTTCTCCTGGGGTCGCTGCCATCGGTGCCGATGTCTCGGGCATCGATACCGGTACCGAAGGGCCGGGCGCGATACCGATGCCTTCGAGGTCGACGTCGAGGGGGCCGGCGCAAGTTCCAAAAAGACGGTCCGCAGAACTTGCCTCGCAACCTGAGTCCGTTTCCGGAGACCGAGACACAGAAAACACGACTTGATATTGTGCTCCGGCCCGAGGCACTGGAGGCACCAAGCGTGGGTGTCGGTCCTGCGAGATCGGCCGGCCGCAGCGGACCACACTTTTTAAATCCACTCGGGACCTTCGAGGACATCGACGGAAAAATCGCGTCGGCGAAGTCAAAGTCGTCAATGGTGGCTGAAATCACACCACGAAAAGGAAAACGACCGTGCGGCCACTAGGCCGCAACGCAGCGTCCCCGCTGGAAGCGTGGGAAAAAGGGAGCGCGTGCTCCACACGCGCAGGGTTTCTTTTTTTTTTTTTTTTTAAAAGAAACCGGACGGTAACTAGACCGAAATAAACAAAGAAAAAGCACGATCGGCGTAACGCGATCGCAAATCCGGCGGCTGAATCAGAGAGAGCGGCGGGGCACGACTCTCTCCAGACCGGCGGAAAAAAAGGAACTGGCGGGAGCGGTCGCGCACGGGCGGGAAGACGGCCCGCGCATGCGCGGTGGGCGTGCCCTGCGTGCCGACCGTTCCCGCGAAGCTTTTTTCCGGTTGGTGGGGGCTGCCGCGGACGTCACCCAGTCGTGAGAACAAGCATGCCTGCTTGTCCTCGGAGAAAGATATAGTAGAATTGGAAAAGGGTGCAGCGAAGGGCGACTAAAATGATAGCGGGGATGGGACGACTTCCCTATGAAGAAAGACTAAGGAGGCTAGGGCTATAACAGCTTGGAGAAGAGACGGCTGAGGGGAGACATGATAGAGGTATATAAAATATGAGTGGAGTGGAACAGGTGGAGTGAAAGCGTCTGTTCACGCTTTCCAAAAATACTAGGACTAGGGGCATGCGATGAAACTACAGTGTAGTAATTTAAAACAAATCGGGAGAAATTTTTCTTCACCCAACGTGTAATTAAACTCTGGAATTCGTTGCCGGAGAACAGTGGTGAAGGCGGTTAGCTTAGCAGAGTTTAAAAAGGAGTTGGACGGTTTCCTAAAGGACAAGTCCATAAACCGCTACTAAACGGACTTGGAAAACTCCAAAATTCCAAGGAATAACATGTATAGAATGTTTGTACGTTTGGGAAGCTTGCCAGGTGCCCTTGGCCTGGATTGACCGCTGTCGGGACAGGATGCTGGGCTCGATGGACCCTTGGTCTTTTCCCAGTAGGCATTACTTATGTACTTATGTACTTCCCTTCAGTGGAGCAGGAAGTGCACCTGGGGCTATACGGTTGGAAGTATAGAGTCTGGAACAGAACTGGGGAAGTTTGTTGTTTGAGGAGAAGCAAACAGATCTACTGCTAGGGTCCCACTGCTACGACTATCTGATGAATGACCGAGGTCCTGAGAGACCATTCATGAGGCTGAAGGACTCTGCACAGTTTGCTGCTACAGCATTTTGCTTGCTTGCCAAACCATCTCTTACAAAGGTTTTACGAGGAGCCGCCAATGTCCATATTTGGATTGCTTGGTGACAGAGGAGGTAAGATCTGGTTCCGAACTGTTTAAGTATTAAATCACTATTTGATTGTCTGTGTCAACAGCATAGCCTGATTGAGAATACAACTCTAGAAGGTTCTGAGAGCATTCCAAACAGCTTGCAATTCCCGGAGATTGATATGATGTTGTTGCTCTCATAAAGATCAAGAACCCTGTGTTTAGAGACCGTAAAGGTGAGCTCTCAAACCCTTCATGGACGCATCTATTGTGAGAACCTTGTGATGTGGAGGGGGTTAGAACATATGACCTTGGGTCAGCTTGTGGAAAACCATCCACCACTGGAAGAGAATGGTGGAGCTGTGGGTTATTTGGATCCAAGCAGATAGCAATCCTGTGGCTTAAGACCATTGAGAGAAAAGTGTCCACTTAGAAATTCCAAAAATGAAGACTGAAGACAAGCCAATGGTGTTACAAACGGACCGTTGAAGCCATGTGACTGAGGAGGGATGAGCATCTGACAAACACATATGTGAGTCGACTGGGATACCGATTGGTGAAATGCAGTAGATTTTCGCTCTTGTTGAGGAAGGAATGCTCAACCTTGAGTTGTCGAAAAGAGCACTTACGAATTCTAAAGTGGTATCAGTTGAAGATGTGATCTGGGTAGTTGATGACAAATCCGAGGAGGGTTCTAGCAGTTGTATCACTGACTGCATGGAAGCACCTGGCGGACTCTTGACAGGCTGCTTTGATTAACCAATCGTCTAAGTACGGGAAGACGGTGTATGCCCCATCTCGAAGTGTTACAACTACTACATTACTACTAGACGCTTCATGAAGATCCAAGGAGCCGAGGCCAAGCCAAACGGCAAGACCTTGTGGTGAAAGGTAGAGCTCCATAGACGAAACAAAAGGAATCTTTCTGTGTGCAGGAAGAATAGATATGTGGGTATATGCCTCCTTTAGGTCTAGGGAACAAAGCCAATTGTTGAGTTCAATATAAGAAGTGGTGACCCCAGGAAATCTTCTCTCTTAGTGGAGAAATTTGTTCAGGTATCATAGATGAGAATTGAACACACTCCTCTGTCTTTTTGGAATGAAAAAAATATCTGAAGTAGAACCTCAACCCATGTCCGGCAGAGAAACGGTTCTACTACATTCTGCTGCAGGAGGGCTGAGAGCTCCCTAAAAGTAATCTCAGTTGGAGGGAGTTGAACCAAGACTCTCTTGATGGGGTCTTTTTGGCCAACGCAGTGCGTAGCTGTGTTGAATGGTATGTAGGAACCATCGGTCGGAGGTTATGAGAGGATATCTTTGATGGAATAGAATAAGTCTCTCTAATCAGTTAGGTCCCTTGGCACAGACAACTGTACGGTGGTAATGCTCTCTAGGAAGGAGTCAAAAAATTAGGTTGCTGTTTAGACTGAGATAGGGTAGTGGAACGTTTTACCCCGCTGTTGTCTGGGACTCATGCATTGGGATGTAGAATACTCAGGTTGAGGCAGAGTAAGGGTTTAACGACGCTTAGAAATATGGAAGTTGGAGCATCGATAGCCCCCATGAAATCTTATAGTGGAGGATGAAAGTGTAGTTTGAGGCCCAGATAAAGTTTATTGTATCTGTATGTTTTTAATTAGGTCAGCCACCTCCTCAACTTTGTTTGCGAACAAGTTTTCTGCACATAAAAGGACATCTGCTAGACGCTTGACAGCAGATTCAAGGTTGGAGACTCGGAGCCAAGATAATCTGCACATTGTTACTGCTAAAGCAAAGATACATGAAGAAACATTAAAAGCTTGTCCAGCAAGATATTTATGACAGTTGGAAGTTTCTGGAATTCTTCTCGTTTGTCAGAGGGAAGGAATTATGCAAATGAGTGTTCTGTATTAGAGATTTTAAGTAAATGGTAGAATAAAGTTTATAAACCAAAATGTGATTCTTAGCAATGATGCTAAGAAAAGTTTTTCTGACAAAAGAGTAAAATGTTCTCGATTCTCTGCCTGGGGGGGAGAGCATAAGCATAAAATCTGGTACTGCAACCGTATTTTAAAGTGGACTCTACCATTAAAGAATGACATGGTAGTTGTGTGTTTTCAAATCCTGCACATTTTTGTATTCTTGAGTGGGGGGCAATCTGAACTGATTTTAAGTAGAGTACTTTTCATAACAGAATGGAGGGGAACTGTAGTATCTTCCCTTGGTGGAGAGTCAATCTAGAACTTCAGAAAGTTCTGAACAAGGTTCTTCCCTGTTTTCCGTTTAAAAGGTATAGCTGAGCTATCTTCCTGCACAAACCCAGGAAAATATATACCTCTGAGGAAGAATTAGACCACTGAGATGTGGAGAAGGATCAGTCGGAATGCCATAGAACTGCTCATCTCGACAGATCCTGTGAATCTGATCTGTCTCCAAGGAGAGGTCCAAGTCTGACCCTTCAAAGTACTGCTCACGAGGATTACAGGTTAAAAGAAACATCAGCTTTGCATTGAGATGAGTCAAGGCACCATGAGCTTCTGAAGTTTGAGAAAGCTCCTCTGCTGATGACGTATGCATACTTCAGTAAGATACGGGCTTGCCCCAACAGCTGATATCACCCTCCATAGGCTTGGCTGAGGCAGATTAAGTACCCTGAATGCCTGTAGAGACTGCGACTGCAGTAACCCTGAAAGCTCTTCTTGAGCATAGCCCTATTCCTCATGAAGGGTAGGTGTTTGTACGGGCTGAGCAACCGGTGTGGATGCAGCAAGAGAGACAGCCTACGCAAGTATAGGAGTTATAGAAGACCTCAAAGGTTCTCAATGTGATATGAGTTGTAGAGATAGAGAGCGGTCACTGCAGCATGAACGCTTCCCATACAATAAGAACATCGATGCAGAGGAGGAATAGGCCAAGTGCCTGGAGGGGAACGATGGCAATGCTTCTTAGGATTTTTGAGCTGCAGGTCTCTCGATGTACGCAACACCAATTACGAGGATGAAGAGTCCTGACGTGATCGCAGCATTAAGTCCGATGTAGCACCCTCTTGATGTTGCATGAGTGAACCAGACATCAATGTCGATACAGGTTCCACATCGAGTACTGTCTCTCTGCTATGCTCAATTCGGATGATAATGCAGAACCAAAGGTTTTTTCACACAGCATTCTTTGGGGTTTTTAACGGACCTTGCCTGCATACGCTAGCAGAGGAGACAGTGAATGTTTTGGTGGTATGGCCTGGGGGTGTTTGCCTGAAATAGTCCTATTGCATCAATACACGTCATAAAGCCACCCAGCATCCTTGATGACATGGGAGGGAAAAACAGCCGATGTGAGGTCAAAAGGTTCTATAGCCCCGGGAACTCGAGTGATTCCATACCCAAAAAGGTCAATGGTTCCTGGTGTAGGAAAAGGGCCCCAGATGCTACTCTGGTCAAAATTAAAAGCGGAAAAAAAAAAATCTATAAAAAATGAAATTATGACAAAAAAAGATAATATACAAAGAAAATATATCACCAAAAAGGGAAGGCACAAAAAAAAAAAAAGGATGTCATGCTGAGGAGAAATCAAACACCACAACACCTCTGCTCTGTGGAAAACAAAAGACTGCTGGTCCCAGTCCTGCACATCAAGTTTGGGAGGCATGCACGGGGGGGGGGGGGGGGGGGGGGGCACTGCCTCAAACATTTAAAGTAACAGTTGCACTTGACAGTGTCCACATCAGGCTCCACGATCACATCACCCATATGTGAGAATATATGGCCTTCTTGTCCTCGGAGAACTTCCATACTGATCAGACAAAAGGTTCACTGCTTCTAACAGTGGCCAAGTCAGGTGAAATTATCTGGCAGAACACCAAGTAGTAAGATTCCATGCTACTGACCCCCAGAGGAAAGCAGTGGCTTTTCTCTGATCTACCTTAACAGTTTATGAACTTTACCTCCGGAACTAAACCATTTTTAAATCCAGTTATGCTAAGTGCTTTTACAATGCACTGTGTGAAAAAAAAAATTCTCTCTTTATTGGTTTTAGAAGTATTACTATGTAATTTAATGGTGTGTCCCCTAGTATCTGTATACTCTTAAAAAAAAAATACGGCTTCACGTTTACCCATTCTGCTCTTCTCAGGATTTGTAGACCTTTATCATACCGATTCTACTTCAAGCTTTAAGCTCTTAAGCCTTCTTCATTATTTTTGGAGCTCCATCCTCTTAATCATTCTAGTGGCCCTTCTTTGTACCTTTTCTAATTTCGCTATATCTTTATTGAGGTGTGCAACCAGAAATGCACACAATGCTTAAGGTCAGGTTGCACCATGGAGTGCAGATGGGCATTATAATATTTGTCTTCTTTTCTATTCCTTTTTCCTAATAATTCCTACTGTTCCGTTTCTTTTTGGCCGCCAACCTGCATACTAAGCAGAGTTCAGTTTATCATCTCTAAGACAACTAAATCATTTTTGGGGTGATGATCTTAATGTAGAACCTGTATCATGTACTGTAGCTGTATCATCAGTATTCTTCCAATGTGCATCTTTTACACTTGTACACATTAAATTTCATCTGCTACTTGGATTCCCAGATGCCACATCTTGTAAGGTCATCTGCAATTTCTTACAGTCTATGATTCACTAGTTTGGAATAGTTTTGTGTTATCAGAAAATTTTTTATCACCACACTTGTCGTTTCCTTTCCAGATCACTTATAAATATGTTGAAAGGTACCAGTCTTAATAGGAACTCCACTATCACCTTTCTCCATCAAGTGAACTAGCCATTTAACCTACCCTCTGTTTTCTATCATTTAACCAGTTCCTATTCACAAGAGAAAATTGCCTCTATCCTATGGCTTTTTCATTTTCTCAGGATCTCTCTGAGGGACTTTGTCGAAAGCTGAAAAGATAAGGGGAAAGAAGGCTAGCCTTTGCACATTATAAGACGACTCAGAAAGATGAAGGCAGAGAGAATACCTAAATAAGCGAAGGGAAGCTGGAAAAGCCATTAGGAAAGCGAAGTGGCAAATGGAGGAAAAGATAGCTAGTACGGTAAAATTGGGGGACAAGACCTTTTTCAGGTATGTAAGTGACAAGAAGACGTGACATAATAGCATTGTGAGGCTAAAAGCTGAGGGAGAGAAATATGTGGAGATAAGGATAAGCTGAACTGCTTAACAATTATTTTTAGCTCTATGTTCACAATGAAAGACCGGGGGTAGGGCTGCAGAAAACAAAGGCTAAAGGGGACCTGTGTTCGTGAGGAGCTTGCCAAACTAAAGTAAACAGAGCGATGGGGCCTGATGGGATACACCCGAGGGTGCTTAAGGAACTCGGAGAAGTTCTGTCGGCTCCGCTGACGGACCTCTTCAATTCCTTCCTTAGAAACTGGAGTGGTCCAGTGGATGGAGAAGTGTGGATGTGGTTCCTTTGCACAAGAGTGGAAGGAGGTGGTCGGGAATTACAGACCTGTCAGTCTGACCTCGGTGGTGAGTAAGCTAATGGAAACGCTTCTAAAGAGGATTGTGAGATTTCTTGAACTACATGGAATGCGGGACCCAAGGCAGCATGGCTTCACTAGTGGCAGGTCGTGTCAGACAAATATGACTGTCTCTTCGACTGGGTGACCAACCAATTGGATTGGGAGGGGCTCTTGATGTGGTATACTTGGATTCAGCAAGCCTTTGACACGGTTCCGCACAGGCGAACTGATAAATAAACTGAGTGCCCTCGTGGTGTGACTAGAGTAACGATTGGGAAAAAATTTGTTGAATGGTAGGAAACAGAGGGTGGTGGTAAATGGAGCTTGCTCTGAAGAAAAGGATGTCGTCAGTGGAATACCGCAGGGATCGGTCCTAGGGCCAGCTCTTTTTAATGTCTTTGTGAGCGATATTGCAGAAGGGCTGTCTAGTAAGGTTTGTCTCTTTGCGGATGATTACTAAACTCTGCAACAGGGTGGACACCCTGGAGGGTGTGAATGACATGAGGAAGGACCTAGCGAAGCTAGAGGAATGGACTGATATTTGACAATTAAGGTTTAAAAAATGCAGGGTCATGCACTTGGGTTGCAAAAATCCGATGGGAACGGTACAGTATAGGGGGTGTAGTGCTTCAGTGTGCGAAGGAAGAGCGGGACTTGGGTGATTGTGGTCTGCGACCTTAAGCTTTCAACAGGTAGAAAAAGCGACGGACAAAGCCAGAAGGATGCTTGGGTGCATAAAGAGAGGCTGACCAGCAGGAAAAAGGAGGTAATAGTGCCGTTGTATAAGTCTCTGGTGAGACCTCATTGGAGTACTGCGTGCAGTTCTGGAGACCGCACCTACGGAAAGGATATAAACGTGATGGAGTCTGTCCAGAGGGCGGCTATGAAATTAGTAAGCGGTCTTGAATGCAAAATTATAGGACAGGCTTATGACCCTCAACATGAATACGCTGGGAGAGAGGAGACATGATAGGAACGTTTAAATATCTCAAGGGCATTTATGTACAGGAAGAGAGCCTTTTTCCAAGAAGGAGAGCTCTGCAATGAGGGGGCATATGACAAAGTTAAGAGGGAACAGGCTTAGGAGTAACCTAAGGAAGTACTATTTCACAGAAGGGTGTTGGAGGCGTTGGAATAGACTCCGGTGGAGGAGTTGAAAACTGTTCCAGAATTTAAAAAGGCATGGGATAAACATGTGGGATCGCTTAGGAACAGGAAGAATTAGGGGTTACAGAGGATGGGCAGACTGGATGGGTCATATGGCCTTTATCTGCCGTCAGTTTCTATGTTTCTATCTTAGACACACCTTTATCCACAAGTTAAATCAAACCTTTAAAAAAATGTAGCAAATTAGTGAGGCCAGAATGCCCTTTTCTAAATCCACGTCACCTCTGTACAATTAACCATGTTTGTTTATAGGGCTCTTTTACTAAAACTTAGTGCACACTCTAATGCCTATTAGCATGCTAAGTGCCATGTGGCCCATAGGTATAAAACAGGGACAGCATTTATCAAACACTAATGTTGTTAGTGTGTGCTAAGCTTTAGTAAAAGGGCTCCCATATGTTCAGTAATTTTGTTCTTGTTTCTATTATTTTGCCTGGCACTAACAATAGGCTTACAGTATAATTTCCTGGATCATCCCTGAACCCTTTTTAAAATTGGTGTTACGTTGGCCACCTTCCAAACTTCAGGTACCATGAGGCAATTTTAATGGACAGATACTGATAAACTATTAGTAGCTCAGCAAATTCATTTTGAGTTCTTTCAATACTCTGGGAAATATACTATCAGGTCAAAATGATTTCCAAATTCTCCAATTAGCCTTCCTTATCAATGCTTTGCATTTAACTTTCCAGTGCTTATGCTGCCAGTTTTCTTCACTCACATCTTTTTCCATTTTTTGAAAGATGCTTTGTTCTCTCCAATAGCCTTTTCACCTACCACTTTTAACCATGCCAACTGTCAATTATCCTTCCTTCCACCTCCTGTTGATACGTGTAAAAATATCTGGTCTGGGATTATAGTATTTCCTGATGTTACATGCAAGTCTACCACCCTGCAACCTTAATTCATATCCTCTAGTTCTATTGCATTCCCTTCTTCTTTTACTCCTCGAAAAAAGATTTGCTTGCACACTAATACCTTTCAAGTATTTAAATGTCTATATAGCTCCCCTGTCCCTCCTAAGGTATATATATATTAAGGTCTTCAAATCTCTTCTCAAGTGTTTTTTGGCACAAACCCCTATAACATTTTGGTCAACTTCCTCTAAACTGCTTCAGGTCTTAATATCCTTAGCAAGATAAAGCTTTCAAACTGTATTCCAAATGGTGCTTCACCAATTACTGGTATAGGAATTTAACACCTTTCTTCTTTCTTTCTTTCTTACATACATACATAAGCATCACTATACTGGGATAGACATGGTCCATCAAGCCCCTGGGCAAGATCCCAAAAGAGTAACACAAGACATACAGCAGTGAATTTTCTCAATTCCATCTTAATAAGGTTTATGAATTATCTTTTAGCAACTACTTTTTTTGCACCCTGCTAAGTTAACTGCTTTACACATCCCCTGGCACAAATACACAGTATTTAATTATACACTAAGTGAAGAAATATTTCTCTGGTTTGTGAAGTCCCAAAGGGCTACTAGACGTACACAGCACTGTACACATTATATGTAGGTACTTTTCTGTCCTTAGAGGTCTCACACCTAAGTTTTTGTACTGGATCAATGGAGGGTTAAGTGACTTGCTAAAGGTCATGAACTGCAGTGAGAATCGAACCCAGGTTGCTAGGATCAAAGCCTGCTGCACTAACCACTGGGCTACTCCCAAATGTCTCCTATTCTATCCTATTCTATTCAATATATTAATGGCCCCCTTGGAGTTTTAGGCTGGAGACATTGGGATTGCACCCGTTTACCTATGCGGAATGATGTTATCTACATTCCGCTGGATGGAGAAATTAAAGATGTCATGTTTAAGATCAAGCTGCGGCTGGAATATCTGGAATCAAAGGCAAAAGCAATCAAACTGAAATTAAATTCTGACAATATGAAATTTTGACTCATTAGTTACCCTTGAAGGCTGAATCCTACAGACTGCCTTTCTATTATCGGTGCTAGCTATGATAAAATTTCAAATGAAAATTCTGGGTGTGGTTCTGGATAACAGATTCTGACCTCAGGTACAGAAATTGTCATCTAAGATGTTCAAATTAAACATTTGAAGTATCAAAAATGAAAGTAGCATTTGAATATTGATTGCAACTAATATGTCTTACTTTCCATAATAATTTGAAGACAGATCCGGTATCCAATCTGGTGTCTTTCAACTGATTGTCCAGACTGTTGATGGTACACTTAGACTATTGTAATATCATTTATGTTAGTTGTAGAGATTTGGCAACGTCTGCTGATGCTGCAAAACACTGCGGCACGTTTGATTTCCAGAACCTTAAAATCTGAAAGCGGCTAGACCACTGCTGCATTGTCTCCAATGGTTACCAGTGGAGGCTTGATCAATATTCAAATGCTACTTTCCCTTTTTGATACTTCCTGATCAGACCTCTCAATAAATGGTACCTCTTATTATTACACTTAAAATTATATGAGTAATTCTAATAATTTTTTAAGGTTCCAATATCTGTCACCTCAGGGTGTTATCTAAAAAAAAAAAAAATTGTTATTTGATATGGAAACATCACTTCCAAGTGGGGGAATGAATTACCCACATACAAACATTACCAATTCTTTGAAAAAAATTTTAAACATTATTCTTCTGTAAATTTCCATAGTTATGGATTTTAATATTAACTTAACTATCATTGTTAGTTTTTAAAATTGTACTGTCTTTTCTAGGAAATTGCCCTTCTTCATACTGTGAGCTCTTATCTAGTCTTAGCTTGAGCAGCATATAAGCAATGAATATAATATAATCAGTAGCTTCATTGCACATCCTGCAATCCTTACATTTTGGAAAGAGTAAACAAGCAATTCATATCTACTATTCCAGTCCCAATCATATTTTATAAACCTCTATCATATCTCCCCTCAGCTGTCTCTTTAGCCTTTCCTCATAGGAAGTCATCCTACCCTCTACCATTTTCATCGCCCTTCTCTGTAACTTTCCAGTTTCGTTATAACCTTTATTTTAGACGTGAGGACCAGAATTGCACAAAATATTTGAGTGCAGTCACATCACAGAGCAATACAAAAGAACTATAATAATATCAGTTTTGTGTCTCCATTCCTTTCCAAATAAGTTCTGATTATTATATTTGCTTCTTAGCAACCACAACCACTGAGCAGAGGGTTTCAACCTACAACAATGACACCTAAATCCTTTTCCTGGGTGATGACTCCTAATGTGGAACCTTGCATCATACAGGTATAAGTTTTGGTTTCTCTTCCCTACCTGCATCATTTTGCAATTACTAACATTAAATACGATCTGCCATTTGGATTCCAGTCTTGCAAGGCCTTATTGCAATTTTTCCCCAATCCTCTTACAATTTAACAACTTTAATAACTTTGGTTTGTCAGGCAATTTTATCACCTCACTCATTATCCCATTTCCAGATCATTTATAAATATATTAAAAAGCAGCAGTACTAGTACAGACCCCTGAGAAATCCCACTATTGATCCTTCTCTATTGAGAATACTGACTTATTTATCTTTCCTCTTTTAACAGTTTTAACCACCACAGGACTCTGCCATCTATGGGAAAAATTAGGGTTCTTACCTTGGTAATTTTCTACCTTTAGTCACAGCAGATGAATCCCTTCACTGATGGGTTAAGTCCGCCTACCAGCAGGTGGAGATAGAGAATACTAAAAAACCATAGTGTATCCTCAAAGTAGAATAACATGAACTTTCCTCACAGCGAACGAATGCCCCAGAAACGGTGCAATAATCGCACAAAGGAGGGACCATCTCAACCTCCTGTAACAGAACAGAAATCCTGAAGACTGTTTTCCAACTTCTCCCAATGAGGGAATATCTCTGCAGAAAACAAATAGACAGGGAGGGATCATGGATTCATCTGCTGTGACTAAAGGAAAGAAAACTACCAAGGTAAGAACCTAATTTTCCCTTCCTTGTCATCAGCAGGCAGATGAATCCATTACACTGATGGGATGTACAAAGCACTCCCTAGTTAGGGCGGGAATTCCGTCACTCCTCGAGCAAGCACTTGTGCTCCAAACTGCGCGTTCCGCTTCGCTGCAACATCCAGCCTGTAATGCCGGACAAAAGAGAGCTTAGAAGCCCAAGTAGCCGCACTACAGATCTTCTGAAGAGAGAGTGCTCCTGTCTCGGCCCACGAAGAGGCAATTGCTCTCGTGGAATGCACTTTAAACGCGTCAGGCGGAAACCGTCCTGACAGCAGATACGCAGAAAAAAAATGACTTCCTTGAGCCAACGGGCTATAGTGGCCTTAGACACCGGAGACCCTCTTCGAAGACCTGACAACAAGACAAAAAAGGTGATCAGAGGTCCTGAAGTCCATTTGACATTTGCAGATACTGCAACAGAGCCCTGCGAACAGCCAAAAGATGCAAACTGCCCAAAAGATTCCGGAAACTCCTCCCTAGAAAAGGAGGGCAGATAAATGGGCTATTTTAGGTGAAACGCTGAAACCACCTTAGGCAGGAAGGAAGGCACAGTACGCACCGTAACTCCGGACTCTGAGAATTGCAGAAAAGGGGTCTCGACAGGACAGAGCCTGGAGCTCAGACACACGTCTCGCCAAGTTTATGGCCACCAAAAGACTGTCTTTAGAGTCACATCCTTCTCTGAAGCTCGCCCTCAGCGGCTCGAAGGGCAAACACTGGAGAGCCTTCAACACCAGGTTCCAAGCCGGACACGGCAGCCGCACTGGCGGGCGGAGCCGGAGCGCCCCTCTTAGAAATTGGGCAACGTCCGGATAAGCGGCCAGGGAAAGGCCAGAGACCTTCCCTCGAAAGCATGCCAATGCTGCCACTTACACTCATCGGGAATTGTAGGTCAAGCCTTTTTGTAAACCATCCTGCAAAAACTCCAGTATAGGCGAGGACTGTAGCCCTCATGGGTGTGATCGCCTTTGAAACACACCACACCTCAAACTGGTGCCAGGTCCGAGCATAAGCAACGGAAGTGGACCGCTTGCGGGCCTGCAAGAGAGTGGAGATGACTGTTAGAATAGTCTTTGTCTCTCAATTGTGCCCTCTCAAGATCCATGCCGCAAGACCAAAGTGGCAGGAATCCTCCATGGTCACCGGCCCCTGCATCAACACGTTCGTTACCAGAGGCAAAGGAAGAGGGGCCTCCACCAGCATCCGCTGGAGGTCGGCGGCCACCTGGGCCAATGAAAATCACCAGTCCTTGATGTAGCCGAATTCGCAGGACGACTCGCCCTATCAAGGGACAAGGAGGGAACACATACATGAGGCCCGGAGGCCAGGATTCAGCCAAGACATCCAACCCCTGCCGAGCGAGGAACTCTCCATCTGCTGAAAAAGCACGTGGACTTTGGCATTTGCGCTTGATGCTATTAGATCCGCTACGGGCATTTCCCATTTGGCACAGATCTGAAGAAACACTTCGTCTGCCAGTTCCCACCTCCGCTGGGTCGATTTTGATTGCCTGCTTAGAAATCGTCTTGCACGTTGCTCTGACCTGCAGTGTGAGCTGCTGACAGAAGCTGCAGATGTAGCTCGGCCCCAGTGGCAAATCTGAGCGGCCTCCGCAGCCAGTGCTCTGCACTGAGTGCCGCCCTGTCGATTTATGTAGGCCACAGCTGGTCGAATCGGTCCGACAGAACTCTGACAGACAGCCCCTCAGAGTCTTGTGAAAGGCCAGAAGAGCCTGGAATATCGCTCTCCAGTTCCAAGCGATTGATGGACCACCCCGATTCCGCGGGTGTTCACAGGCCCTTGGCACAGCTTCCCTTGCAATGTGCTCCCCAGCCAACCAGGCTGGCATCGGTTATCACCAGGCACCAAGAGGGAGGCGCCAGCGACATTCATCACCGCAGCACGCTGAGAGCCACCACTCCTGAGCTGGGCCACAGGGAGCCACATGAGTCTGCGTTCATAATCCTGGGACACTGGAGACCAACCGTTGAAGCAGGGCAATCTGCAGAGGTCTCAAGTCCGATCCTCACCCATGGCACTACCTCCAAAGTGGCAGTCATCGACCCCAGCAGCTGGACAAAGTCCCAAGCTCGCGGGCAAGGCATCCGCAGGAGCAGACGGACCTGATTCTGAAGCTTGCACCGCCTTTGGTCGGGCAGAAAGACAAACCCGCGGCCGTGTCGAACCGGACCCCCAAATATTCTAGAGATTGAGAGGGGGTCAGGTGACTTTTGGGTATATTGACGACCCAGCCCAGAGGATTGCAGTACTGAGACCACTCTGGCTATGGCCAGACAACTTTGTCTGCCGCATCCGCTCTGATGAGCCAGTCGTTGAGGTACGGGTGAACCCGGATACCCTGTCGCCTGAGAAAAGCAGCTACAACCACTATAACCTTGGAAAAGGTGAGGGGAGCTGTGGCGAGGCCAAAAGGCAAGGCCCGAAACTGGAAATGTTTTCCCAACACCGCAAACTGGAGAAACCATTGATGTGGGGGCCAAATAAGAATGTGAAAGTAAGCTTCTTTTAGGTCCAGAGACGTAAGAAACTCTCCTGGCTGCACCGCTGCAATGACGGAGCGCAGGGTTTCCATGCAAAAATGTCGCAGTCTTAGAGCCTCATTGACTGACCTTAAGTCGAGGATTGGACGGAAAGACCCGCCTTTTTGAGGCACCACAAAGTAAATGGAGTAGCGACCGCAGCCGCATTCGGCGGGAAGCATAGGGAATCACCGCTCCAAGGTGAACAAGACTGTAAGGTCTCCTCTACCGCCGCCCGTTTGACGGCAGTACCGCATCAGGACTCCACAAACACGTCTCTCACCGGGGCGCTGAATTCCAATCGGTAACCTTCTCTGATCAGGTCAGGACCCACTGATCGGAGGTAATCTTGGTCCATTCTTTCGAGAAAGAGGGAAAGTACATAAGTACCGCCATACTGGGAAAGACAAAGAGTCCATTATGCCCAGCATCCTGTCTTCGACAGCGGCCAATCCAGGCTTCAAGAACCTGGCAACACCCCCCCCCCCCCCCAAAAAAAAAAAATTAATATGTTCAATGACTTTTCCCTCAGGAATCTGTCCTCCAACTGCAAGAATCGAGGATAGAACATGACAGGGCCGCTCCTGAACTCTTGGCCTTGAACCAGCTGCTGCGGAACGCTTGTCCGAACGAAAGGAGTTCCTCTGCTGAAACCGGGCATGTTGAGAAACCCCAGCAGAGTGTCCCGGGCGATACCTGCGAGCTTCAAGGAAGCGAGGGTCTGGAAAAGAAGGGCCACACAGAACCCTTGGAAGAAGGCCTCGGCCTATCCTCAGGTAAGCGCTGGGGTTTAGGGTCCCCCAGGTCTTCACAATCTTCTCCAGCTCCTCTCCAAATAACAGCTGGCCCCGAGAGGAAGCTTCACCAGCCTGTGCTTAGAGGCCATGTCAGCCGCCCAATGCCAAAGCCATAGAAGGCGGCGAGCCGCAACCGCCACAGACATCTGTTTAGCCGAAGCTCTGACCAGATCATAGAGGGCGTCAGCTAAAAATGACAGGGCCAACTCCATCCGCAGTGCAACCTCAGCGAGGGACTCCACACCATCCGCGGCCTGTTCCACTGCCTGTTGTAACCAAGAAAGGTAGGTCAGGGCAGCATAGGAACTGCATAAAGACGCCCTTAAGCGAGGCCCGAGATTTCAAATGACTGTTTCAACGCGGATTCAAGCCGTTGGTCCTGTACGTCTTTCAGGGCAGCCCCTCCCTCTACTGGGAGGGTGGTCCTCTTAGTCACCGCCGTGACCAAGGCATCCACTTTAGGCATCCCCAAAGGGCCAAGTGCTCCTCACTTAGAAGGTAAAGCTGACCCATAACCCTGGCCACTTTCAAAGGCCATTCGGGTTCAGACCATTGAGCTGAAATAAGCTCTTGAATGGAGTCATGCACAGGAAAGGCTCGAGCAGGCTCTTACTACTCGCCATCCTTCGGATTACCAGAGGAGGCATCGCCCTTGGCAGGATTATCAATCGAGAGGGCCTGCAAGGCGTCCAAAATGAGCGCTGGCAGCTCATCGCAGTGGAAAATCCTCACCGCATTGGGATCATCCAGATCCAGTGGAAAACCGGCGCTTTCCACTGCCTCTTCGGACCATGAGGCCCTGCCAGAACCCTCCAAATCCACACCGCCCAACCACGTGGAGGGGGGAAGGGAAGTGCGCCACTCTCCGACGGGGAATTTACCCGTCTGTATTTTGTGTCCTTCCAACGCTCGGGGGAATCAGCCAGCCCTGGCCATCAACACCCGGGGGGGGGGGGGGGGGGGGGGGGACCAGGTAGCAGAGAGCTCTTTTTCAGCATGAAAGCTTTATGCATTAAAGCACAAACTCCGGGGAGAACACCTCACCCTGACCCTCCGTCTCCGAATCAGGAGAAACAGAAACTCCTTTGGTAGCCTCTACACCTCTGCAACCGCGAGGGTTGAGGCGGTTGCGGCGCTTCCAAAATGGCACCCGCTGCCAGCTCCATTAAGCGGGAAGAATCATCGCTCGACATGCTCGTACCAGCTCTAGCGTCTAAAGAGCCACATCTTACAGAGCCCCGCTGCCTGATCTACGTTTACCACAACGGGGAGCAACATTAACTGCTTCAGCAGCCATCGTCCGACCGGACGGAATTACAAGTAAAATGGCGGCTTCGCTCCAAACCTACCCCGATCGGACAGCGGTCTGCGGGACCTCCCCGGAGGAGCTGGGCACCACTCTCACCTCAAAAGACCAAGTCAAACGAGCTCCGGTCAAGCTGCACATGGAAATAGCCTCAGATAACCACGCAGAACCAATGCGTATTCCTTTTTTTTTTTTTTTTTCTTTTTTACGCTGTGAGGAAAGTTGGAGGCAGGCAGCAACAGAGCTACTCCAGTAGGCAGGGGGAGGGGTAAGGCAGGGAAAGGGCGAGCCTATATGCCTTCAAAGTGGGGAGGGGTAAGGCAGGGAAAGGGCGAGCCTATATGCCTTCAAAGTGGGCACCACCAGCCACAACACCCCTGCTTCAACTGGCAAAAGCGCAGGAGCCACCCGATGCAGAATTTTTCCAGGAGCTGATCAAGCTACATCCACACCTGCTGGGAGATAGAGCAATACTGAAGGCAGATGGAGCTAGCCGTCCATAGAGTATTATGGTTTTTCAGTGTTCTCTATCTCCACCTGCTGGTAGGCGGACATAACCCATCAGTTAATGGATTCATCTGCTGCTGATGACAAGGAAACCATGATTTTATATTCCCTCAGAAGTTGTTCATGGAGAACTTTGTCAAATGTCTTCTGAAAATCCATATACACATGCCAACCAACTCACCTTTTGGTTATTCCTCTCTATGCAGCCCAGCATCCTTCTGTGTTTGGCCACCACCTTGGTCACATTTTTCACTCCTTTAAATGCTCAGATACTATCAGACCAAGGTCCCTTTCTGGGTCTATGCATATCAGCTTCTCACCCCATATCACATACAGTTCCTCTGAACTTCTATAACCCAAGTGGCTCACTCTGTACTTCTTTTGCATTACATTTCAATTGCCAAACATTGGCCCATTCTTCTAATTTTTGCAGATCACTTCTCATATTGTCCACTCCGTTGCAAACCTTCATCTCATTTGTAAAAGGGCAAAATTTTCCTTCTAACCCTTCGGCAATGTTACTCGCAAATTTACTGAATAGAATCAGCCCTATTAACTACCACCCTCTGAAATTTATTTATTTGTTGCATTTGTATCTCACATTTTCCAACCAATTTGCAGGCTCAATGTGGCTTACAATGTTCCATCATGGCATACATCATTCCAGAGTAAAAAGGTACAGTTGATATTACATAAAGAATATTGGTGACATAATAGCTTATATAAATAACATAATAGACCGCCATATCAGAGTAAAAGATACAATTGGTATTATATAAAGCATATGGATGATATAAAAAAAATTAAGCAATAAGGTATAGGTAGAAAACATTCAGGATATTAAGTAAGTGATGATGTGTTCCAGTTCCTATTATGGATAATTGTGGTATGTCTTGTTGAAGAGATGGGAAAATTAGGGTTCTTACCTTGGTAATTTTCTTTCCTTTACTCATAGCAGATGAATCCATTATGAATGGGTTGTGTCCACCTACCAGCAGGGGAAGATAGAGAGCACTGAAAAACCATAGTGCCTCTTGGCCAGCTAGCTCCATCTGCCTCTCAGTATTTGAAGCTTCCAAAGCAGTGTTACACCGCAAAGTAGAATAAGTGAACTTTCCTCACAGCGAACGAACGCCCCAGAACAGGAGCAGTAATTCAAAGGAGGGATGAACTCAACCTCCTGTAACAGAACAGAAATCCTGAAGACTGTTTTCCAACTTCTCCCAATGAGGGAACATATCTACAGGAAAAACTGAACCCAAAACAGCATCAATCAATCAATCAATCAGGGCGGGCTCATGGATTCATCTGCTATGACTAAAGGAAATAAAATTACCAAGCTAAGAACCTAATTTTCCCTTCCTTGTCATCAAGCAGATGAATCCATTACGAATGGGATGTATCAAAGCAATCCCTAGATAGGGTAGGAACAAGCCACACCACGCGCCAGTACTTGTGCTCCAAAATGCACGTTTCTCCTGGCAGCCACATCCAGCCTCTAATGCCGGGCAAATGAGAACTTAGAAGCCCATGTCACTGCACTGCATAGCTCTTGAAGAGAGAGTGCTCCAGTTTCAGCCCAAGAAGAAAAAATCGTTCTTGTGGGAGGCCAGCCAGACAACAGATATGCTGAAAAAAATAGCTTCTTTGAGCCAACGAGACAGAGTAGCTTTAGACGCTGGAGACCCTCTGCGAGGACCTGACAACAAAACAAAAAGGTGATCAGAGATCCTGAAAACATTTGACATGCGCAGATAACTGCAACAGAGCCCTTCGCACATCTAGAAGATGCAAATGCAGAAATGGGTCTCGACAGGACAGCGCCTGGAGCTCAGACACCCGTTTCACCGAAGTAATGGCCACCAAAAGACCGTCTTTAGGGTCACATCCTTCTCCGAAGCTCACCTAAGCGGCTCAAAGGGCGAACACCGAAGGGCCTTTAGAACTAACCCCAGGTTCCAGGCCAGTCACGGACACCGCACGGGAGGACGGAGCCGAAGCACCCCTCTAAGAAACAGTGCCACCTCCGGATAAGCGGCCAGG
This sequence comes from Microcaecilia unicolor, assembly GCF_901765095.1. Classification (NCBI taxonomy): domain Eukaryota; kingdom Metazoa; phylum Chordata; class Amphibia; order Gymnophiona; family Siphonopidae; genus Microcaecilia; species Microcaecilia unicolor. The sequence goes on along the minus strand of NC_044033.1, from coordinate 91,719,432 downwards.
AAGAGGCCAGCCACCTTCCCCCGAAACATGCTAAGGCTGCAACTTGAACACGCAGGGAATTATTGCCCAAGCCTTTTTGTAAACCATCCTGCAAAAAGTCAAGTATCGGCGAGACAGAAGCCTGCATGGATGTAATCGCTTTAGCAGCACACCAAGCCTCAAACTGGCGCCAAATCCGAGCATAGGCAACGGAAGTGGAACGCTTGCGGGCCTGAAGGAGAGTGGAGATGACCTTGTTGGAATAGCCCTTGTCTCTCAATTGCGCCCTCTCAAGAGCCATGCCGTAAGACCAAAGCGGCAGGCGTCCTCCATGGTTACCGGCCCCTGTGACAACAGGTTCGGTACCAGAGGCAAAGGAAGGGGAGCCTCCACCAGCATCCGCCGGAGGTCCACATACCATGGCTGCCTGGGCCAATCCGGGGCAATGAGAACCACCTCTCCTTGATGTAGCCGAATCCACAGGAGTACTCGCCCTATCAAGGGACAAGGAGGGAACACATACAGGAGGCCCTGAGGCCAGGGTTGAGCGAAGGCATCCAACCCCGCCGAGCGAGGATCTCTCTGTCTGCTGTAAAGCACGGGACTTTGGCATTTGCGCTTGACGCCATAAGATCCGCTATGGGCGTCCCCCATTTGGCATAGATATGAAGAAACACTTTGTCTGCCAATTCCCACTCCGCTTGGTCGATTTGATGCCTGCATGTTGCTCTGACCTGCAATGTAAGCTGCTGACAGAAACTGCAGATGTAGCTCGGCCCAGTGACAAATCTGTGCGGCCTGCGCGGCTAGTGCCCTGCACTGAGTGCCGCCTTGTCGACGTATGTAGGCCACTGCTGTCATATTGTCCGACAGAATTCTGACAGCCAGTCCCTCCAGGGTCGTGTGAAAGGCCAGAATCGCCTGGAATATCACTTTCAACTCCAAGCGATTGATGGAGCACTCCGACTCCTCGGGTGTCCAGAGACCCTGGGCATGCCTTCCCTGACAATGTGCCCCCAGCCCTGCAGGCTGGCATCTGTTACCACCAGTCACTAATCGGGAAGCGCTAGCGGCATTCCTCGCCACAGCATTCTGTCTGAGAGCCACCACTTCATACCGAGCCGGGCCGCAGGGAGCCACGTGACTCTGCGCTAATAATCCTGAGATATTGGACACCATCGTTGAAGCAGGGAACACTGCAGAGGTCTCAGGTGTGCTCTCGCCCAAGGCACCACTTCCAAGGTGGCTGTCATCGACCCCAACAGCTAGACTATGTCCCAACCTCGCGGGCGAGGCATCCTCAGGAGCAGACGGACCTGGTTCTGAAGCTTGCACCGCCTTTGATCGGGTAGGAAGACCATCCCCGAGGCTGTGTCAAACCGGACCCCCAAACATTCTAGAGATTGAGGGGGGGGGGGGGGGTCAGGTGACTTTTGGGTATATTGACGACCCAGCCCAGAGATTGAAGTAGAGACCACTCTGGCTGTTACATGATGACTCTCTTCTGCAGAGTCCGCTCTGATGAGCCAGTCGTCGAGGTATGGGTGAACCTGGATACCCCCTCACCTGAGAAAGGCAGCTACTACCACCATTACCTTGGAAAAGATTCGGGGAGCTGAGGCGAGGCCAAAAGGCAAGGCCCGAAACTGGAAATGTTTTCCCAAAATTGCAAACTGGAGAAATCGGTGGTGCGTGGGCCAAATAGGAATGTGCAAGTAAGCTTCTTTCAGGTCCAGAGACGTGAGAAACTCTCCTGGCTGTACCGCTGTAATGACGGAGCGCAGGTTTTCCATGCAAAAATGCCGCACTCTTAATGACTTGTTGACTTCCTTTAAGTCGAGTATGGGCCGAAAAGACCCTCCTTTTTGTGGCACCACAAAGTAAATGGAGTAACGACCGTAGCCGATCTCGGCAGAAGGCACAGGGACCACCGCCCCGAGGTGCAACAAGCCTTGCAAGGTCTCCTCTACCGCCGCCCGTTTGACGGCAGAGCCACATCGGGACTCCACAAACATGTCTCTCACCGGGGCATTGAATTCTAATCTGTAGCCATCTCTGATCAGGTTGAAAACCCACTGATCTGAGGTAATCTTGACCCATTCCTCGAGAAAGAGGGAAAGACGTCCTCCAACTGCAGGAATCGAGGAGTGGGCCGGCGCACCATCATTGAGAGGGTCTCCCATGAACTGCAGGCCTTGAGCCGGCCGCTGCGGAACATTGTTTGAGCGAAAGGAGTTCCTCTGCGGAAAGCGGGCACATGAAGTAAATCCAGCAGAACACCCCGGGCGGTACCTTCTAGCTTCACGGAAGCTAGGTCTGGAAGAGGAGGGAACCACCTGACCCGTGGAAGAAGGCCACGGCCTATCCTCGGGTAAGCGCTGGGGTTTAATTTCCCCCAGGCCTTTAAGAATTTTCCTCCAACTCCTCACCAAATAGGAGAAGGCCCTGGAAGGGCAACTCCACCAACCTTTGCTTAGAGGCCATGTCAGCTGCCCAATGCAGTAGCCATAGAAGGCGGCGAGCAGCCAGCGCCACAGCCAACTGTTTAGCCGAAGCTCTGACCAGATCATAGAGGGCGTCAGCCAAGAAAGACAAGGCCGACTCCATCCACATGCCACCTCCGCAAGGGCTCCGCTCCATCCCCGGGCTGTTCCACTGCCTGTTGCAACCAAGCGAGGCAGGCTCAAGAAGCATAACAACTGCACACAGATGCCCGTAAGGCTAGGCCTGAAATCTCAAAGGACCGCTTCATTGCTGATTCCAGACATCGGTCCTGCATGTCCTTCAGGCGACCCCTCCCTTTACTGGGAGGGTAGTCTTTTTCATCACAGCCGTAACTAGGGCATCCACTTTAGGCACGGCCAAGCGTGCAAAGTGCTCCTCACTGAGAGGGTATAAGTGCCCCATTGCCCTGGCAACTTTCAAAGGCCCCTCAGGGTCAGCCCATTGAGCCGAAATAAGCTCTTGGATGGAGTTATGCAAAGGAAAGGCACAAGCAGACTTCTTAGTATTTGTCATCCTCAGATTACCAGAGGAGGCTTCGCCCATCACAGGATCTTCAATAGAGAGAACCTGTAAGGCATCAGAAATAAGCGCTGGCAGCTCCTCAGGGTGGAAAATCCTAACTGCAGTGGGATCATCCGGATCCAGTGGCAATCCTACACCTTCCTCTGGCTCTTCGGACCACGAAGGCCTGCCAGACCCCTCAGAATCCACACAGCCCGACCACGGGTGTGAAAAGGGGGGTGTGCCACTCTCTGCAGGGGAATTTACTCTTCTGCACTTGTCTTGCGGCCAACTGTCTGGGGAAAAAACCCTGACGGCAATCCTGGGCCGGTCTCCAATGGAGGGGAAACCAGGTAGCAATGCAGAGTCAGACATCTGCAGCAGAGTTCTTTTTAACATAAACGCTTTATGTAAAAGAAACACAAACTCAGGGGAGAAAGGCTCACCCTGGCCTTCCGGTTCCAATACGGGGTAAGCAGCTCCTCTGGTAGCCTCCATCTGAGGCTCCCCTCCGGCCTCAGACCCCTCCGCTCCTGCGGGGGTCGAGCCATGCAGCGCATTCAAGATGGCGCCCGCTGCTAGCTCCACCAAGCGGGAAGAAACCTCGCTCACCGGCCCTGACGTCTGAAGAGCACGATTTACAGAGCCCCGCTGCGGATCTGCGCTTGCCACAAAGTGAACAGCGCTTAACAACCTCCGCAGCCATCGCCGAAAACGGCGGAAAATTCAAAATGGTGGATTTGCGCCAAAACATCCCGATCGTGGGCCCTCTCCAGAGGAGCTACAAGACTCTCTTACCTCACCAGACCGAGTCACAGAGCTCCAGTCATGCTGCACAGACAGAAGGAAGCCTCACAATCGCAGCGCTAACAAGCGTGTCGCGTTTTTGGGGGTTTTTTTACGCTATGAGGAAAGTTAGAGGCAACAGCTTCAGAGGCACTTCGGAGATCCAGGAGAGTGGGAAAGGCAGGGAAAGGACGAACCAATGTGCCTGCATCCACATAGAAGAGTGTGGGAAAGGCAGGGACATGGCAAACCTATATGCCTGCATCCACGTAGGGGGAAGGGTAAGGCAGGGGAAGGGCTAACCTATGTGCCTTTAAAGTGAAGCTGCAATAGCCACAACACCCCTGCTACAACTGGCAAAAGCCCAGGAGCCACCCCAGGCAGATTTTTGAAGAAGCTGAATAAGCTGCGTCCAACCCTGCTGGGGAGATAGAGAATACTGAGAAGCAGATGGAGCTAGCTGGCCAAGAGGCACTATGGTTTTTCAGTGCTCTCTATCTCCCCCTGCTGGTAGGTGGACACAACCCATTCGTAATGGATTCATCTGCTTGATGACAAGGAAAGGTCTTTAGTGATTTACTACATAATCAAAGATTGATCAGACACACCACACCTCATCAAACTGGCAACACCTTAAACAAAGGAAAAACACCTACATGCCAACTACCACAACAGAAGGGAAAGAAAGGTCCTAACAAACTCACACCATCAAAGAAACGACAACTAATAAAAATCTGCACAACACCAAACACAGAAGACCCATACCAAATTATTCAAGTGGCTTATATCAACGCCAGATCCACTGTAAACAAAACAGCAACACTAACAGACTGAATCATGTCAGAAAACCTTGATCTACTTTTCATCAATGAAACCTGGATTCATGACCAAAAGGACCTAGATCTGTGCCCTCCAGGATACAAAATCACACATTGGACCACAAAGGAAAAGAGAGGCGGGGGCATAGCGCTAATCTATCGATCCCACTTTACCACCGAAACCACTGCAGAGTCCATAACACCTCAACTTGAAATTGCCTCAATCAGAATTCACAACAAAACCCTACGCGATCACTTGAACTGTGTATTGTTTTACAGACCACCAGGTAATTGGAACGAAGGCCACACTAACTTCATGGACTTCATTTCAAACATATGTGTAACCAACTCCAATATACTAGTATTAGGAGATATTAACCTTCACCTAGAAGACCCAAACTCTATCAACGCACGTGATTGCAAGGAATTCCTTCACTTATGGGATCTCAAATGACCACATATGCAAGCAACCCACATCAAAGGGCACACACTCGACCTCATCACACAAACTTTCAACAGGCCAAAACCTAATAACAGATATTAAATGGACAGAAAACACCATGGACAGATCACTACAAACTAAACTATCCCTAAACTGGCGGAAGGGTTCATACCGTACAAAAGAACACACAACCTACAACACAAGAGGTCAAGCAGACACGAAAACATTCTGGCAACAGATATACAATAACGAATGGACAGCACAAAAGGACTCCATATACTACCTTATAGAATGGGATTAAAGATGCAAAAACATACTAGATGAAATAGCACCCCTACGAACAAGAACCTCACTTAAGCATAACTCAATACCATGGTTCAATGATGAACTGAAAAAGCTAAAAATACAAGCCAGGAAACTCGAACGAGCATGGAAAAAAAATAACAGATGAACATATATTCAACACATGGAAACAAACACAAAGAAAATACAAATACGCAATAAAATAGACCAAAAGATCATACTATAAAACTAAATAGGGACAGATTACAAAGACTCGAAGAAATTATACCAACTTGTGAACAAACTCCTAGACACCACCTCGGTCATTACAACGAACACAGACATCCCATCCGCAGACAAACTTGCTAAGTACTTCAATGACAAAACTGTAAACCTAAGTAACACGCTACCTCAGAACAACACCAACATCAAAAACTTCCTCAAAGAGTTGGTCCCAACCTCTGGAGAATACCCAACTGACCGAACTTGGTCAAACTTCGCTCTCCTCACCGTCGAAACAGTTATTCAAGCGATCACTAGGTTCTCGAACACTCACTGCAAACTAGATACCTGTCCCACCTACCTAATAAAATCAGCCCCTGGCGGGGGGACCACGTGACGCCATGCTGGAAAGCGGTAGCATCTGAACGCTTCTCCGGCACCTGACCTCTCCCCCACGCGCATTGAATAACGATTCCGCTTAGCTGAAATCCATTCCTGGAACGGGAAACGGAGCTGATTAAGGACACGTAAATAATAGCTTAAAAACAAGGGGAGATGGCGTCTAAAACAGCACAGAAAGATAAGTTGCGCCAAAAGACAACGGATCTTAAGATGGCCGCCGCATCCAGCAGCGCGGACCCGACAGTGGCTTCGATCTGGGTCTCTGAAATAACAACAGAGATGACAGCGGTTTTAGAAGATTTACTAGAACGGCGACTTACACCAATTGCTACGAAATTGGAAATACTACAGACGGGAATGGAAGATCTCACACGCGAATGTGTTGCCTTCCAGACGAGAACAGGAGAGGTGGAAGACCGGGTAATGGAAGTGGAAGAGACACAAAAAACACTTTTAAGAACAGTGGAGACTTTGGAACAAAAGATAGAGGACCTGGAAAATAGGTCCCGCAGAAACAACCTCCGTTTGGTGGGCCTCCCTGAAAAGTTGGGGGGCAGGGATTTAACATCAGCTCTGGAACGCTGGTTAATGGAGCAAGTGAAATTTCCCCCTGATTTAGGCCCACTGAGAGTGGAAAGGGCACATCGCTTGGGAACACGCAGAGATACGGATTCAAGACCACGTGTGGTCATTTTGAAAGTCTTAAATTTTGCTCATAAGCAGTGGATTTTACAGGCTTCACGAGGAGAGAAAAATCTGATGTTTGAAAACAAGCGTATTATCTGTTTTCAGGATTACTCAGTGGGAGTGGCGGGAAAAAGGAAAGCTTTCTCGTCAATCTGCTCAAAACTTTTTGCAATGAAGAAACGCTTCACTCTGATGTATCCAGCGATTTTAAAGATAACGCACGAGGGAACAACTCGCACTTTTGAAAAGCCAGAAGAAGCCAAGGACTTTGTGGAGCAGATGGCACAGGAGGAGGGGAGCAACCGGAGCGGAGGAGTACCAGATTAAGAAATGTAGAAGGATAACAGGAGATAATGAAAGAAGCTATCGTGGACTATAATGACATTTATGCCTGATAACTATCGGTACATGGGCTAGTGGCCAGTATAATAGAAGAGGGTATTACAGTTGTTATAGAGTTAACAGTTTTGAGAGAAGGAGGTAACTGGGGCACAAGCCTATGGACTGGATGAAGAACGGAGAATTGAGAGATGGAATGAGTAAGGAATGTGTGTGAGTATGGGTTGAAGTTAAAATTTCTGTGAATGTTAAAGAACCAATATGTTGAAGTTATCATCTCCCTATTTCTTTTAAGATAAGGAGACACAACACAAAACAGACATTGAATAGGGGGAGGGAGGTTGGGGGGTGCCTATACGTGGGGATTCCCTATCAGGGAACGGCCAAAAGAGGGGGGGAGGGGGCAAGGGGACGGGAGGGAGTAGAGGGGAGGAGGGACAAAGATAGGGGAGGGAAGAGGGGAATGAGAAGGGAGCTGGACACACTAAAAGAGACACAAGGGGATACTGCAGGGGAAGAGGCCCAAGAAAAAGGGAGGGAAGGAATAACAATGGATGAATATGTGGGTACATCACAAGATTTGTCCCGGGAGGGCAGTGGCTGGGATGCCCCCCGGGTAGGTTTAGGAGTAAGAAATTATGTAAAATTTGATGAAGACCAATTTAAGCTTCAATGGTTAAGTTGATCACGTGGAATGTGGGCGGGATCAACTCACCCATTAAAAGATCCAAAATTTTACAGCAATTACAAAGATATAAAATTGATGTGGCACTGTTACAAGAGACACATTTAAGCAAGGAGGAACATGCTAAGCTGCGCACCTGGTGGGTACAAGACTGCATAGCCGCAAATGCGATGGGAAAAAGAGGGGGAGTGGCGATTTTAGTAAGGAAAGGAGTGGCAACATCAGTGAGACCCCTCACGATAGACCCCGGAGGGAGATATGTCATAGTAGAGCTTGAAGTAGATGGACAGAAGAGTGTGATCTGCAACTTATACGCACCTAATCAGTATGATAAAAAATTTTATAACTCGATAATAGGCCATCTGATGAAATATGCTGGGTTACCTATAATAGTTGGTGGAGACTTTAATACTGTGTGGGAACCAGCGATAGATAGTACCCAAGGACAGAGGAGGGATGGGACAGCGTCTAACCAGGGATTAAAAAGACTGGGGAAAATGGCAGATTTGATAGACATATGGAGGATGCTTAACCCCTCAGAGAGAGATTTTACACACCATTCTCGAGCACATGCATCACAAGCCAGAATAGACTATTTACTTCTCACTAGAGACTTATTTGGACAGGTGGTTACAACAAATATAGGACCATACACGATATCAGATCATGCCTGGGTATATATGGAATGGGAGATGCCTAATAGAAACACCAAACAAAGATCCTGGCAGTTCCCCCTGGAACTATCTACAGATAGACAGCTGGGTGAAAAGCTTCAGAAAAGCTGGGAGGAGTATAAGTTATTAAACCAGGAACACGAGACTGACCCCTTACTGTTCTGGGATGCCGCCAAGGCGGTTCTTCGGGGCGAAATTATTAGCCATACACATCATGTACGAAAGGCCCGAAATAGGGAAATAATAAGATTGAGCTCTATGATCTGTAGAGCGAGACAGTCATATGGGAAAACAAACCAGCCAGAGCAACGTACTAAGCTATTGGAATTGCAGGTGGCTCTTAATGAATTACTGCACATGCGAGCAACTAAATCGCAAAACTATTATAGATTCCAACTACATACAGTGGGGGAAATAAGTATTTGATCCCTTGCTGATTTTGTAAGTTTGCCCACTGACAAAGACATGAGCAGCCCATAATTGAAGGGTAGGTTATTGGTAACAGTGAGAGATAGCACATCACAAATTAAATCCGGAAAATCACATTGTGGAAAGTATATGAATTTATTTGCATTCTGCAGAGGGAAATAAGTATTTAATCCCTCTGGCAAACAAGACCTAATACTTGGTGGCAAAACCCTTGTTGGCAAGCACAGCGGTCAGACGTCTTCTGTAGTTGATGATGAGGTTTGCACACATGTCAGGAGGAATTTTGGTCCACTCCTCTTTGCAGATCATCTCTAAATCATTAAGAGTTCTGGGCTGTCGCTTGGCAACTCGCATCTTCAGCTCCCTCCATAAGTTTTCAATGGGATTAAGGTCTGGTGACTGGCTAGGCCACTCCATGACCCTAATGTGCTTCTTCCTGAGCCACTCCTTTGTTGCCTTGGCTGTATGTTTTGGGTCATTGTCGTGCTGGAAGACCCAGCCACGACCCATTTTTAAGGCCCTGGCGGAGGGAAGGAGGTTGTCACTCAGAATTGTACGGTACATGGCCCCATCCATTCTCCCATTGATGCGGTGAAGTAGTCCTGTGCCCTTAGCAGAGAAACACCCCCAAAACATAACATTTCCACCTCCATGCTTGACAGTGGGGACGGTGTTCTTTGGGTCATAGGCAGCATTTCTCTTCCTTCAAACACGGCGAGTTGAGTTCATGCCAAAGAGCTCAATTTTTGTCTCATCTGACCACAGCACCTTCTCCCAATCACTCTCGGCATCATCCAGGTGTTCACTGGCAAACTTCAGACGGGCCGTCACATGTGCCTTCCGGAGCAGGGGGACCTTGCGGGCACTGCAGGATTGCAATCCGTTATGTCGTAATGTGTTACCAATGGTTTTCGTGGTGACAGTGGTCCCAGCTGCCTTGAGATCATTGACAAGTTCCCCCCTTGTAGTTGTAGGCTGATTTCTAACCTTCCTCATGATCAAGGATACCCCACGAGGTGAGATTTTGCGTGGAGCCCCAGATCTTTGTCGATTGACAGTCATTTTGTACTTCTTCTATTTTCTTACTATGGCACCAACAGTTGTCTCCTTCTCGCCCAGCGTCTTACTGATGGTTTTGTAGCCCATTCCAGCCTTGTGCAGGTGTATGATCTTGTCCCTGACATCCTTAGACAGCTCCTTGCTCTTGGCCATTTTGTAGAGGTTAGAGTCTGACTGATTCACTGAGTCTGTGGACAGGTGTCTTTCATACAGGTGACCATTGCCGACAGCTGTCTGTCATGCAGGTAACGAGTTGATTTGGAGCATCTACCTGGTGTGTAGGGGCCAGATCTCTTACTGGTTGGTGGGGGATCAAATACTTATTTCCCTCTGCAGAATGCAAATAAATTCATATACTTTCCACAATGTGATTTTCCGGATTTAATTTGTGATGTGCTATCTCTCACTGTTACCAATAACCTACCCTTCAATTATGGGCTGCTCATGTCTTTGTCAGTGGGCAAACTTACAAAATCAGCAAGGGATCAAATACTTATTTCCCCCACTGTAGATATGGTAATAAATCAGGGCGCATGTTGGCACGCTTGGCCAGACCTAAACCACAAAATGGGCGGATACTACAAATGAGAGATAGTCAGGGACAGATCGTAAGGCAGGATGAGAAGATAGGTGAAATCTTTGCCAGATTCTATAAACAATTATATGAAACACCAATGGACCAAGGGCTCCAGGGCTCTCTTTATTTAGACACACTACAACTCCCAGGTATAACTCAAAGGGAAAGAGATATGCTGAACAGTCCAATTCAAGAAGAGGAAGTAGATTTGGAAATAACGAGAGGGAAATTGTTGAAGGCCCCAGGACCAGATGGGATGCGCATGGAATTTTATAAACTTATGAGAGAGAAGATTACGCCTGCGCTTACTAAATACTTTAATAAGACAATAGATATAGAAAGATTACCGGTAAATCTTTCCAGGGCACAAATTACAGTGATACCAAAACCTGGCAGGGATCTACAGATACCGGAATCATATCGACCGATATCACTGTTAAATGTGGAGGTGAAACTGTTAGCAAAAATAATGGCAAATCGGTTAGCGAAAGTGCTGCCAAATCTAATACATGAGGCACAAGTAGGGTTTGTAAAAGGAAGGACGTCTGTTAAGAATATAAGACGAATTCTAGGGGCATTAGAGATGAGAAAAAGAAATAACACACCAGCGCTACTCATCAGCTTTGACGCAGAAAAAAGCGTTTGATAGAGTGCACTGGGAGTTTCTCTTCGCCACGTTAGAAGGCTATGGAATCACGGGACGCTTTACATCAGTAATTAAAGCTTTATATCACGACCCGAGGGCAACAATACGAGTTAATGGGTTGGAGACAGAGACTTTCCCGATAAGGCGAGGCACCAGACAGGGATGCCCATTATCCCCATTACTCTTTGTGCTGACCTTGGATCCTTTGATCCGTACCATCATAGAAAATCCTTTGATAAAAGGGATGCCCATTGGTAAATATCCCTTTAAGATAGCAGCTTTTGCAGACGATCTACTAGTAATGATTACTGAGCCTCAGAACTCCCTTCCTAATTTAATGGAAACGTTTGAGGAATATGGGGACTACGCAGGCTTTAGACTGAATCTCTTGAAATCAGAGGCATTAGCTTCCTCAGAAGAAGTAAAACAGGGATGGAGACAGGATTTCCCCTGAGTTGGGCGACAGATTCCTTTAAATACTTAGGGATTAGACTGACTATGGACACTACGCAGCTGTATACGCTCAATGTAAATAACCTATTATCAGACACGAAGAAACATCTTGCTAACTGGGTAGGACTACCTATATCACTGAGAGGCAGAATAAATTTAATTCGCATGATGATTTTTCCGAAATGGCTTTATACCATGCAAACGCTGCCTCTTCGGCTTTTACAGAAGGATTTGAAGAAAGTTAATAGGGCTTTTAGTCAATTTTGCTGGGCAAAGAAAAAACCCAGATTGCAAATGCAATTTTTGATGGGGGGATGGCAGAGTGGGGGACTAGGTTTACCTGACCTGCGTAGCTATAATAATGCTTGTCTATTGAGACATATAGGGGATTGGGTGAACAAAGCAGAGGATTACACTCCGGTAGAGATGGAACTAGAATACTTTGCTCCTCACGACCTTTTAACATTGCTACATCAAGAACGGCGAGGCCTGCCCATAGGCCTCAAGCAGTGTGTGCTGCTACAGCCATTGAGGGAGACATGGAGAGGGTTTGTCAAACTTTTGGGGGGAAAAGCCACAACTACGGGGTTACTGTCAATAAGGGGTAACTTGAATTTTGATCCGGGAAGAGAGAATGTGGCGTTTTGTAGGTGGGAAGCTCAAGGGATTTCAAGGATAGAACACATGTTGGATGGGGAAGGGAAGATGATGAAATTTGAGGAGGTACAAAATAGCTTGGGCACACATTGGGGAGATAGGTTTGCATACGCCCAGATTAAACATTATATTCTAAGCTTAGACCAACCAGCTCTGCAGATGAAAGTGGAAGAGAAAGTGCGAGAGTTTTTCCAAAAGCTGGAGTTTACTGGGGCGACAGTATCGGCAATCCATAAGGCATTAACTTTAATATCCATGCCCAAGAAATTTCAGTCTATTAAACAACAGTGGGAAAGGGAATCAGGAGGGAAATTGGAGACTTGGGATGTAAGAGCTACTTTGAGAAACATTCCCGCCCTTACGGTGGATGAGAGGTTGAGAGAATGTGGTTACCGAGGAGTTATGAGAGCTTACTTCTCCAGACAACAACTTGCACATATAAACCCTGGAAGTAGTACAAGTTGTGTTAAATGTAATGCTGCAGTACACACGCTGTATCATGCCTTTTGGGGATGTGTAAAGATCAGAGCCTTCTGGAGTAGGATACAGTCGTATATGTCCACTATAGTGGGACGAGTATTACGAGGGTCCTGGGACCATTATGTACTGGACACACAGTCAGGGTTTCGGATGAAAGATAAAGGGATAAGGATTTGGTGTCGGAAAGTATGTTTAGTGGCCAAGAAAACTATATTACAACAATGGGTCTCTCCGGACCCCCCGTCCTACTGGCAATGGAGAAATCAAATTCATTTGTTAGCCACATGGGAAGCCAGAGAGGCGCGGGGATCCCTTAAGAAGAAAAAAGCCTTTATGCAAATTTGGAATAGCTATGTAGATACGTTGAGCCCGCGTGGTCGCAGCCTGCTCATGAACTTGACATGTTAGATACAAGAATATATATTTGTACTTAAGGAGGATATAGAACGTGATAAAAAAACCCCTTGAATGATCTCTGTCTTAGGGGGAGGGGAGGGGGGGGGGAAGGGGAGGGGGGGGAAAAGGGGGGGGGGGGTAAAGGAGGGGATTAAAAACTGTTTAACTGTTCGTTGATGGATGATATCACTGAGTTGTAAGTTTGGAAACATTGGGGAGACATGTTGTCGAACCTGGATTATAGATGTGATAATATGTATATAATAACAATAAAAAAGTTGAAACATAAAATCAGCCCAAATGCCAATCTGTACAATTTTTCAGCCTCCCTGCATTGATGCCAGTCAGCTGTGAGCTTCCCATATCACTATTCCACTGTAGACCCCTGCACCAAGCCGCACGGCTCTCCCCATTCTTTCCTAGTCGGAACTCTTTTGCTGCTCTAGGGATGTGCATACAGTAGTGTGTCAATTTTGGGGTTCAGGAATTGCTTAATTTGTAAGGTGCCCGAACTGACCAGATGACCATCGGAGGGAATCAGGGATCACCTTCCCTTACTCCCCCAGTGGTCACTAACCCTCTCCCACCCAAAAAAACAAATTAAAAAACATTTTTTTTCCAGCCTCAAATGTCATACCCAGTTCCATCACAGCACTATGCAGGTCCCTGGAGTAGTTTTTAGTTGATACTGCAGTGCACTTCAGGCAGGAGGACCCAGGCCCATCCCCCCCACCTGTTACACTTGTGGTGGTAAATGGGAGCCCTCCAAAACCCCCGAAACCCACTGTACCCACATCTAGGTACCCCTGTTACCCTTTAAGAGCTATGGCAATGTTGTACAGTTGTGGGTAGTGGGTTTTGGGAGGCTCAGCACCCAAGGTAAGGGAGCTATGCACCTGGGATCAATTTGTGAAGTCCACTGCAGTGTCCTAGGGTGCCTGGTTGGTGTCCTGGCATGTGAGAGGGGACCAGTGCACTATGAATGCTGGCTCCTCCCATGACCAAATGGCTTGGATTTGTTCGTTTTTCAGATGGCCGTCCTCGGTTTCTATTATCGGCGAAAACCGAGGTTGGCCATCTCTAAGGTCGACCTAATTGTCAAGATGGTCGACCTAAATGTTGAGATTTGGGCATCCCCGACCGTATTATTGAAACGAAACATGGATGCCCATCTTGTTTCGATAATACGGGATGCCCCGCCCCTTCGTCGGGGCGCCCTTAAAGATGGGCGCCCGGTTCAATTATGCCCCTCTATATCAGTTTTATTTTGCTGCATTCTGCCTCGAATCCTATTCAGAGAGTTGGCAGTTTATAAGCCTCTATGTAATCTAATGTAAAAGACAAAAATGGTGACAGAATTTAAGAGTGCATGATATAAACACAGAGGATCTCTATGTAGAGAAAGGATGAAATCCAATTAAAGCAAACTTAAATGACCTCATAGGTGGTGCGAGCCTTGACGGTGGCCTCAGAGATTGGGAAGTAAGACCAATGCTGGGTAGACTTCTACAGTCTGGGTCTCGTAAATAGCAGGATCAAGGCTGGAGAGCGCTTCAGTGGCAACTCCAGTAGTTGAGAAGTAGGACAAGTGCCAGGCAGACTTCTACAGCTGTGCCCCAGAGTTGGTAGGGAGAGAAAGAGATTAAGGGCCCTGTTTACTAAGCAGCGTTATAGACGGGTTAACATTTTTAAGTGTCCTTTTACAAAGGCGCGCTGAAAAGTGGCTTGCGGTAGTGTAGGCATGGGTTTTGGGCGTGCGCAGAATCATTTTTCAGCCCGCCTGTAAAAAAGGCCTCTTTTTTTCCCCCAAAAAAAGATGTGCGGCAAAATGAAAATTGATGCCTGTCCATTTTGGGTCTCTGACCTTACCGCCAGCTATAGACCTAGCGATAAAGAATTTGGGCGGTAAGGACCTACACGCACCAGATTCCACTTGGCACGTGTCTGCTACACGCGTCCGAAAATAAAAATTTTTTTTCAGATGTGTGTAGCAGACATGCACCAGAAATGAAATTACTGTAAGAACCATGCGGTAGTCTGGTGGTAAGTCCATTTTGGCATGCATTGGGCGCGCGTAGGCGCCCACACGGCTTAATAAAAGGGGCCCTTAATGCGCATTAACCATGTATGTGCCTACAATATCCCTATAGGCACTTACATGGTTAGTGTGCTTGCTAAGTGTAGGCGTGCTAAAATCACTAACGCATCTTAATAAACAGGGCCCCAAGTATGCCAGTTTTTAATCATATAGAAGTGGAACTGGGCAAATGCCAGATACAACTTTGGCCACCTTGTTTGGCAGACTGGATGGACTGTGCAAGTCTTTATCTGCTGACATTTACTATGTTACACACCAGTTTAAAGCACTGGTAAAACCCTTTGCTAACAGTTACATCAACTGTTAGCATGTAGTATTTTCCCTGTTAAACAACATATGGTTTAGTAACTAAGCCCCTAAATCAAGAGAATATTTGACTTCATGTGCATTCTTCTGAATCACTTGAGCAAAAACCTATCCTTGATATATCCTCCAAAAAAACTGACTACTTTAGAAGCCAAGTCACCTACTTCACTGGTTCTCATCCCAGTCATTGCAGTCAACTGGGTTTGCAGGAAATTCACAGTGATATCTATGTATGCAGATCTATGTTATACATATTTGTTGTGGATATCTTGCACATCAAACTGACTGGATGTGTTCAAGGACAAGGTTAAGAACCTCAATGTCCATAGATAATAAAATCACACATACAATTAAATTGGCAGATGGTTTAATTGGTATGATTTTATGTACTTACTTTTGTAAACTGCATTGATAAAACACAGTTTTTTTATTGTAGAATATAAGTATTTTAAATAAATTTGTAGGCGTGGTTTGGTCTGCATAATAATGGGGGCTTGCTGTGTTATGTTATGACTATTCTGGAATGTTCAATTGGCTATTGTTTCATATACTCACTCCAAGCACTTTTTCATAAAAGAAAGGGGTGGTAGCCATGTTAGTCCACTTTTAAAGGTAATCAATAGAAATAAAACAAAATAAAACATGGAAAAGAAAATAAGATGATACCTTTTTTATTGGACATAACTTAAAACATACATGTATTAAGTTATCTACTATAATAATTTGCACCTCCAACGTTCTGAAGCTGACTGCCAGGAAGTTGAAGCCCGTTCGTAATGTCTGAAGCCTTCCAGTGACGTCACTGTGTTGCCTGGGAAACCGCAACGCGTCTCAAGCACGGGCGCTATGAGTTTGATGAAAGTTATCTCCATCCCCTCCCAGTTCAGCAGTCCGGCCCCCCCTGCCCTCCCCTTCTGAGTTGCAGGACGCCCCCTTCCTCCCTCCTTCCACTCCCCTCTGAGTTCCACACACCCCCTCCTCCGAGTTCCATGCCCCCCCCCCTCCCTCGAAGTGCAAGCAGGACCTGTCCTCCGGCAGCCCCTCGCCTTCCTGCGTGCCGGATCTAATTTAAAAATTGTTACCTCGGGGTTCGGCATCAGCATTGAAGGTGAGCAGCGCTTCACACTGCCTTCCCATCTGTCTGAGCACTGCCTCTGGTCCCGCCCTTCCGGAAACAGTAAATGAGGGTGGGACCAGAGGCAGAGCTCAGTCAGATGGGAAGGCAGTCTGTAGCACCGCTCGCCTTCAATGCTGACGCCGGACCCCGAGGTAACAATTTTTAAATTACAGGCGGCATTCAGGAAGGCGAGGGGCTGCCGGAGGACAGGTCCTGCTTGCACTTCGAGGGAGGGAGGCGCGGGGGCGTGGAACTCGGAGGAGAGGGGGGGTGGAACTCGGAGGGGAGTGGACGGAAGGAGGGAGGGGGGCGTCCTGCAACTTGAAGGGGAGGGGGCCGTCCTGCAGCTTGAAGGGGAGGGGGCCATGGAACTCGAAGAGCAGGGGAGGGGGGTCCGGCAAATCGAAGGGGAGGGGGGCCTGGAACTTGGAGGAGATGGAGGGAGGGGGGCTGGAACTCGGACAACAGAGAGGGACAGAGGGAGGAGAGGGAGGGGGCCATGGAACTCGGAGTGCAGGGGTGCTGCAACTTGGATGACAGACAGGGATAGGAAGGGAGAGAGGAGGTAGGGAGGGGGAGTGGAGGGACTGGAACCTTGCTAGCACCCGTTTCATTCCTCTATGAAACGGGCCTCTTTTACTAGTGTCCAATAAAAATATCATCTTATTTTTTTCCATGTTTTATTTTGTTTTATTTCTATTGATTATCATAAAAGAAAGAAATCAAAATAAATAAAAATAAAATGTTTTTCCATTTTGGAGTTTGCAGACCGGTTGCCCTGTTGTTTTCTTGGACCATGTCTTTTTCAGCCTTTTTACCCGCTGCGGGAAAAAGGGTTTCAGCACGTGGCACAAATGGCCCCTGCCACTAGAGCAAGGCACTTTTTACTGCAGCTTAGTAAAAGGGCCCCTAAGCAAGCAATTTTAACTCAAGCTTGAATAGGCAACCATTGAAATTGAATTAACAATGGTGTGGATGGATCAAACTTTTATAGTCCACAGCATGGGTGTAGTTTGGAGGGGGGGGGGGTAAGGGGGGCAGTGCCCCCCCCAAATGAGCTAGCACCCCATCCTCCAATCCCTGAGCTGCCGGCAGCCTCTGCAAGAAAGCAGCATGCACGCTCCTTTAGACCTGCCCCCGGAAGCCTTCTTTCTGCTTCAACTTCCTGTTCCCGTGCTGGCGTGAAGCTGTAGGAGAGAGAAGGGCCTCCGGGCAGGTCTAAAGCAGAATGCATGCTTCTTTCACTGAGGCTGCCAGTGGCTTGGGGGATTGGAAGACGGGGAGAGTGATACCGGGCGCCACTGGAAGACTCCAGGGGGGCGGCAGCAGAGGAGGGGCAGCGGCGGGGGAGAAACATGCCCCACCCTTTGGCCCCCCCAAATGAAACTGTCAAACTACGCCCATGGTCCACAGATCAATTCAGCTATTGTACTGTGTAACATATGTAATTTGGAATAATGCTTAGAAGAAATCCCTGAGTATAAATCATTACAAATCAAGCTAAGACAGAATTAAAGCTTGAACAACTAGACAAAAATCATCATAATAAAAGAGAGAACATATTTCTCTCAATGTATCAAACAGGCTGCCAATTCAACCAAGCGCCTGTTCAGCAGAGTAAACAGCCTACGGAAACTCCCACAACAGAACCAGCCTGCCCAGTCATAAATGAATTGCAGTGATTTTGCTGCATACTTTACCAACAAAATTAAAACTCTCCTCCAGGATTTACAGGCAGTCCCACCCAGTCTCCAGTCAGCTAACCTAGACTCGCCCCCTCCTAACACAGACATATGGGACTCTTTCAACCCAATAACAGAGGAGGGTATTGTCAATATCCTAAGAAACCTTCCACCAACCACCTGTTCCCTCGACCCCTGCCCATCAAAGATAGTGCAGCAGGCAAAAATTGTGAACTCCTCTCTTTCTAATGGGCAACTACCAACAGCATTAAAAAAAAAAGGCAGTGGTGCATCCTTTGCTAAAGAAGAACAACCTTGACCAGAACAAAATTGAAAATTACCAGCCAGTATCCAACATCCCATTTTTAGGAAACTTATAGAACAGTCTGTGACAAACTCAGTAATTGGCTAGAAGAGAGAAACTGATTAGATCCATGTCAATCTGGCACAGAAACAATCCTCGTTGAAATTCAAAGCAATTTCTGAGAAAATGGCCAAAAATCTAGGGCTTACTTTTTATTCCTCATCCTCTGTGTGTATAGATAGATAGATAGATAGATAGAATTAAAATATCTTTTTATTGTCTCCTCTCAGTCCACTTCATGGATAATTAACATCTATACTTGTGACTGTGCATATCTGCATATTTTAATCAGCAGCAATTGCAGCAACAGAGGGTTACCGGTGAAAATGAGAATTCTTTGCAGAATAGCTTCTTTATCTAAACCCACCAAGACATGTTAATCAACTACATTGGCTGTATAGATGAAAAGAAAAACAGTAGGGAAAGGAGAAGGCTTGAGGAAACGCACAGACAAGTGCAAATAATTATTTTTTTCTTATTTAAAGCTCAAATGCAAGAGAGATAAGCTCTTTTCACAGTAAGTTCTAAGATGAATCCCAAGAAGTTAGTGATGTTAAAACAACAGTGAAAGAAAGAAGGTATTGCAATCCACATAGTTTGGCCATAGTACTAAGGAACTTACTAATTCATAGGAGGAAGAATCGTAGCTGTTTTCCTGACTGTGACTCATGATCATAAGCTATGCAGAAAGTGGATGAGTGTAGAAAACGCAGTGATTACTCAGAATCGAGACCTCTGATTCAAACTGCACGATGAGTGAAGTCACTGGCATGTAAACAAGACCTTTCTGTTTATACACAAACTATACATATTAGGTGCTATGGAGTTATTTTAAGCAAACACAAAACATCAGGATACTATCAGATGTGTGTGTGTATATATGTTCAGGGGGGAGAATTGAGGGGGAAAGGGAGGAAGGTCTTGTACAGAGAAAAGGAGATGAGTGTTTGCTAATTTTTCAACACTTCATTCCTGTGTACAAATCACTGCATTACAAATATTCCTTTCGGTTCAGGAACAAGTGTGTTACAGGACTTATTTTTTGAAGTGTTTACCTATGAACCTGGAAGATTAGGTAGAATACTGAGATTATGCATACGGATGAGGAAACTAGGGATGAGCATTTGTTTAAATGGCATGGAAAATATTCAATGATATTTTCCATGTTGTTTCATGTTGTTTAACCCAAAATGACAGGTGCTCAAATAGTGCACATTATTGTACATTACTACTACTACTTATCATTTCTAAAGCGCTACTAGACTTACGCAGCGCTGTACACTTGAACATGAAGAGATAGTTCCTGCTCGACAGAGCTTACAATCTAATTAGCTTCCTTATTTCTCAATGGTGTGCATTATTTCTCAATAGGTGCACTATTGAGCAATAGTGCACACTATTAGAAAAATAGGACAAATTGAGCAATACTGCACTACTACAACAGCAGGGTGAACAGTTAGAGCAGTAAAGTGCACTATTAAACAATAGGATTCACTATTAGAATAGGGTGCACTGTTTGAGCAATAGTGTGCACTATTAAAACAATAGGATGCACTATTAGAATAGGGTACACTATTTAAGCAATAGGCTGAAATATTTGAGCAGCGGTTGGTGCTATTGGAACAATAGGGTGCTCAAATAGGAGTGGAGGATTAACCTAGTAGTCAGTGTAGCAGACTTTGATAATTGGGTTTAATTCCCACTGCAGCTCCTTGTGACTCTGGGCAAGTCACTTAACTCTTCATTGCCCCAGGTACAAATAAATACCTGTATATTTATTTTATTTCCATTTTGCTCACACCTTTTTCAGGAGTAGCTCAAGGTGAGTTACATTTAAGTACACTGGCTATTCTCTGTCCAAGGAGGGCTCACAATCTTGGATTGTACCTGAGGAAATGGAGAGTTAAGTGACTTGCCCAAGATCACAAGGAGCAGCAGTGGGATTTGAACCAACCACCTCTGGATTGCAAGACTGATGCTCTAACCACTAGGCCACTCCTATGTAAACTGCTTTGAATGTAGTTACAAAAATCCACAGAAAAGCAGTATATCAAGTCCCATTTCCCTTTCCCTACGAGGACAACCCTGGAACTCAGAGGGAGGGAGGGAGCGAGGGACCCTGGAACTCGAAGGGAGGGAGGGGACGACCCTGGAACACAAAGGGAGGGAAGGATGGAGGGAGGGAGGGGTGTGGCACACATTCTCAATCTCTCACACACACTGTCTCTCTCACAGACACACTCGCACCCACTCTCACTCTCTCTCTGTCACACACACACACATACTCGCACATTCGCTCTCTCACACACACTCTCTCAAACATACACACTCTGAGGAAAACCTTGCTAGCACCCATTTCATTTCTTTCAGAAACGGGCCTTTTTTACTAGTAAATATATTTTCCAGCGCACATAGTGGACGTGCGTAAAAAAATGAAATTACTTCCCGGGCTACTTGATAGCTCCGAATTGGCGTGCATTGGGTGTGTGTAGGCGCTATCCAGCTCATTTTCGAAAATGATCACCGGCCATTTTCCGACATAAATCGGGAGATGGCCGGCGATCTCGGAAAAGCGGCCGAATCGGTATAATCGAAAGCCGCTTTTTTGCCAACATCGCCGCTTACCCGTCGCATCGCCGGCCAAAGTTCAAAGGGTGTGTTGGCGGCGAAGCGAAGGCGGGACATGGGCAGGCATGGGCGTGGCTACCAGATGGCTGGCTTTCTGCGATAATGGAAAAAAATCCGGCAATATGCAATATATCGCTGGGTTTACTTGGTCCTTTTATGTTCACGACCAAGCCTCAAAAGGTGCCCCAAATGACCAGATGACCACTGGAGGGAATGGGGGATGACCTCCCATATGCCCCCAGTGATCACCAACCCCTCCCATACTAAACAAATAAAACTAAAAACCTTTTTTGCCAGCCTGTATGCCAGCCTCAAATGCCGTACCTACCTCCATGACAGCAGAATGTGTTGTATCCTCCGACAGCCCTTCCCTGGTTGCGATGTGGCTCTCGGGTGAGTGTAACACCTTTTCTGTTAGGTGCCCTGCAGAGACACATCAGCAATGCATTGTGGGGGTGTAGGGTACTGGGCTCTACTCCCATGGTGCTTTCCCCCCTGCTAACTGGGTTCGGAGTGTGCCCTGTTTTGTTTCCGGTAGTCCATGAGGTAGTGGCCATTTTTGTAAGCCAGTTTTAGATCCCTTTCATGCGTCACCCACGTTAGAGAACATTATTACCTTGAATGTGGCTGAAAGAGGGCATTGTACACCATTCTGCGAGCTCTGACCTACTGCTAATCTCAGTACTAGGGAGACTCTTTGCCAGTGGGGCACAACCTCTGATCTGCAGTTAACTATGAGTAAACATGCTTATTCAAATAAAGGACTTTTTCAAAGAGATTAGTCTTCAGGTGTCAACTGGTGTGCCAAGGTTATACAGCAGCAACAAGTCCTAGAGGCCTACCTGTAACACTTGTGCTGGTAATGGAAGCCCTCCAAAACCCACTGTACCCACATGGTCCTTCTTCACAAAAGTGGTGATAGGGAAGAAGCTGGAAACTACAGGCCGGTAAGCCTCACTTCGGTTATTGGAAAAGTAATGGAAGCGATGCTGAAGGAAAGGATAGTGAATTTTCTGGAAGCCAATAAGTTGCAAGATCCGAGACAGCATGGTTTTACCAAAGGGAAATCGTGCCAAACGAATCTCATTGAGTTCTTTGATTGGGTGACAGGAGAATTGAATCAGGGACGAGCTATGGACGTAATCTACTTAGATTTCAGCAAAGCTTTTGACACGGTTCCCCACAGGAGGCTCTTAAATAAACTGGAGGGGCTGAAGATAGGACCTGAAGTGGTGAACTGGATTAGGAACTGGTTGACGGACAGACGCCAGAGGGTGGTGGTGAATGGAATTCGCTCGGAGGAAGGAAAGGTGAGTAGTGGAGTGCCTCAGGGATCGGTGCTAGGGCCGATTCTGTTCAATATATTTGAGTGACATTGCCGAAGGGTTAGAAGGTAAAGTTTGCCTATTTGCGGATGATACTAAGATCTGTAACAGAGTGGACACCCGGGAGGGAGTGGAAAACATGAAAAAGGATCTGAGGAAGCTAGAAGAATGGTCTAAGGTTTGGCAATTAAAATTCAATGCGAAGAAATGCAAAGTGATGCACTTAGGGATAGAAATCCATGGGAGACGTATGTGTTAGGCGGGGAGAGTCTAATAGGTACAGACGGAGAGAGGGATCTTGGGGTGATAGTATCTGAGGATTTGAAGGCGACGAAATAGTGTGACAAGGCGGTGGCCGTAGCTAGACGGTTTAGGCTGTATAGAGAGAGTGTGACCAGCAGAAGAAAGGGGGTGTTGATGCCCCTGTATAAGTCGTTGGTGAGGCCCCACCTGGGGTATTGTGTTCAGTTTTGGAGGCCGTATCTTGTAAGGATGTAAAAAGAATTGAAGCGGTGCAAAGAAAAGCTACGAGAATGGTATGGGATTTGCAAGACATATGAGGAGAGGCTTGCTGAACTAAACATGTATACTCTGGAGGAAAGAAGAAACAGGGGTGATATGATACAGACGTTCAAATATTTGAAAGGTATTAATCCGCAAACGAACCTTTTCCGGAGATGGGAAGGTGGTAGAACGGGAGGACATGAAATGAGATTGAAGGGGGGCAGACTCAAGAAAAATGTCAGGAAGTATTT
Organism: Microcaecilia unicolor; assembly: GCF_901765095.1. Taxonomy (NCBI): domain Eukaryota; kingdom Metazoa; phylum Chordata; class Amphibia; order Gymnophiona; family Siphonopidae; genus Microcaecilia; species Microcaecilia unicolor. The sequence goes on along the minus strand of NC_044033.1, from coordinate 91,696,138 downwards.
TTTCACGGAGAGAGTTGTGGAATGCCCTCCCGCGGGAGGTGGTGGAAATGAAAACGGTAACGGAATTCAAACATGCGTGGGATAAGCATAAAGGAATCCTGTGCCGAAGGAATGGATCTTCAGGAGCTTAGTCAAGATCGGGAGGTGGGGCTGGTGGTTGGGAGGCGGGATAGTGCTGGGCAGACTTATATGGTCTGTGCCAGAGCCGGTGGTGGGCAGCGGGACTGGTGGTTGGGAGGCGGGGATAGTGCTGGACAGACTTGTACGGTCTGTGCCAGAGCCGGTGGTTGGGAGGCAGGGCTGGTGGTTGGGAGGTGAGGATAGTGCTGGGCAGACTTATACGGTCTGTGCCGTGAAGAGCACAGGTACAAATCAAAGTAGGGTATACACAAAAAGCAGCAAATATGAGCTATCTTGTTGGGCAGACTAGATGGACTGTGCAGGTCTTTTTCTGCCGTCATCTACTATGTTACTATGTCTATGTAGTTGCCAACTTCACCCCTAAGAGCTTTGGTAGTGTTGTACATTGTGGTTAGTGGGTTTTGGGGGGGGGGGGGGTTGGGGGGCTCAGCACCCAAAGTAAGGGAGCTATGCATGTGGGAGATTTTTCTGAAGTCCACCGCTCTGACCCCTAGGGTGCCCAGCTGGTGTCCTGGCATGTCAGGGGGGACAAGTGCACTACAAATGCTGGCTACTCCCACAACCAAATGCCTTGGATTTCGCCGGGTTGGAGATGGCCGGCATTTTTTTCCATTATCGCTGAAAAACAAACCCGGCCATCTCAAACTCGGCGAACTCCAAGGCATTTGGCCGGACTAAACCGTATTATCGAAAAAAAATGGCTGGCCATCTTTTTCGATAATACAGTTCCGGCCAGCTGTAGTGCCGCCGCCAACATAGATCACCGGAGATCTATTTGGCCGGCGACGTTCGATTATGCCCCTCCACGTGGTTTAGTAAAAGGGCCCCTTAATACTGACCTATTTGTGTTGCATATAAATATCTATCCAAAATTTGTTCTTCTGACCTGATGTTTATAGCTTAAAGTGCTTTATCTGCCCTAAGGCAGTTGTTTCTGCATGCAAATGTGTTTTCTGTTGCTCTATAGAACGGGCTGTCAAAACTTGTGAGCTGTATTAAATAATTGTAAAGACATCTTGTCTTTACAGACAGATTATGTATGATGTATAATTAATCCCGCCTGCCTAATGTGTTTATATCAATCATGATTGTCTTAACGAGATGAAAATATGCTTTGTTTTCTATGAATAATAAGGCCTGAGAACACTGGTGCACTTAAGCACCTACAAGGGGGTAAATGAAATGATAATAGGATTTCAGCTGAAACAATATTTAATGTGTATTCAACAGAAGTGCCTTAATACCTCACATTTAATGAACGTGAATAGGTCCAGAGATTCTGCTTTGCTTGGGTGGTTTGTATTTAAACAGTATTTTAATTAACAGTTTTAAGTTGGTCTTCCCACTCAGCCAATTTGGTTCTTCTGAAAAAGTGGGTATTCACAGTGGGTTAGTATAATAAGCACAGCAAGTATATTTTGAGTAGCAGAAGTTAATATTCAATCTAATGCTATATAGCCAATTAAGATTATATTCATGCACCTTTCTGACTTCGCATACAACTTTCTTCAAATTAGTCCCCTTATTTTCTAACTCCTATTACTCTATCTTCAGGCTCATTTTCGAAAGAGATGGAAGTCCAAAAAGTGACATAAGAAAGCATTTGGATGTGCATTTCACAGAAACGTCCAAATCGGTATAATCGAAACCTCAATTTGGACGTCTTTCTCCGAAGTCCGTCAGAAGGACGTCCAAATCTCAAGGGGGCGTATCAGGGGTGTGTTCAAGGCGGGACTTGGGTGTTCCTAAGACTTGGACATCTTTCAGCCATAATGGAACAAAGCAAAAACATCCAGCACTAAAACAAATGTTTTGAGCTAGACCTGCTTTTCGTACGAATAAGGCACAAAAAGATGCCCCAAATGACCAGATGACCATTGGCAGGAATCAGGGATGAACTCCCCTTAATCCCCCAGTGGTCACTAACCCCCTACCACCCCAAAAAAGTGTGTTGAAGAACATTACTTGCCAGCCTCTATGCTAGCCTCAGATGTCATACTCAGGTCCCTGGAGTAGTTTAGTAGTAGGTGCAGTGCACTTCAGACAGGTGAACCCAGGACCATACACCCACTACCTGTTACACTTGTGGAGGAAACTATGAGCCCTCCAAAACTCACCAGAAACCCACTGTACCCATACAGAGGTGCCCCCTTCACCTGTAGTGCTATGGTAGTGGTGTACAGTTGGGTGTAATGGGTTTTGGGGGGCTCAGCTCATAAGGTAAGGGAGCAACGGTGAGATGTGTACCTGGGAGCATTTAATGAAGTCCAGTGCAGTGCCCCATAGGGTGCCCGATTGCTGTCCTAGGATGTTAGGGTGACAAGTCTACTAAAAATGCTGGTTCCTCCTATGTCCCAATGGCTTGACTTTGGAAGTTTTACAGTTGGACATTTTTTTTTTTTTCGAATATGGCCGAAAATCAAAGACATCCAAATTACAAAATGTCCAAATCACAAGACGTCCATGGTATTTTCAAACACAAAAGATGGACGTCCATCTTTTTCGAAAATGACCTTCTTCCCGGTTAAGAATTTGGACGTCTTTGTAGAACGTCCAAATTCTTACTTAGACATTTCTTTCGAAAATGCCCCTCCTTGTCTTCTATTACCCTATCTTATCTGTCTATATGTACCACTTTTGCTTAAACCTGTTGGAATAGCCTAATGGTTAGTGCAGTGGCCTAGGTTTGATTCCCAGTGCAGCTCCTTATGACTCTGGGCAATTCACTTAACCCTCCATTGCTCCAGGTACAAAATAAGTACCTGTATATATGTAACCCACTTTGATTGTAAGCATAGAAAGGCAGTAAATAAAAACCCTTTCCCTTTCCAAATATTTTATTATGTATCTGACAATTTAAGTAGAATACTAGCAGGCTTATTTTTGAAAGAGAAGGGCGCCCATCTTTCAACACAAATTGAAAGATGGGCATCCCTCTCACAGGGTCGCCCAAATTGGCATAATCGAAAGCCGATTTTGGGCATCCTCAACTGCTTTCCTTCGCGGGGATGACCAAAGTTCACGGGGGCGTGTCGAAGCATATGTTAAATAGCGAAGGTGGGACTGGGGCGTGCTTAACACATGGGCGTCCTCCGATAATGGAAAATAGAAGGGCGTCCCTGACGAACACTTGGGCAACTTTACTTGGTCCTTTTTTTTACGACCAAGCCTCAAAAATGTGCCCTAAATGACCAGATGACCACTGGAGGGAATCGGGGATGACCTCCCCTTACTCCCCCAGTGGTCACTAACCCCCTCCCACCCTAAAAAAAATTTTTTTAAATATTTTTCCAGCCTCTATGCTAGCCTCAAATAACATACCCAGCTCCATGACAGCAGTATGCAGGTCCCTGGAGCAGTTTTAGTGGGTACTGCAGTGCACTTCAGGCAGGCGGACCAGGCCCATCCCCTCCTACCTGTTACACTTGTGGAGGAAACAGCGAGCCCTCCAAAACCCACCAGAAACCCATTGTACCCACATCTAGGTGCTCCCCTTCATCCCTAAGGGCTATGGTAGTGGTGTACAGTGGTGGGGAGTGGGTTTGTGGGGGGGGGGGGGGCTCAGCACACAAGGTAAGGGAGCTATTCACCTGGGAGCTTTTTCTGAAGTCCACTGCAGTGCCCCCTAGGGTGCTCGGTTGGTGTCCTGGCATTTAAGGGGGACCAGTGCACTACAAATGCTGTCTCCTCCCATGACCAATAGCTTGGATTTGGTCATTTCTGAGATGGGTGTCCTCGGTTTCCATTATCTCCGAAAACCGGGGACGACCATTTCTAAGGATGACCTAAATGTTTAGATTGGGCGTCCCCGACCGTATTATCGAAACAAAAGATGGACACCCATCTTGTTCTGATAATACGGTTTTCCTCGCCCCTTCATGGGGATGTCCTGTGAGGATGTCCTCAGGAATACTTGGGCGCCCCGTTCGATTATGCCCCTCCACGTCATACTAGGGGCTCATTTTCAAAACAGAAAAGCGGCACAAAGTGGCAGATGGATTTTTTTTTGTCAAAACATTTAGAGGGTCTTTTACTAAAGGCGCGCTCACGTTTGTGCTAAAATTGTGGGCAACTAAACATTAGAGATGCCAATGCATTCCTATGGGTGCGCCCACAATTTTAGCGCGAGCTAAAAACGTGAGCGCACCTTAGTAAAATATCCCCAAATTGCTATTTTCAAAAGTCATTTTAAGATAGTTTTCTATGCAGTTTGTTGCAGTGTGTCCATATCACAAGGGGCATGCTGGGAAAGGATTTGGGCATTCCAAAACTTGGACATTTTTCTGCCATAATGGATCAAAGCAAAACATCAAGGGCTAAAAGTTAGATGTTTTGGGCTAGACCTGTTTCAGGCATAATCCCCATTACTCCCCAGTGGTCACTGACCCCCCTCCCACCCCACCCCCAAAGTTGTGAACCGGTATATACCAGCCTATATGGCAGCTTCAGAAAGCATGGCCAGTCCTATTAGAGCAGAAAGGTCCCAGGAGTAACCTAGCAGTGTTGCCTTGTCATGCCCAAAACTGCACAAAGTCAATTTGCATGTGAATGACATCATTAATAAATATTAATGATGTAATTTGCATACAAATTACATCATTAAGCCCACATCCGTGGGGCTTCTACTGGCGCGGCCGTGGGAAAACCAGCCAACCCGTGGCAAAACCGCGGTGGGTGAAATTATCGCCGGTGGGGCTAAAAAAGCTGCCCAAAATCCCGCAACCGGTGTGAAAAAGCCAGCGGCTCGCAGAAAGGAAATCTGCAGCCCTGGCAACACTGTAACCTAGTGGTCAGTGCAGTGGTCTACAGAGAAGGGGATCCAGGCCCATATCCCACTCTAACTGTTACACTTGCGGTAGAAAGTGTGAACCCTCCAAAACCCCCAAAACCTATTGTATTAATATAGAGGTGACATCTGCAGATAGGAGTATCTGCAATGTCTGTGTGGCCAGCCTAATAAGAATGCTGGCCCCTTATATATCCCAATGGCTTGTTTTTGTGCATTTTTCCTCGGGACTTTTTTTTTGTAATATGGTCCACAAGAACAGATGTATTGAGCACAAAATCATCTAGCAAATGGCCATTTTGAAACAAAATGTTGGATGTTTTTCTGGTTTGAAAATGGTCATGTTCGCTACTGGAATTTTGGATATTTTCCACAAAATGTCCAAAATTGGATTTAGATGTCAATTAAATGCCCCTCTATATATTGTTATTTGAATATTTATACTGCTGTAATTATTTGTACCTATGATCAACTTATTTCTGCTGCACTGCTTTGGTTGGCCTTTTTCAAAAAGGTGATATACAAATCCTAATAAATAAAAAAATACAATAAATCTTCCTAAGGGTGGCGGAGTGGCCTATTGGTTAGAGCACTGGTCTTGCAATCCAGAGGTGGCCAGTTCACATCTCACTGCTGCTCCTTGTGATCTTGGGCAAGTCACATTTCCCTCCATTTCCTTAGGTACAAACTTAGGTTGTGAGTCCTCCTGGGACAGAGAATCCAGTGTACCTGAATGTAACTCACCTTGAGCTATACTGAAAAAGGTATGAGCAAAATCTAAATAAATAAAGCATGCAGCAGTTCAAGACTGGATTCTGCAATAAAGGACAGATACCCTTTGTAAATCATTATTAATCAATGTTTTTGCCGAAAATGGACGTGCAGCAAAATCAAAATTACCATGCGTTCACTTTGGGTCTGAGACCTTACCACCAGCCATTGTCTTAGTGGTAAAGTCTCACATGGTAACCGGGAGGTAATGACCTACGCACGTGAAATGCCACTTGGCGTGTGTCCGATATGCGTGGCTGAAAAATTTTTTTTTCAGATGCGCGTATCGGACACGCGCCAAAAATGCAGCACTGTTCCCTCTAAGCTGAGCAGGAGTCTTTCACATACAGTCTTGCCAGTGGTGGGTGCTATTTCACTTTCATTTTCAATAGTGAGGGGCAGGTAAACTCTACAGAACCTGCCTGTCTCTAGTGACTGAAACACAATATTTAAGCACCACCTCCAATTGCAGGACTGTGGGTGGAGGGCTCACCACTCTGCTTAGAGGATACAGTGATGTGAATGCCGCTCATTAATCACAGAGGCTTCAATCATCATTTTGGTTTCTGGAGTGGGGAATTAACAACGGGGGATTAAGGAGGCTGGCTGAATTGAGAACTTTTGAAAAACTTCTAAGTGCCAAAAGAGCAGTGTAAATTCTGACAGGCAGATTTTTCCCACATATATGTATTCCCTTTGTGAAATGAGGACTGATGTGTAGATTTTAGTACCACTCAAGCCCTGCCCACTTCATGACCAAACCATATCCTCTTGAAATTCATGTGGAACTGCACATGCAAATATCAGCTTTCTAAAACTGGGTTTTATGCATGCATACAATATACAAGCAGGGGCGGACTGAGAGTGATCTGGATTCCTGGGCAGAGAGGATGTTCTGGGCCCCACCACCACAATGCCGTTCCTCCCCACACTGCCATGCTGCTTCCCCCCCTACTGCCACAGCTGCCGCCCCCCCCCCCCCCCCACACACACCACAGTCCCTGAGCCTCAGTTGGCCCTTCCGGGTCCTACCTTGAAGGGCTCTGCTGGTCTAGTGGCTTCTTCGGGGGCAGGAAAGAACCCCACTCTTTCCTGCCTACTACCGCTATTCTACCCGGCACTGCTATGTTTTCAAAATGGTGGCTGAGACTTCCCATGGTAGTCTCGGAAGCCATTTTTAAAACACAGTGATGCTGAGCAGAATAGCGGCAGCGGGCAGGAAAGAGTGTTGTTCTTCCCTGCCCCCCCCCCTTGTAGAGGCAAATAGACTACCAGGGTCCTTCAAGGTAGGACCAGGTGGTTGTAGTGTATGGCGGTGGGCAATCGGGCAGAGCCTCTGGGCCCCCTAGAGCCTCTGGGCCCCCTAGAGCCTCTGGGCCCTCAGACACTGCCCAGGTGCCCAAACGGTCAGTCCACCCCTGTATACTTGTATAAAGATGGGTGTTTACACATGCAAATTGTGAATAAGTCTTCTAAAATAACCATCATAATGAACTTATTGTTGGAAGACAGTACCTAAAGCAAGGCACACTGAACAATATATGAAAGCTACAAAAGTAACAAGACTAAATGTTCATTCAAACCCAGTGTAAAAACAAAAGCGACAATTGTGTGCCAGCCCTGGTTTCATGAGAACTTTACCAGAGGCATAGGGACAAATGAGAAATCCTTTTGCAAGTGAAGGACTACATGAACTGTAAGAATTTCACTGTATACCAAAGAGAAGGATCCGCTTTGGTGTAATTTGTATCTGAAATATTTGACAAGTTGCAATGTTTGCACTGAAAATGTGACATAGTTGTTCATTTCCCCTTTCTCCATTGGCAGATTGATCCAGCAGCTAAGCTTTTCATTCCTCTTCTTCTCTGTGTCAATGACAACTATGTCTAGGTTCCCTGCAGCCTACTGTCATAACTCCTCCTTCTTGTCTACTCTTACTACTAACTACTTTTAGCACATTCTTTGTCAAAAAATTTCCAAAGCTTAATTATGTGGTGAATGAAAAAATAGTTTCTCTGATTTTATTATATAATGAAGGTTCCTTGATTCTCTCTGCTCACCAACTTCTCTCCCTTCCCATCTGCTGTGTCCTCTCCTTGTCTCATTTCTTCTGTTTCAACTTTTCTTCTTTGATCTACTTCTTTTCTGCTCTACTCTCCCCTTTCTTCTATAGTCCTATTATCCCTTTCCCTCTTCTCTCCAGTTCTGCCCTCTCTTTTAGAACTTATATCTCGATTCTCTTTTCCCCATTTTTCACTTTCCCTTCCTCTCATCTGTACTTCTCCTCTTTCTATCACCAGTACAATCTAAATGCTCCCCAATAGTTATGTCCCTGGCCTTTTCTTCCTCTCACCCCCCCCCCCAAAAAAAAACCCCTCTATATTTTGGTCTTCTCACTTTTCCCTCCACCAAGAGCTCCACCTCTGTATTTGGTCTCCCAGCACCCAGCAGTTCATATTTCCATCTTCATCCTTCTCTTCCTGATCCCAAATCCTCTATCTCCTCTCCTTCATCACTAGTTCTTTTCCCCTTCCTTCTCATCTTCCTCTTGGATCCCATATACCTGATTCTTTCCACTGGCAGGCAGAAGGAAACCAGTGTTTCTTACATTTGTTAACCTCCTCTGCTGCATAGAGTCAGTTCTGTGGTATGAACAGTATGGAGCCCTTCACATTTCATAAGCTTTATGAGACACCACAATTCAAATCATGAGACTGGCTGGAACATGTGACAGAGGAGGCAGACACTATGTAAAGCAATATTCTCCTTGTTCTAGCTAGCCAGAAGAATAAAGAATGGTGGGGGGGGGGGGGGGAGAGAAGACCTAGGATAAATAGAGGAGTGAAAGCCATGAAGATGAGTTCAAGGACTGAGAATCAGGTAGAATGGAAAGAAGAGAGTTGGCTTTGCACTTGACCGAGTTTCCTTCTTCCTCAACTAGCCCCATATGGGATCCAGCTCCTCAACATTAGCATGAGGTAGGAGGAGAAGACAGAGGGAAAAGGGAAGGAAAGGAAAGGAAAAGATGAAAAGAAAATTAAATGATTAATTGAGGGAAGTATGGAGAAGAGAAATGGAAGAGATGGTACTAGAAGGTATGGGGGATGGAATTATGGTAATGAGAGTATTGAAAAAGTAATGAGAAAGAGCTAATCAATTGGAAGAGACCAAGAGAGAAAATGAGAAAATAGGCAGGAGCAACAGATAAGGGGAATGTTGGAGAATTCAAAAAATTGAGAGGAGATTGAAAAGATGAAAAAGTAGAAACAATTGAGAATATACCCCGAGAGCACGTGTCTCATCTGTAAGAGCCAAGAATATACTATGAGACAGGAAAAAAGGTAGGTTTTAAAAATTTGAAATAGAAAACAAATTTGGATGAAGAAAAAAATGTATCTAGTCACTAAATATATAGAGATATTTTTTATTTTAGGGAGAATTTTTAAAATGGTAGATGTTTAACAAAAGTTAACTTTATTGCATAAATATTTTTTTGCTATTATTTCACAAAATTACCTCAGAATCTCACCTCAACCACTGAATTTTGTTTATTAATTATTTTATTTGAGTACATTTGTAACACCGTTCTTAGGGCCCTGTTTACTAATTTGCGCTAGCAATTTTAGCGTGCGCTAAAAATTAGTGTGCGCTAATGCTAGAGACACCCATAACATTAGTGCACACTAACTTTTAGTGCACTCTAAAAACACTAGCGTGCCTACAGCGTGACTTAGTAAACAGGGCCTTTAGAGCACTATACATAGTGGTTTACATATTGAGGGGTCCTTTTACTAAGCCACATAAGCATCTATGCGCGCCCAATGTGCACCAAAATGGAGTTACCGCCCGGCTACTGCATGCTTTTTTTGGTAATTTCATTTTTGGTGCACGTCCAATATGTGCATCTGAAAAATATTTTTTATTTTTGGGCGCATGTAATGTGATGCCAAGTGGCATTTGGTGCGCGTAGGTACTACTCGGTTACTGCGTGAGTCTTTACCGCTAGGTCAATGGCTGGCGGTCAGGTCTCAGACTCAAAATGGATGTACGGCAATTTTCATTTTGCCGCACATCAATTTTCGTTAAAAAAGGCCTTTTTTTACAGGCGAGCTAAAAAATGGATTGGCGCACACCCAAAACCCACGCCTACATTACCGCATGCCATTTTTCAGCACACCTTTGCAAAATGACCCCCTAGTGTTCCACGCCTAAATCTAAATGTATCCATAACAATGCACATATCTTAATTGGCTTAACAAGCCAATCTGCATTGTTAACAGCACTTAACAAGCAATAATGAGCACTAATTGGCAATAATTAAAATTTATGCGAATTACTTGCTAAGTATATTCTGTAACTCACTGCACCTAAATTCTATTGTGCACATCCAAAAAGGGGCATGGTTATAGGCAGGAAAAAGCCATTTTGTGGGCATTCCCAAATTTACATGCATTGTTATAGAATATGGCCCACTCCGCCTAAATCTACGTGCAGCGATATACACCACATTTTCATTAGTGTAAATAAATGTACATAGTTTTACACACTGGGATGTCAACTAAGTGTATTGTATATACCAGGGTGTAGCTACGTGGGGCCAAGGGGGCAAGGGCCCCCATAGATTTGGCCCTGGCCCCCCCGCCACCAACCCCTTCAACCCCCCTCCAGCTGCCAACCTTCCCCCACCGCCGCCGCCGGGTACCTTTGCTGGCGGTGGTCCCCTACCCCTGCCAGCCGAAGTCCTCTTCTCCAGCTTGGCCGCGTTGCTGATCTGCAAGGGCAGGCTTCTGTTTCTGTGAGTCTGACATCCTGCATGTAGAAACGTGCAGGACGTCAGACTCATAGAAGCAGAATCCTGCCCTTGCAGATCAGCAACGCGAGCGCACCGGAGAAGAGGATTTTGGCTGGCAGGGTTCGGGACTCCCGCCAGCAAAGGTACCTGACAGCGGGGGAGGGTTGGCGGCGGCGGGAAGAGGGAGTCGAAAGGGTTGGTGCAGGGGGGTCAAAGGTGGTGGTGGCGGTGGGGGGGGGTCAAAAATGGCAGTGGGGGGGGGGGGGGCTGGTGACACTGAGGGTGGGTAAAATTTGCCCCCTCACCTCGGGCTCTGGACCCCCTACTGAAGCCTACGCTGGTATATACCATACCTAAATCCTATAGAATACGCTTAGGCGAAAATGATTTCCGTGCAGATTTTCCAGGAACATATATAGAATCTTCCCCTTAGTGTCTAGGTGGGCAGAAGTGATTAAAACAAATAAATACATAAATAATGTGGATCCAAGAGCAACTTGCATGCCAGGATTTACACCTAGTTTCAGTTGGCTTAGGGGTCCTTTTACTAAGGTGCACTGAAAAATGGCCTGCGGTAGTGTACACACGTGTTTTGGGCATGTGCAGATTCATTTTTTAGCGCACCTGTAAAAATGCCTTTTTAACATTTTTGCAAAAAAAAAAATGGACATGCGGCAAAATGAAAATTGCCACGCGTCCATTTTGGGTCTGAGACCTTACTGCCAGCCATTGACCTAGCGGTACAGTCTCACGCGGTAACCGGATGATAATGACCTACGTGTGTCAAATGCCACTTGACTACTACTACTATTTAACATTTCTAAAGCGCTACCAGGGTTACGCAGCGCTGTACAATTTAACAAAGAAGGACAGTCCCTGCTCAAAGGAGCTTACAATCTAAAGGACAAAAATTGCAGTCAATCAAATAGCTGACGTGCGCCAGAAAATAAAAAAATATTTTTCAGACACACCTAGCGGACGCACGCCAAAAATGAAATTATGACAAGGGCCACACATTAGCCGGGCGGTAACTCAGAATTGGCGCACATTGGGCGCGCGTAGGTGCTTAAGCGGCTTAGTAAAAGGGCCCCATAATTCCTCGTGCCCACAGTTGACTGTGGATCTTGACACTATGTGCTGTTCTATATAGGGCTCTTATCAGCAGCATACCAAGGGATGGGGTGGGGTGGTCCGCCCCGGGTGCACGCCGCTGGAAGGGTGCAGAGAGCGGCCGCGCACCGGGAACAGGAAGTAACCTGTTCTGGGGCAGAGGGAGCAGGGAACCAGCGGAGCCGACAGGCGCGCGGCTGCTCTCTGCACCCCTCCAGCGGCATGCACCCGGTGGGGGGGGGGGTTGATGCACCGGGTGGGGGGGGTGTCGTTCTGCACCCGGGGGGGGGGGGAGTGCACATCTGCAATCCGCCCCAGGTGGCAGCCGACCTAGGATTGTCACTGGCTCCTATCCCAGAATGCCCATTATAGCATGCTGTTCAATGCTGAATTTTTTGGTGCCAAGTTTTGAGCACCATTTCCCCCTTATACAGCAAATTTTTTAAATAAGATCTAAAACTGTAACTCATGTATAATAAGATGTTTTATGTTTAATGTGTGGCAACACTGGGGAGTGCTACAAACTTTACATTACAGTTGCTTCCCTTTTTGTGTAAAGAGTGAACATAGCCCCAGGAGTGTGATTGTGCTGAAAGCCCATGTTCAGTACACTGTTGACTCTGCTGCTTTAAAGGTGTTAATATCCCAGCAAGAGCTTGTGTTGTTAACCAGGGAAT